>NC_073259.2:137864444-138182222 GCF_029289425.2 Pan paniscus
TGCTGATGTTTGATTTTTTTAAATTATCTATAAAGAGAATCATATCACTGCTAAGTAACGATTTCCTCCTGCGTAAATAGGAAAGCAGACATGCACATATATGCATTTCCGGGGGAAATTTAAATCATACTAAAAGTGTGCCACACGAGTAGGCAGGTGGAGGGAATGTGGCTATCAGCTTCTCCTTTGGCACCAGCCTACCCAGGTTTGTTTGAATATTCTAAATTGTGTGTGTATTGCTTTAATACTTTTTAATGTTGAGGAGGTTGATTGACTATTTCATAGTGTTCTTCTTTATACTAAAAACCTCCTTACATTAAACACATTATTAACCACTTAACATGATACTCCATTTGAATTACAGTTTCTTTCATCCCTTCCAGGAGCTGGTCATGATTCTTTTCTTACATCACTGCATTGGCTATAATGAAGTGCCTTGGTTGTTTTTAACCTCGGCACCAATGCTATGGGATGCTGGCTCACGGAAGCCCTCCCAGCGTGCACTGGGCCTGGCTATGGCTAAAAGCAGCGTTTCCCAAGCAAAAGCTGCATCTTCTCACCTGGGTGGGAATGACAAGGTCAGACAGATTCCACTGGATCCCCTAAAGTCAGTCATCTACAGTCATTGATAAATATTTAAAAAATTTAATGTTGACCAAACTTACAATGGACTCTGACAAAACAGTGTTTCATGGTGCCAAGGCTGCTGGCTTCACCTACAAACATCCTGCTAAATCCTGGGGCCAACGATAGGCCTCCTGCATTCTGTTGTCACTTATATTTTGCTGTAACATATAATGCCAGCTGCTGGATGGAGACAGACACCGTGTGTAATGTGGGGAAAGTGTCAGTCTACTCCTATCTTACAGTTTTTCTCTCTTTACATCAAAAATGTATGTTGGGTTTTATCGAAATTGTAGTTGACATACATCTAGAGGTCTCCCTAATACGTTTCTTAATATGACATCATTCTTACATGTTTGTCAAAACCATCTGGTGTCATTAATGTGTTATATTATCCCACCTGACTTGTTATTATTTTATTGGAGGCTTTATGGATGAGTTTAATTATTTTTATGAATGAGACTTTTCTTTATGATTTTTCTTACTATCATTTTTAGATTTCAGTGCCTGGATTATGTTGGCTTCCTAAAATTCATTAAAATATTTTTTCCTTTTTTCCCATGTTCCATTTCTATTACTTTCTAATTACATCAAATGGAAATAAATATCCCTTTAAAAATTAAAGAGGGCCAGGTGCGGTGGCTCACACCTTTAATCCCAGCACTTTGGGAGGCTGAGGAGGGTGGGTTGCTTGAGCCCAGGAGTTTGAGACCAGCCTGGGCAACATACTGAGACCCTGTCTCTAAATAAATAAATAAATAAAAATTAATGAATACTAAAATTAAAGGAAAACATCATATAAAACTCTTTGGGCTAAATTTTTTTTGGGGGGGATGATGAATGCAACAATATTTTTATTCAGTTTTAATCTTTCCCACCTACTCATTTGTTCCAATTTTTGTTTTTATTTTTTAAAAAAGTTAACCTATGGATAACATTTACTGCTTCTGTTGTTTTCATTTCTAGAAATACTTTTCTAATCTAATCCTGCTCTTTTTTCTTAATTTATGTATATTTAAACATTTTGGTTCAGGGGTACATGTGAAGGTTTGTTACATAGGCAAACTCCTGTCACACAGGTTTGTTGCACAGATTAATTAATCCATGGAATACTATGCAGCCACAAAAAAGAAAGAGTTCATGTCCTTTGCAGGGACATGGATGAAGTTGGAAACCATCATTCTCAGCAAACTAACACAGGAACAGAAAACCAAACATCGTGTGTTCTCATTCATAAGTGGGGGTTCAACAATGAGAACACATGGACACAGGGAGGGGAACATCACACACCAGGGCCTGTTGGAGGGTGGGGAGTAAGGGGAGGGGTAGCATTAGGAGAAATACCTAATGTAGATGACGAGTTGATGGGTGCAGCAAACCACCATGGCACGTATATACCTATGTAACCAACCTGCACGTTCCGCACATGTACCCCAGAACTTAAAGTCTAAAATAATAAATAAATAAATAAATAGATCCAGCTCCTTTAATCTTGCCTTCATCTTATGCCACTACCTCATCTCAACGACCATCTCTTGCTTTAGAAGGCCTCTCTCAAATGTTAGCTAGGCATCTTTTAACACCAGCTTGTTTTCTACAGGGACACTTTCTTTCCAAACTGTACCTCTTCTCAACACTATGCTCTTCATCTTTCATGTGACCAAATCACTTCATATTTCAAAGTTCTGTTTGTTTCTCTTTCTTCAAAGGTGAGTAGAATTTCCCCACAGCCCAGGCAAAGCGGGAGGGTGGCAATGGCTTCTGAGGACACTGTCTTGCTGTCCCCTCTTTACTTTCAGGGTCTTCCACTTGCCTGTCTCCCGGGAGGGCTACCCACAGCTGAATGTTTTCAGTTACCTGTTTTCTGTGAATTCACTGCCCTTTGGAATAATTTCCCTCGTTCCATTGTATAGCAGTTTTTCCTTGAAGCGTGGAGTTTTAGTTGCAAACGATACAACATATGCCATGTAACGTTCATATTCCCTGCACAGGAACACCCAGAGCATGCAGTTTGCAGGGACCTGCCGGGCTCAGCCTTCCCACAGAGGTCACTGCGCGCATCCACCTGCAGGACGCTTCACTGCACAGCTGATCAGACCCAGAGTGGTGCTCGTGGAGGGGCTCTGGGTTGGGAGGCAGGTAAGGTTCTGAAAGTCCCGGCTGTGACTTACATGAGAGACCCTGTGTGTGTCGTTACACATGGTTCTGAGTTATGGAAATCCACAGTCTTCCTGTGTGTTGTTCCCCGACCCAGGTGGAAGCCATTGTGCCTGGGGGCTTCATCACAGCTTTGCCAACAGACATGTCCCTGGATAACCTGGAAGAGGGCAGGCATTCTGAATTCTGGGCTGCACACCTAGATGGCTAAGAATATCCAGTGAACACTTAGTGTGTAAATGAAGCTGGAGACAGGAGATTTCGGAGATACTAGTTGATCAATGCATCCTTGGTATAGTTGTTCCCTCTAAATCTCATGTTGAATTGTAATCCCAATGTTGGAGGTGGGAACTGGCGGAAGGGGACTGGATCATGCGGATGGATTTCTTATGAATGGTTAGTACCATCCTCTTGGTGCCATCCTCAAAATAGTGAATGATTTCTTGAGAGATCTGGTTGTTTAAGACTGTGTGGCACCCTCCTCCTCTCTCTCTCGATTGCACTCTTGCCATGTGATGTACTGGCTTCCCATTCCCCTCCTGCCATGACTGTAGCTCCCTAGACTCCACCAGAAGCTGAGGAGATGCCAGCACCATGCTTCCTGTACAGCCTACAGAACCGTGAGCCAATTAAACCTCTTTTCTTTATAAATTATCGTCTTAGGTACTTCTCTATAGCAAAGCAAAAATGGCCTAACACAATCCTTTAAAGAAAAACGGAGTGAGATTTTTTTAAAGGTCTTTCTCAATAGTTTAGCAAAAGACATGGAAAGGGTTAAATGGATGTGTGTTTATAAACATTCTGGAAGAGCCAACTAGGTTAAATGCTTTTCAATTCTGTAAAATAATTAGAAGAGCTAAGCTAATGTAGTAGAAACATATTATACATTTCTTTAATTTTTATAAATTTAACTATATGAAATCAGCTAAATTAAAGCAAAAAAATTAAGTTAAATGGTGCAGGATTGCTGTCCTCTATCACACACTAATCTAATGGGCACGTGCACTGTGCCCATTAGGAGATGAAAGATAAGGACCCACAGTGAGCTCCATGGGTCTTCCTGCCCATGTTCCCCTACCTGGGCGAGCATCCTTGGGAGGGAATGAATGTGCAGAAGAGAGAAGGGGTGGAGGGAGATAAGACTGAGAAGGAAGTCAGGGTTCTGGCTTTCCAAAGAGGGCTCGCCCCAGAATTCCTAGTTTCTGGCTTGAGCAGAAGTTGCAAGCTGACATCTGAAGGCCAAATCCAATCTACCAACTGTTTTTGCTTGGTATGCACAAGATTTCAAACATTTTTGCAATTAGTCACAAACTCTTAACGACTGGAAGAGTTCACATAAAAATATGGATGTCGGCCGGACGCAGTGGCTCACGCCTGTAATCCCAGCACTCTGGGAGGCCAAGGCGGGCGGATCACAAGGTCCAGAGATGGAGACCAATCCTGTCCAACACAGTGAAACCCCGTCTCTACTAAATATACAAAAATTAGCTGGGTGTGGTGGCAGGCGCCTGTAATCCCTACTCAGGAGGCTGAGGCAGGAGAATCGCTTGAACCTGGAGGGTGGAGGTTGCAGTGAGCTGAGATCGCGCCACTGCACTCCAGCCTGGGCGCACTCCACCCTGGGCAACAAGAGCGAGACTCCGTCTCAAAAACAAAACAAAAAAAATATATATATATACACACACATATTATATATGTATATATATGTGTATATATGTGTGTATGTGTATATATGTGTATATATATGTGTGTGTATATATATACATATATATATAGATGGATGGATGTCAAACTTCTTTTGGATGGAGAAAGTTCTGGGCTCAGATTCCGAGGTCAGCCATCACCTGGAGCTGCGGATTTTCCTCGTCTCCACCGAGCATGTGGCCCACAGTGAGGCACAGATGGTGTTTTGTGTCAGCTGCCATGGGTCACCCAGTTGGCCCGTCGGTCTCTCACACCTGCGCACTTCACTTATTCTCATGATCTGCCTGGTCCTCGTTAGTACCTGTGTTTTCCATCCCTGCTGTAAAGGAATCTACAGGCTTTGGTACTGGGGAGTAGCAGGAAAACTGCAGGACCCCATGGAAGGGCAGAGGGAGACTCCTCCCCCGCCGACAGAGGTTGAGCACAGAAGGGACTGGGGCTTGTCCTCTGAAGATCTTGCGTGTTAGACAGCTCTGCAGCCTGGGGGCACAGGCTGCCCTCTTCTCAGGAGGCTCTCCCTAGGAGTCTGTCATCTTTCTGCCAAAACTCATCCCATCCTGAGATGGTGGCACAGAAATACTTGGGTCACAGGACGTGCTGCCTCAGGCACGTGCGTACACTCATTATATGAGCTTTAGAGCTGAAAATGTCCTTGATCATCGAATCCTAAAAAAGTCTTCTAGATGACTTAGGGTCCAACCCCAGCACATCTCCCCTGCCATGCCTGAATTTCTCCTAACAAGAGAGTCTCTTATCATCTAATTTAATCTGTGGCTGGATAGGAATTGCCCCAGAAAGGACATGGATTTAAGTAGGGCACAAATCTTGCTATAATCTTTCTGAGTTTTTAAAGGGGAAGAGGAAATGCATAGAGAACACGGCATATTCAGAACCAAAACTTTAAGTCCCAAGCTCCTAGCTTAAGGAGGTGCGGGCAGAGAGTGTCAAAAGGATGAAGAAAATCAAGGGTTAAAGCAGCAAAGGAAAAAAAAAAAAGGGCGGGAGAGCCATATATTCAGCCTATGATACACCAGGCCCTGGGCTAGATTCAGGTGCTCTGGAGATGAGAGCCCTGGCCCCTCTCCATGGAGCTATGCAGTTATAAATCCAGATACTGAATATGTAATTGTGTCTCTATTAGTGTTACAAAAGGGGAGCGGTGGAGGCCATAGAATCCTATAATAGGTGGGTACCCCTTCTAGAGGCTGGAGGACTCAGTAAACGAAACATCCCTCCCCCCGAGCACCTTTGCTCCCAAACGTCACTGCAGGATCACTAGAAGGTGATTTGCCTGTTTAAAGTAATTACCAGGCCAGGCACGGTGGTTCAGGCCTGAGATCCCAGCACTTTGGGAGGCCAAGGTGGGTGCATTGCTTGAGCCCAGGCATTTGAGACCAGCCTGGGCAATATAGTGAGACCCCAACTCTACAAAAATAAACAAATAAATAAAACTAGCCAGGCCTCGTGGCACACACCTGTAGTCCCAGCTACTTGAGAGGCTGAAGCAGGAGGATCATTCAAGCCTGGGACGTGGGGGTTGTAGTGAGCCAAGACTGTACCACTGCACTTCAGCCTGGGCAACAGAGCAAGACCCTATCTAAATAAATGAATGAATGAATAAATAAATGAATAAAGTAATTGCCAAATGAAAAAGAAAATGAGAGGATTTTACATGAACATGCAGATTTTCTGAATTCCCTTGAGCACACAGGATGGGACAACGTGACCACAATGGATGTCCATTCAGTCACGACCGTAATTAGCAAGGACCCTGGAGGAGCTACCCCTGTAGCCAGGACAAGCCTTTCCCCAGGGAGCGGAGTCCACCCGCATTCTCCCCAGTGCCTTGCTTCTGACCTCCAGCTGCGCCTGTGTTCTGTTACCGGCCTGGCCATGACAGGTTTGGGTTTGTGACACTGGCCATCAATGTCTCCCCCAGGTGGCAACCACCAAAGAGGCCACAATGCTCTTCAGTCTCCACTAAAGTTCACAGGTGGGCAGACATCGCCATCCCAATCCCCACCACGGCCCGAGTCTCCAGACTCCTTTACTAAAATAGAAATAGGATGTTCCTTATCCACTGGCCACATGCTGTAGTTCTCCTCTCTCTCAAGATGCTCATGTATAAACTGCTTATATATGGCACTTGCTGATGCTTGATTTAATATGTGTATTTTTGCAAAGTTAAGAGACGATGCGTTGATTGTTAACATCTGTCTTCCGACTTGCCTTGTCTTCTACCTGAAAGCAATTCAGGTGTGAAAGGCGGGCAGGCTGAAGCAATTCTGATTAGGTTCAGCCAATCTAGATGGAAATAGCCCCATTTGGTTGAAGTCCAGCTGCAGCTGATAAACAACCTAATAGCCATTCACGTCCAGCCACCCTCCATGATTCCATTTCTACTCCTCTTAAAGCAATCTGTGCTATCTGAGATGGCACCCTGGCTTAGTATCCAGCATCATAGGGGGACGTTTACTTAAGGGTGCTGGTGAAAACTGAACAATGAGTTCCAAAGCAGCAGCAAGTCTTGGGAATTTGCATGAGAAAACCACAAGAAATGTAATATTTTTGCTAGCAAAACTCAGAGTAGGGTTGTCTTCTTATTTAATACCATGTCATTACAAAATATAGAATTCAATTTAGGAAACGGTGATTTAGATTCTAAGCTGAAAGTAGCTAGTTGCACACCCAACATTACTGTTCATGATAAAAGAAATTTAAATTACACAGATACCATGGAGCACAGCTTAATCACACACGTCAACACCATTCTCTCTCATCGTCTCTAACGAATGAGCCCTATCCTTTATTCAAGTCATGAGAAGAGCAGAAGTCAATACTATTAGATCGAGAATCTGGATGCAGAATAAAATTGGGGACTCCACATTGTCATAACTCACATATTAAAAGGAAAACACTCTCAGGTTGGTTCAGAAAACAAACTCTTTGTGAAACTGGGACAGAATAAAAATAAAGACGGGTATAGGGATATTGAGGAAGAAGGGGTTGCAACAGTAATATCAGAAAAATTTAAATTCAAGATCAAAATAAACGAAGACCAAGGAAGTCACGTTATGAATGTGAAGGATAAAGTGTTCAACGAAGATACAGTGAATATCACCTTGTCAGGATTTCCTTGAAGAGCATTGAAACGTATAAAGCAACAGCTGATAAGAATAGGAAAAGGAGAAATTGGCCAGAACACAAGAGAAGTTCTGAGTATTTTCAAACCTGAAACCAAGAAACCAAGAAAAAGTCCAGATATTTAACAAACTCCTTTCAGCTCTGATAGGTCATAGGAAGGAAGAACAGAATGAACAAAGGTGGGAAGGAAGGAAGCCATAGAGAACATGAATAAAATAAGCAATAAAGTTGAGTGAATACTTTTCTTTTTTTACAAAGAACACAAAGATATTAGAGAATATGTTTTTCAGTGTCCAAAAACATTTAGAAAAATTGACCACAAGAAACATCAATAAATCTCTGAAGTAAAACTAGGATAGAATAAACTTTTGGACTGCAATGTGGTAATGTTATTTTAAAAGAATAAGGAAATAATAGCAATAAGCCAACCACTTAAAGTTTATGAGTGTGGCCGGGTGCAGTGGCTCACGCCTGTAATCCCAGCACTCTGGGAGGGCAAGGCGGGTGGATCACCTGAGGTCAGGTGTTCGAGACCAGCCTGGCCAACGTGGTGAAACCTCGTCTCTACTAAAAATACAAAAATTAGCCAGGCATGGTGGCGGGCACCTGTAGTCCCAGATATTCGGGAGGCTGAGGCAGGAGAATCGCTTGAACCCAGAAGGCAGAGGTTGCAGTGAGCTGAGATCATGCCACTGCACTCCAGCCTGGGCGACAGAGCGAGACTCCATATCAAAAAAAAAAAAAAAAATTTTTTTTGAACGCTCCAAGCAAACCTTGGGTCCAGGTGGAAACCAAAACTGGAATGCAGGTTGGGGATAAATCACTCCAAGGGGAAGGAACACGGGAGCCGGGATGGACACCCTGGGGTGCCAGCTGGGAGAGTCAGTGCGTGAGGGGTTTCTGAGACGATTGTCTGGGCTGGAAGGTAACCTCCCGCCGCTTCCTGCATGAAGAAATGGGGCGGTTTCGCGCTAAGATTTAGCTTCTAAGCGAACACATCCTCAACATTATCCAGTCCTTTGTTTTTGTGAATTTTCTGACCTTACTCTAGCTCATTTGTAAAGTGAATTTGAAATTCTGAGGAAAATGGAAGCTGATGTACATGTTTGTTTTTTAAAACAGAGAGTTCTTTAAAAAGTCTAATAATAAAAAATAATAAGCCTCCAGTTAGCCTAATCTAGGAAATATGAGCAGAAAATATACATGATGAAAATTAGCAATGAGAGAGGGTAAATAAACACAGATGCTCAGAAAATTTCACGACTTATCATAAAACACCCTGTGTTAATAAATTTGAAAATCTGGAGAAAAATATTTCTAGGAAACTGTAGAATACAAAAATGCACTCTGGAAAAGACATGACTAAAATGGAAAGTACATGTCTAACAAATTGTAACAAGCTATCAAGGAGTCCTCGCTATGGAAAAGCACGTATAATTAGGAGGAGAAGAAAGGGAAACCTCTAGCCAGCCAAAGGGAGAAACAATTTTCCCAGCGTAATCTACCAAAAACCCACAGCAACACACAAACATGAAGTTGGCGGTGCCGTATCACTAGCATTTTTATTAAGAACAAAAGCAGAATATCTCTAACGCCAGCACTCAGCATTGGAGGTTGTAGCGAAGACAAGAAACCCATAAAAAATAAATGAGCGACGTATGAATTTGGAAGATTAAAAAAATCATTATTTTCAGATGAAATGATTGTCCATATATTTTTTTTAAATGCAAGATACTCCACTGACAAGTCTGAAATAGTTTTTCCTTATTTTAAAAAAATCTGAAGAAAAAAATCACAAAATGTTAACATTTATTCATTTTGGATGGTCAGTAAATGAGGGACGGCTACGTTGTTTTTGGTAGTATGTGTGTGTAACATTTACCAAAAAAAGGTAATGAGGATGGGAAATGAGGCCCTGGTGGTCCTGCATATAAATTAATTCACATATTCAAGAAAAATATATACATACATACACACACACACACACACACACACTCTTTAACCTGTGCCTTACCATACAGAAAGTAGAGCGGCCCCCAAAATACCACTGCAAAGATGTGCAAAAGAAATAAAAGTTAAAAAAATCTAAGTAAGTTTCAGCAGTATCTTGACTGAGTGGTATCATTCCAGGAATAACAAAACATTCAAACAAGTATTAATTTATCTTTCAACACGTTAATAGGTTGAAGAAAAAACATAATCTTGAACAATGTCCAAAAAATCGAGTTGAGGAAAATCAAAATTATTCCTAACTAAAAATGAAGCCCCAAGCAAAATACAAGACATAGGTATTTGTCAAGAGGAAATAAATTCATTGATATTGGGCACTGATGGTATTGCGTCTCTAGAAAATTCAAAGTAACAGGAAAGTTATGGAAAATAAGATCATTCAACAAGGGCGTCAACACAACTAAAATAAAAGCAAGAACGTGTTTATCTAAAACCATAACCAGTTATAAATGCAAGGACAGAAAGATTCCATTTTAATATTCAATAAAAATACAAATCAATCAACAGATTTAACAAGAAATTTGTCATATCTTTTTAAGACAATGTTTAGACCTCACCGAAGAACATAAAATGTTTGGGGAAAATGACCTGGATTTATGTAAAAATGTACAATATTATAAAGATATCAATTCTCTCCTAAGGCAATCTGTATGCCCAACACTTAGTGAGTGTCAGGGATGGGGTGGGGTGGGCTCGGTCCTGCCTCCCTCCTCGTTCTACCTCCTTGGAGGCTCACACCCAGCAGGCTTCATCCTGCTTCTGCCTCCGGCCCCTCCCTCCATCCCTCACTACCCAATGCTTGAAGTCCTGGCTTCCAGTGATCCGGATACTCCGGGACCACATTCTCAGGGACCTCAAGCAAGAGGACTCTCCAACTCATGGCTCTCAGTTCCTTCACCCCATCTTTATCATTTGGGGATGCAGAATTGGGACTCCAAGAAGGCTCCTGCCCAAATCCCAGGGCCTGTGCGTACAAAGATGCCACCTCTGTGAGTGTGTGACCTTACCTGGCAAGATGGACTTCGCAAATATGAAGAAAGTTACCGATGAGCTGAACTTAAAATAGGGCGATCCTCCAGGTTTATCCTGTGGACCCGATGCTGTCACATGAGCCAGGAGAAGACGCCAGACAGATATGGGGAGCAGAGCTCAGCTTGCTGGATTTGAAGATGGAGGGGACCCCAGGAGGAGGAATGTGGGTGCCTTTTAGGAGCAGAAAGCCACCCCAGCTGATGGCCAGC
Source organism: Pan paniscus (assembly GCF_029289425.2). Lineage (NCBI taxonomy): Eukaryota > Metazoa > Chordata > Mammalia > Primates > Hominidae > Pan > Pan paniscus. The sequence continues at coordinate 137,875,325 of NC_073259.2, forward strand.
CAGAGCACTGGGACCTCAGTCCCCCAACTCCAAGACACGGGATTCTTCCGCAGCTTCAGTGAGCCTGGAAGCCAGCTCTCCTCCAGAGCCCACAGCTCAGAGCCCACCCACCTGACACATATATTTCAACCTCGTGAGATGCTGAGCAGAGACCCAGCTGAGCCCACCTGGACGTCTGCCCTACAGAACTGGAGTTAATAAGCACCAGCTGTTCCAAGCTGCTACCTTGGTGGTGATTTGTTACACAACAATAGAAAACTAAGACACCTTCACTTTCACAGTTACATTCTGAGACTGCACCATTACACAATCCTACAACCCAAATGCGCACATTCCCATAACGTGTCATCACCATCAGCTCCAGTCCCAACCTTCCTCCCTCTTCTATTTATCTCTTTCTCTTCCCCCTTAACCGACCTCTCTCTGTGTGTCTCTGACAGTAGTGTTTTCACCAAAGAAGACTCTGCTATCACTGACACCACGTGTAACATCATGTTTGAAACCGTTCATTTGCTTAAATTTGCCAGGATGGGTTATCTCGTGGGCATCTAAAAACCTAACACAATCATCTTCTAGTGTTATGCAACCTTTAAAAACTCATTTTCCCTTTAATACTCTGCCATTGTTCGATCATCTTTGGCAAACTTCTCTAAGAATCGTCTCCAGAAGCTGTCTCCACTTCCTTGTTAGTCTTCAAAACTTTCCAATCTGGCTCTGTCTCCACCACGTCATTGAAAGTATTCACCTGTGTCTCCCAATCAAACGGACAGTGTCTATCTTCTCTTGACCGCTCAACAGCATTTGACACCATTGCTTCTTTTCGTTGTATTGATACGTGCCTCTCTCTTGAAATCTGTAATGCCACAAATTCTTGGCTTTTCTTTTACTCCACAGAACACTTCTTCCCAATCTCTTTTCCTGGGCCGTTTGTGTGATCCAACCAAGATGTGGCCCCCCTTAACCTCTCCATACTGTCTCCCTAAGAGTTCTTCCATTCTTTCATTCTTAAAACCATCTACAAGTTGTCACCTCTCAAATGTATGTCCCTAAGCCTGACAATTCTGCTAAACCCCAGATTTGTAAATTCAGTGCCTAGTAGACATACCCATTTGGATGTCACAGAAGTTTCTGAAATGACCACAACAAATCTTATGCATTTCTCCCGACTCCTGCGCCTTCCACTTCTTTCCGTCTCGGCGCAGAGCACCATCATAGCAACATCTGCTCAAAGCAGAAATAGTTGAGTCATTCTTGATTTCCTCCTTTCCCCCACTTTTTCATTCAATCCATCTGTAAATCTTATTAATTTCACCTGCTAAATATTTCTGGAATCTGTCCAACTGTGTCTAAATCCACAGAGGTCACTCTAGTCCACGCTGTCCTCATCTCGTTGGTGGACGTTGCTAAAATGTGTCACTGGTTTCCTCACATACCCCCGACCTCTGCCAAACACACACTTCACAACTGTCAGTGAGAACTTGAAACAAACATAAATAAGACCATCCAATTTCCCTGCTTAACACCCTTCATTGGCTTCCCATTTTCCTGTGAATAAAATCTAATGTATTCCTGCAAATAAAATAGAAGGCAGGCAGTAATGGATGCCAGTGAGGATGTGAAGAAAGATACACTGTTGGTGGGAACGTAAAGTAGTCAGTCCAGCCACTCTGGTAAATCTGCCCTCCCACATTCACTGCAGCCAACTCACAATAGGTGAAATATGGAATCAACTTAAGTGCCCAGCGAAGGATGGATGGATACAGAAAATGTGATATATATATATATCTTTTCAGGACTATTTCAAACATTGGGCAATGTCCAAAAAATCGAGTTGAGGAAAATCAAAATTATTCCTAACTAAAAATTAAGCCCCAAGCAAAATACAAGACATAGGTATTTGTCAAGAGGAAATAAATTCATTGATATTGGGCACTGATGGTATTGCGTCTCTAGAAAATTCAAAGTAACAGGAAAGTTATGGAAAATAACATCATTCAACAAGGGCATCAACACAACTAAAATAAAAGCAAGAATGTGTTTATCTAAAACCATAACCAGTTATAAATGCAAGGACAGAAAGATTCCATTTTAATATTCAATAAAAATACAATACCAATGAACAGATTTAACAAGAAATTTGTCATATCTTTTAAAGAAAATGTTTAGACCTCACTGAGGTCTGATGGAATGATGGAATTCCATCATTTGCAGCAACATGGACGGAACTGGTCCCTATGTTAAGTGAAATAAGCCAACCACAGACATACAAACACTGCATGTTCTCGCTCATATGTGGGAGCTAAAAGAGTGGGTCTCACGGAGCTAGAGAGTAGGTTGGATTGGCAGTTACCAGAGGCCAGGAAGGGGTGAGAAACTGAGGAGAAAAAAGAATGAAACTGGTATCACCACTGAACTGTACACTTAAAAATAGTAAAGACAGTAAGTTATATAGGCATATTTCACCTCAATTTTTTAAAAACTAAGGCCAGGTGCGGTGGCTCATGCCTGTCATCCCAGCACTTTGGGAGGCCAAGGCAGGCAGGTCATCCAAGGTTGGGAGTTTGAGACCAGCCTGACCAACATGTAGAAACCCTGTCTCTACTAAAAATACAAAAAATTTAGCTGGGTGTGGTGGTGAGCACCTGTAATCCCAGCTACTCGGGAGGCTGAGGCAGGAGAATCGCTTGAACCCGGGAGGCAGAGGTTGCAGTGAGCCGAGATCACGCCACTGCACTCCAGCCTGGGCAACAACAGCGAAACTCCGTCTCAAAAAATAAAAAATAAATAAAAAATAAAAAAACTAAATAAAAAACATCTGAAGTTCCTGATGTAGGGGTCCTGTGAGTTTGTATTGAACTCAGCTAGGCTTCTTCCAAGCCTTCCTTTGAGCTGTCAGCCGCTCTACTAACTGAGCTCTAACCACTCTGAGCTCCTTTTAGGTCCTCTAACCCACTGAGCTTTTCCTCCTCCCAGGACTGTTGGCCAGTTGTCAACATCTAAGATGCCTTTCTCCTGCTATTCATTTAATTGCTACCTTCTTATCCTTCACGATTCAGCTTAAACATTGCCTTCACAGGGGCTGTTCCAGACAAACCTAGCATAAGCCCCCACATGCCACATTCTCCATCAAGTTATATCCTCATTCCCTTCCATTTGTAATTACTTTTTTATCTGTTTGTAAATCTGTGGTCAATCTCCCTCATGAGCTTAAGAGCTCCCTGAGATTGGAGCCTTTTCCTGGAACGTATTAGATGCTTAATGAATATTTGTCGTAACAATATTTTAAGATGTATTCAAGGATTTTAATTGCGCTAAGTAATTAACCTACGGGCATTTGTTAGGTCAAGGTTAGTATATACGTGTGATGGATTCATACGCAGCTATTAAGAGAGTAATTTAGCTCTTAGTTCTACCACAAAAAAACAGTCCACAGAAAAAAATCCAGAATGCATTGTTGAGTGAAAATAGCAGGTTTCAAAATAGTGTACATGTGACTCTTCCAGGCATCACTTGAGAGACTCATTAAGCAACATAATAAATAAGTAATTCCCTGCCACTTCTCACAGCGGTACATAGAATAGAATGTAGAATGTAGCTAGAATTGCACATGTGTGCAGAAATCACAACCGAACCCAAGCCTACAGCTATTCTGGGGGGTGACTGTCTAACCGTTCCAGGAGCCACCCCCACCCTGCAGGGGCCCGACTGCATTTCTAGAATACCATCTAGCCGATATTTTAAATCAGACTATTGCAAGCACATCTTTTCAATTAGATGCATGTGCAACAGATGTCAAGGACTTAATTTTTCTTTATTACAGGATGTGTGTATGTGTGCGGGGGATCTGTGTTGCTGTCTGAATGCTCCCCCGATTGCAAAAATTAGTTTTATTTTCTCCAAGTGATGAGATTTCAAGTATTATTTATTTTCTGCTTTCGGCTTGTCTACATTGTTGGAATTTTCTACTATTACTTTGTATTTTTTAATAACTAGAAATGGAAGCTATTTTCCTTTGGAAATATGGACAAATGTCATGACTGAATACTCATATGAATTCAATGTAAGTGAAGGAAGGCTTAGTTCTTCATCTGAATCCAGATAGCCTGGGAAACCTTTAATTGGCAACGGCAAGCCAGATGACTGACAGCATGTTGTTGTGTTTTGTTTTTCCTCCCTTCCTTGCCCATGTTGCGTGGAACACGCTGGTGACCCAGTTCACCTGCAGGACAGCTGTTCCGCTCATGGTGTGCACTTGCCTGTCATTTAATCCAAACAATAAACCTGCCATGCAGGCAACTAGAGTCAGGGGTGTAAAAAAAATTTTCCTAGTTCCACTTCAACACTTCAAAAATATATTTGCTAGGGCCGTGTTCATCTTTTTTGAGAATGTAGAAAATGATGTCAGTCAGAATGCAAATATTTGTATAAAATATTTGTATAAAAACTTCAACATCTTCTGATTATCATTTATTACAATGTGTTAAAAGAGCTGTCATTTATACACAATAAATTCTGGTGAAGTGGAACCGGGAGGAGTATGAGATCCACTTTGGACAGAACAGCTGGGTGACTTCCTCCGTATGTGAGATCACCATCGCCCCGCTTCTGAAAAACTCTGGGCCTATTTATTGCAAAAGGCCTGCACAACTGCCTATCCAGCTTATACCACAGAAAGACTAAGTATTCATAACAGGAAAACAGGAGTAAAATAAAACACACACAGACAGAAAAGTCAAAATAAAACAGCAGCAATTTCCATCTTTGAGCCTATACAAGAGAGACACAAATGATGAAAACCATAATTACGAGATGAAATGGAAGAAAGATCTATTTTGTAATCACAAGTCTTCCCGAGTCTTGGGGAAAAGTTTCATTTCTAAGACGTGTGTCACGGACTTATTGTGAATTCGCCCTGACACCATTTATTCCATAGCTTATGTTTCTTCACTGATATGAGGACTTTGATTACAGCATTTGCTAAAACGAACGCAGATGATGTTCTCATGCGTGAATGAATATTTCTAAAATACCGAGATAGTTTCATCAAAGACAAGAATTCTGGAATTTAATCACAAACAGGAACATAAATAGATACCATATTTTCCTATTCAAATAATGAGTCAGCTCTTATTATAGTCATCTAATTTTATCAAGAATAGCACTTGGCTAATTAGACAGGAGTCAGTTTAATAACTAGCTGGCATTTATAAGAATAGAAATGAGTTCTATGAAAAATTGTTTACGACTGCAAAAGAATGGTGAAAGCTGGTATAATGCATGAAATCGGAGCAATGATAAGTTAATGAGCAATATGCAATGGCTGCAGTCAAAGTTCCTGGCAGTCCAATCCCCACTGCACCTTAATATATGCAAGCATTCATGCACTTAGTGTGTATTTGTTGAAGGCCTGCTCAGCGTCAGACACAGTGGGCTTTTCCGTAGCTGTGCAGATGATGTCTTTCTGCAAGGACCAAGGAACTGAGCATTTGACCAGGTCCACAGAGTTCTGCTAGTCAGCCTTCACCGTGAACACACAGAACCAGACGCCGTAACAAGAAGTTCACACACTTAGTTTCTGCAATGGAGAGCATGGAGAAATAAAGTCTGACTCTGGGGCACCAACCACTCTCTCTCCCCACTTCTCCAGGATCTGTTGGCAAAACCTCAGGTCTCACTCCTTCCATTTTCAGTCTGAGAACCCAAAGCCACATTTTAGCAAGCTGGGAGAATGGAAAGAATCACATCATAAAGATAAGATGGTGTGTGTGTGTGTAGTAGGGGGTGTGCCTCTGTGTAATGTGGGGTGTGCCTCTGTGTAATGTGGGGTGTGTCTGTAATATGGGGTGTGTGAGGGGGTGTGTATGTGTGGGGGGTGTGTATGTGTGTGTATCTGTGTGTATGTGCCTTGGGGTGTGTGTGGTGTAAGGTGTGTGTGTGGTGTGGGGTATGTGTGTCTGTGTGTATCTGTGTGTCTGTGGTTTGGGGGAGTGTGTGGGGGGGGTCTGTGTGTGTATCTGTGTGTATGTGGTTTGGGGTGTGTGTGTATGTGGTGTGAGGTGTATGTGTGTGTGTGTGTGTGGTGTGGGGGTTTGTGTGTGCCTATGTGTGTGTAGCTGTGTATATGTGGTTTGGAGTGTGTGTGTGGTGTGAGGTGTATGTGTGTATATGTGTGTGGTGTGTGTGTGTGGTGTAAGTGTGTGTGTCTATGTGCATCTGTATGTGGTGTGGGGTGTGTGTGTGGTGTGAGGTGTATGTGTGTGTATGTCAGGTGTGTGTGGTGTGGGGTGTGTGCGTTTCTATGTATGTGTATCTGTATGTGGTTTGGGTTGTGCATGTGTGTGTGTGGTATAAGGTGTATGTGTGTGTATGTGTGTGTGGTGTGGGGGCTGTGTGTGTGCCTATGAGTGTGTATCTGTGTGTATGTGGTTTGGGGTGTGTCTGTGTAGTGTGAGGTGTATGTGTGTATATGTGTGTGTGCAGTGTGGGGTGTGTGTGATGTGTGTGTGTCTATGTTTGTGTATCTGTGTGTATGTGGTTTGGGGTGTGTGTGGTGTATGTGTGTGAGGTGTGTGTGATGTTGGGTGTGTGTGGGGTTTTAAGTGTGTATGTGTGTGGTGTGGGGGTGTGTGTCTATGTGTGTATCTGTGTGTATGTGGTTTGGGGTGTGTGTGTGGTGTGTGTATGTGTATAAGTGCGCATCTGTGTGTATGTGGTTTGGGTGCATATATGTGTGTGGTGAGGTGTATGTGTGTATGTGTATGTGTGTGGAGTGTGTTTGTGTGTGTGTATATGTGTGTGTGTGGTGTAGGGGGTGTGTTTATGTAAATACTTTCTTTCAAGACAGCAAGTTGCCTTTCATTTAACGGCCGTATCAGTGGGTGTATGCACCTGCACACACAGACTGTGGCTGAATTAGTGACACTTAAAGTAGAACGTGCCGGGGGTGGTAGCTCACACCTGTAATCCCAGCACTTTGGAAGGCCGAGGTGGATGGATCACTTGAGCCCAGGAGTTGGAGATCAGCCTGGGCAACATAGCGAGACCCTGTCTCTACAAAACATACAAAAACTAGCTGGACGTGGTGGCCTGCACCTGTAACCCCAGCTACTCAGGAGGCTGAGGTGGGAGGATTGCTTGAACCCAGGAGGTCGAGGCTGCAGTGAGCTAGGATTGCACCACTGTACTCCAGACTGGGTGACAGAGCGAGACTCTGTCTCGAAAAAACAAAAGACAAGAAAAAAAACTGACCCATCTCTCTTTTCCTCCTCTGCTAAACGCACACAACTGCTGTCTTGCAGGAGACAGCCTAGAAAAGGAATGAAAACATAGGTTCATGCTGCCCCGCATGAGAACACGCGCTTAGAGTGGAAATTCCATAAAGATAGTGAAATTTGTTCATCCCTTCTCCTACCCACCCCACAGTGCCAAGCACTGCACTTTCATCATGGCATTTGATGAATGGATTCATGAGAGGATCAAAAGGAGCTAGAAAGGAGAATTGGCATCTGGTTTCCCCATCAATTGTGATATTTATAATAATTGAATAAATAAGATATACTAAAATATCATAATACCATATATGATTTACTTTAGCTGCTAGGTCGGGGAGTCGCTATCTCTTCAGATCTCCGTGCAAGCAAGCCCCCAGTTCCACCAGGGATGGAAGTACAACTCCACACACCCCAGGTTCTTCCTGCGGCGTTCAGCAATAAACTTGCTTGTGTAGACTCTATTCACTGTGCAGACTCTGGAGTCTGCGGACCCTGACCTTGAGTCACACTTTTGCCTCTTCATGCATCATTTCCTCCTCTTATGAAACGGGGATGAAATTAGCCCTCATCACTAACGGTACGTGTGGCATGCTCTGCAGTGCCTGGCACGTAGTTAGTGCTAAGTGTTAGTTGCTGCTGGTACTGCTGTTCGTGTTATTATTCCTAGTACCAGCACTATGGCCTGCTACTATTATTAACATAATCATCAATATTATTTAAACATGTTTTCCTCCTATTCTAGGCAGGTCTTTCACCAGATTCAACCAGAAAGAAAAGTGCTGCTGCTACCCAAAGTGCTCATGAGTGGGAGACGCAGTGTCCTGGAGCTGAGGCTGGAGCAGGGGACAGAATTCCATGACCGCACGTGCACCATGGACATGACTGCTCTCAAGAAGTTTGTTCATGGCAGCTGAGGTTTCTCTCAGCCCTTCCTCCATGAAAAGCTCAGCACCTCCTCCTCCCCTGGTTCCTCTCACCTGGCACTCTTTTTTGTCCGAAGCTAAAGCAAGCTCCTTACCTTCCGCATGGAAGTTCTCCATCTCTGCAACCTTGGCCATAGCAGAGACCAAGTCCCTCAAGCAGCCTGAATCCTTTTCAGGAGTTCTTTTCAAAGACCATCTTGCCTCCCTTAGGAATTTAGGGGCCAGTTGTTGCAAAGATGGTGCTCTTAACCCACTCAATATCTTTGCAAGGCCCCTCTCCACCCATTATTCCATTTGCACGTCCCAACAACCCTGTGTGACAATGGGGGCCATCAGTGCTCTTTTGCAGGTAAAGTAACAGAGACTCAGAGAATCTACGTGGTTATTCGAGTCTGGCAGAGCTACGGCACAAGCCCAGGTCTTCTGATGCACACTCAGCGTGCGCATCCCCTCTGGAGCAGTTAACCATACATTATAAATATCTCAAGCACAGATGCAGACACAAGGTTATTTGAGTGGAGTGTTCCTAATCAGAGGTATACCAGAAACTCATTTAATTCAAAATATATTTACTTATGTTTTCATGCCCAAAACTTTCAGCAGCCTTTTGGAAGCATCAACTGAAACTATATGGGATGAACGGTTCCATCATGAAGGAGCTCATATTTCAGGTGTAAAGAAATGATTTATATGCATGCAAAAGCTAGAGGAAAGGGCAAAATTGAACAAACTGTCCCTCAAATTTTATTTTATTATTTGTTTTTGGAGATAGGATTTTGCTATGTTGCCCAGGCTGGCCTCGAACTCGTGGGCTCAAGCCATCCTCCTGCCTTGGCCTCCCACGTAGCTGGGACTGCAAGTGTGCACCAACACGCCTGGCTGCCCCCAGATTTTAATTAAAAATTCCAAAGGGATGCAAGAAAGGCTCAAACCAAGCGCTGATAAATCTGACAAGTAGCAAAGATTATATGTCAGCCTCTCTGGCCTGCTTCTCAACCACCTCTCTTCATTTTCTTCTCCCTCCTCCTTTCTCCTATATAAACCCGTTTTAACAATGGATCTGAAATTAGCCATTTTAAAGCAACATTCTCTGATTCCAGTTCTGATTTTCTATATTCCAGAGTGAAAACATTCCATGATCAAAAATGTTTAAGAAATAGGGGGTTCGAGAAATTAAGACAGATTTTCTCACTGCAGGACTTAGATTATTTGACACAATGGTGTGTATTGCGTGTTCGCATTTGTCAAGCATCTTTGGGCACAGAGAACTTAATTTCCTGGAGAATTCCACGGTGTTGGTGTTCTCTGAAACACACGTCAGATGCTCCCCACAGTTGGAGAATGACTAAAGGACTCCAAAAGGTTGGCCTTCTGGGGGGTTTGAATTTTAACAGGTGGCAAAGCTGTCAGATGGAATCTTCATCCTCAGAAAACAGGCCAATGGAACTACTTTGAAGGCACCAGAAGTCAGTCTGCCAGCCCACAATTTCAGGGTCTGCACATCGGTTGCCTGGAAAGGAAGCCACGTAAGGATTTCCCACAGGGAAAGCTGGACTACAGGCAGGCCTCAAAAACCCATTCGATCTGAAGAAATATGGAAACACTGGAACAGTATTTCTGGCAGGGGCAAAAGTGCCAACCAAAACGTGCAGCGGAACTTACAGAGCCCATTTTGGACAGTGCCACTCACCCTTCAACACACAGGTGCATCACCTGGGATCTTCTTAAAATGCAGCCTGTGACTCTGCCCGTCTGCGGGCTGGGGGAAAAGGGCAAGAACTTGCATTTCTTGCCAACTTCCAGGAGATGTGATACTGGTCACTGGACCACCCCTGGGATTTAGGGAATCATGAAGCCTGCTGGTCTTTGGAAGTGGGGAGCAGGAGTGCTGCTGGTAAATGGCCAAAACCACAGGTTTCCTTTGTTGAAGAAATATTTTTTGATCTCCTACTGTATGCTGGGCACCATGCTAGGTGCTGAGGATATAATAGTGCAAAAGACAGACGTGATCTTTGTACTCATGGAGCAAATTCACTGGGGGGTGACAGGAAATAAATACATCAGAGAGACAATCTGAGACACACGCTGGAGGATCAAAGACAAAAACAAAACCAAGAGACGGGAAAGAGGACAGGAGTGGAAGAGTCAGCCATGGAGAGGGTGACCAGCGGCACCGTGTCTGAGGATGGGGCACTGAGCAGGGCTGGAGGGGAGAAGGGCTGAGTGGCTAGAGGAGCTGAGAGACCTGCCGGGGTCCTGAAGACCACCCTCAGGTTGGCTGTCTCACTGGAGGACTCACAGGACTCAGCGTATGGTTGCACAAACAGCTGGGACTTATTACAACAGAAGGTCAGACCACAAAACCAGCAAAGGACCAGGGTACACAGGTGGAAGTCAGGGCAAGCCAGGCTCAAGCTCCCAAGAGTCCCTCCCCAGGGAGTCACACAGGACACACTTAACTTCTTCAGCACTGAGCTCTGACAACACCTACAGTGTCCCCTACCATGGAAGCTTGTCAGAGGCTCAGCATCCAGAGTTGTTGATATGGTTTGTATATCAGTCCATTCTCAAGCTGCTATGAAGAAATACTCGAGACTGGATAACTTATAATGAGGTTTAATTGACTCACAGTTCCACACGGCTGAGGAGGCCTCAGGAAACCTACAATCGTGGCGGAAGGCACCTCCTCACAGGGAGGCAGGAGAGAGAATGAGTGCTGAGCGAAGGGGGAAGTCCCTTATAAAACCATCAGATCTTGTGAGAACTCACCATCATGAGAACAGCATGGGGAAAACCATCCCCATGATTCAATTATCTCCACCTGGTCTTGCCCTTGACATTTGGGGATTATTGTAATTCAAGATATGATTTTCAGGGGACAGAGATTCACACTGACATGGTTTGGCTCTGTGTTCCCACTTGGATCTCATGTTCATTTGTCATCCCCAATGTTGGGGATGGGGCCTGGTGAGAAGTGGATCATGGGGCAGATTTCTCATGAATGGTTTAGTACCATCCACTTAGAACTGTCCTCGAGGTAGTGAGTGAGTCATCGTGAGATCTGGTTGTTTAAAAGTATGTGGCACCTCGCACATCTCTTTCTTCTTCTTGCTTTCACCGTGTGATGTGCCTACTCCTCCTTTTCCCTCTACCATGATTGGAAGCTTCCTGAGGCCTCCCCAGAAGCAGAAACTGCCATGCTTCCTGTACAACCTGCAGAACTGTGAGCCAAATAAACCTCTTTTCTCTATAAATTACCTAGTCTCAACTATTTCTCTATAGCAATGGAAGAATGGCCTAACACAGTTGTTTTTGGGGGCTGGTCATGTGGACATTTCTCCCCAGCATATGCTGAAATTCCAGACTCCTAGAAGAAAAGCAGGTGTCCTGCATACGCCATATTTTTTATACAAAGAGTTTAGGCGCAGTAAGCCCCTTTCATCAGTTAGGGAATGGTGGGAGTCCTCCTGAAATCCACATTTCTGTGGACCAGCCAACGGCCAGCCTTGCCAGCAGCCTTTGTAAGGAGAGTGGGCTCAGGCCTGTGATGCAAACTCTTTTATGCACATTGGCCTTTCAGCCATGATGCTCCTTCTGTGCAAGGGCCCCAGGGAAGCAAAAGCAGGCTGGTCAGGAACACAGAGGCAGGTCAGTGTGTTTAGAATTCAGCTGTAGGAAGAATCGTGGAGAGGAAGGAGGTAGAGGTGGAAGTGAGAACAAATTTGCGGCTCCATCACTTGCTAGCTATGTCACATTTAACTTCTCCAAACCTCAGTTTGTTAATCTGTAAAATGGGAACAATACCTATCTTATAGGGCTTAATATAAGGTATAAAGCAGAGTGCCCAGATATTTGTTAAAACATAATATGGTGTCTCTTATTATTGGTCTTAAATTGGGGGGCTGATTTAATCTCATTCCTGTTAAAATAACTAACATGAATAGAGAGGCCTTAGCATGAGCCAGGCGTTGATGTAGGAAAGTGCTTCTCATCGGTGAAGTCATCCCATCCTATGACAGCCCTGTGAGGGACAGACACTCTACCGTGGGCCAGTTTACAGGTGAGACAGCTGAGGCACAGAGCACTGTGTCCAAGGTCACACAGCTATGGAGGTCTGCGCAAGAATTCGAACCCAGGAGGCCCACCAAAGCATACAAGAAACCAGCTGGATTACAACATTTCAGTTCATAAGGTAAAGTTTTGAAGCAGTTTTAATCTTCTTCCAGTAACGGCTCTCAACTTTATTCCATCAAATCTCTTTCTACTACATAGCAGGTTCCATCATCAACATTTCAGGCAACTCCATAATTTTTCAGGTACTTTTTGAGTTTTGAAAAATGTTTATTATGGCTAGGAAGACTCAGTCCTGTTCAACCATATTTTAAGCTATCAGCTCCTAACCAATATTAGATTGTGTTACCGACTCAATGCTTGTGCCCTCCCCCACCCCTGGAATTCCTATGTTGAAGCCCTCGCCCCGAGTATGACGGATTCAGGAGGTGAAGCACTTAGGAGGTGATGAGGCTTAGATGAGGTCACAACAGTGGGGGCCCCCGGGATGGGACTAGTTCCCTTATAAGAAGGGAAAGAAACATCAGAGCTTCCTTTATCCACCATGCAAGGGCACAGCAAGAAGGTGTCCGTCTGCAAGACGGGGACAGAGCCCTCACCAGAAACTGAATCTGCAGGCACCTTGATCTGGGACTTGCAGCTGTCAGACCATGAGAAATAAAAGTCTGTTGTTTGAGCCACCCAGTCTGTGGCACCTGTTCCACCATCTGAGCTGACACTTACAGATTAGCCATTTGAAGGTCCGGATGGGTAAGAGGATCCTGCTGTCCCATCACCCTCCCACTATCCGGCAAGTATTTCTTCTGTTGCTGAGGCAGAGAGCAGGCGAGAGAGCTCTTTTTCCTTAAGGGATGGCCCCTGGATAACTGGTTGTTCGCTCTTGATCTTTAACAACTGTTCCCTATTTGCTCACTTCGTTCCTTTAACACAGATGGGCAGTCTTTCTTTCTTTTTTTTTTTTTTTTTTTCCCTGAGATGGAGTCTCACTCTGTCACCCAGGCTGGAGTACAGTGGCATGATCTCAGCTCACTGCAACCTCCACCTCCCCAGTTCAAGCAATTCTCCTGTCTCGGCCTCCCAAGTAGCTGGGATTACAGGCACAGGCCACACGAGTAATTTTTGTATTATTTTTTTTTTTTAGTAGAGATGGGGTTTCGCCATGTTGGCCAGGCTGGTCTTGAACTCCTGACCTCAGGTCATCTGCCCGCCTTGGCCCCCCCCAAACTGCTGGGATTACAGGCGTGAGCCACTGCGCCCGGCCCAGTCACTTTCTTCCGTGTCTCCGTGGGTGGGCGACTTCTTCAGGCTCAAGCTCCTCTCCCGTCCTCCAGCTGGGCAGTGCACTCTGCTGCCTCCACCGCTGCTATCCCTCATTTACTCATCAATTTCTCTGCTAATAGGGTTACCGGCGAGAGGCTTGAGCTCCAACCACCTTCCATAATGTCCTCTTGACCCATCGGAGACACCAGCCTCCCCTGCCATGCCCTGGGAACACAAGGCCCTCCACCTGCACTCTCCCAAGCCCAGTGTCTCTTCTCTGCCCCTTGCCGCATCTGGAGCCACTGTGTGTGCTGCCAGGTGGGTGGAGTCATCACTTTCAGACAATTACCCAGGAGGGGCTGCATGGTATGGGGTGGACTGCGCCCTCGGGACGCCCACTGTGGCTGCCATCCAGGCTGCACACAAACATTCCTTCCAGGCCCACACTTTAAAGTGAGGGGTATAACCAGGTGCAGTGGCTCACGCCTCTGATTCCAGCACTTTGGGAGGATGAGGCAGGAGGATCACTTGAGCCCAGGAGTTCAAGACCAGCCTGGCCAACACAGCAAGACCCTATCTCTACAAAAAAATTAAAAAAATTAGCTGGCATGGTGGCGCATGCCTATAATTCCAGCTATTCATGAGGCTGAGGCAGGAGAATCATGAGCTCGGGAGGCAGAGGCTGCAGTGAGCTGTGATTGCTTACTGCACTCTAGTCTGGGCAACAGAGCAAGACCCGGTCTCTAAAAAAATCAAGTTAATAAAATAAAAAGTATAAAGTCAGTAGTGGTCCTGAGACTTGCTGCATCCCTGAACTGTGCAGAAGGGCCACATGTCACTTTCAGGTGACAACTTCAAGGGCCGCACGTGTCTCCACTGTGACCACGGGAGCAGGGGCCAGGATACAGCCTCCATCGGCTTGAGTCCCTGAGTGACCCTCCTAAGAGGGGCCCATCCTGCTGACCAGAGCTGGGCACACAGCGTGGGTGAGAAGTACATCTTCTTTGGGTTAAACCGCCTAGAGGTGTCGTAGGGTTTTGTTTGATACAGCATGACATAGCTGATTTCTTGACAGAAAAGAGACAGGGAGAAACAGCCCACACTGCAAATGACAAGTTCCCTTGAGTCAGCCTTTCACCGTGCCTGTTGTTCCTCATGTCTCTAGAGGTAAATGCACTGAATGAGTTCAGCCCGCCTTGCTCCTGGGACACAAGAGTCTTTTATCAAGAAGAAAAAGATCTTCTTTGAACTCAACTTTGTACTCATGAAGTGCTGGAATCCTTCCGCTGTGATAATGACCCGGTCAGGAAAATCATCCCAATGCCCCACAGCGGAAGGCTATTTACCTAAAGAATTTCAAAAGCCAACAGACAGGGATTGGACTGGATTTTGTAGGTATGGACACATTCCAGCCTGGTAACCAGGTACGAATGGACTAGCAGGGTCAGAGGCCTGAGACAGCAAGATCCACCCGAGGACCGGGTGAAATGGAGGTGTGGGGAGAAGCTTCGCTGGTCAACCAGCAACAAGGATGGAGAAAAGAAGTACAAAAGGAAAAAAATCAAAACCCTGCTTTGACCTAGTTGTGAAAGAAAAATAGACTGAAAAGCAGTTTGATGATGTCTTTTCTCAGAAGCTGTCTAAATAAGTCTTGTCTTGAACCGAAATGCAAAAATAAAAAGGGGATGTGCTAATAACTATTCTAAAAATTACACCATAATGAAATATGCAAAATACTAAATTATGAATTGATTTTAGTGATCATTATTTGGTGGTTCAGAAGGCAATTTAACATCTCATAACAATCACTCTTAATAACAGCAATTAATAATTAAGCGCATCTCTATATTTGGTCTTCTCCTAAGCTCTCCCGAGGCTTGACCTTTTAAATTCTTAAGGCTGTCTTATGCAATGAGTGCTATGATTATTCCCATTTTGCAGATGAAGACACTGAGGCTTGAAGAAACTAAGTAACTTGCCCAACAGCACCCAGTTAACAAAGGGTCCTCTCCAGTTTCTAAGCCCCAAATTCATGGTCACACCCCCAGGCAGAACTCTGGAGCACTGGCTAAAAACTGTAAGCAGCTGAACCAAAACAGGCTTTCTTCTCCGTTCCATGGTCCTCATATAAGCAAGGAGTAGAATTTGCAAAATGCTAATGGGTATTTTGCAACTTTTTAACTATTTTACTGCTATGGCTGATTAGACTGAGTCCACAGTAATTTCTGTCCTTCCTCATTAGTGGTTGCTGGAACCCACGTTCTGAGCCTGCGGTGTTTCCTGCTGTGACAGTTCACTAAATTAAATTTCAAAACATTCCTTGCCATAGACCCAGACATCCTTAACAAACAAATTCCAGCAAGTCTCAAGTGTAAAAAGGTGTCTGAGGAAGTTCTTGTTTGTCACTGGAAGTTAATTTTTAGCCGCCTCACCTCAGTTAAGTGCATTCCGAGCTAACAGATGCAAAGTGCTTGGAATTATGTTTTTAATGTGAGTATGGAAACTGAGAAAGCGCAGCCATTAAAAAATAAAATATGTATAAGCTGCCTGCTACAGCCACTAAGTGATTAAAACCATAATCTTCCTAAAGAAATGGGCCACATATTTGTTTATATTCATGTTAATAACTTGCTAACTAATGATAAATGTATGATAATTTATTCTAAGTAAAATGAAGTGTGCCCTAAAGACAGACTCTGTAAATGAAAGCTTATGCTCACCCAGTTTCCAGGAGGAACATTAATAACTTATTCTCTTACTGCAATGAGAATGATTGTATGCAAATCATATGCAAAGATACCCACAGTAGCAAAATAAAGGCTAAGCAGGGGGCCTGGGACAGAGAATTATTGGCAGAGGTTCTGTGAAATGATCTCTCACCCTCTTTGCAATGGCTCAGGAATTCATCTCACCGAGCCAGAGAATTTTCCTTAGCTTGTTCTTTGGGCATGTTTAAGATTCAGGATTATTAGTCTTTGCTTCTCCATTACATAAATAGAATTAATAAAAGCCACCTAATGTTATACAGCATACATTTAGAAATCATTAAGCCAAACAATCTTTGTGAATTTAGAAATTATGTAATTATTATCTTTATAAATAATGTTAACAATTCTGATTTATGCATGTAGATAAACCCCAAATATCTATTAGCATTCACAGCAGTCTTCCTTCCCCTCCCAATATCACAAGCATTACCTATTATGTTGGTACAATATGAGCACTCAAATTAAATTCATGTTATTATTTGTGGGAGATATGGTTGGTTGGCTACTCAAAAACATTTTATCCTCCCTGTGGGCTAATGAGAAGTAAGGAAGAAGAGAAGAAAGGGAAGAAAGGGAAGGAAGGAAAGTGAGGAAAGGAAAGGAAGGAAAGGAAGGAAAGGAAAGAAGGGAGGAAAGAAGGGAGGAAGGAAGGGAGGGAGGGAGGAAGGAAGGGAGGAAAGGAGGGAGGGAGGAAGGAAAGGAGGGAGGGAGGGAGGAAGGAAGGGAGGAAAGGAGGGAGGGAGGGAGGAATGAAAGGAGGGAGGGAGGGAGGAAGGAAGGGAGGAAGGGAGGGAGGGAGGGAGGAAGGAAAGGAGGGAGGGAGGGAGGAAGGAAGGGAGGAAGGGAGGGAGGGAGGGAGGAAGGAAAGGAGGGAGGGAGGAAGGAAGGGAGGAAGGGAGGGAGGGAGGGAGGAAGGAAGGGAGGGAGGGAGGGAGGAAGGAAGGGAGGGAGGGAGGGAGGAAGGAAAGGAGGAAGGGAGGGAGGGAGGAAGGGAGGGAGGGAGGAAGGAAGGGAGGGAGGGAGGGAGGAAGGAAGGGAGGGAGGGAGGGAGGAAGGAAAGGAGGGAGGGAGGGAGGAAGGAAAGGAGGGAGGGAGGGAGGAAGGAAAGGAGGGAGGGAGGAAGGAAGGGAGGGAGGGAGGGAGGAAGGAAAAGAGGGAGGGAGGAAGGAAGGGAGGAAAGGAGGGAGGGAGGGAGGAAGGAAAGGAGGGAGGAAAGGAGGGAGGGAGGGAGGAAGGAAAGGAGGAAGGGAGGGAGGGAGGAAAGGAGGGAGGGAGGGAGGAAGGAAAGGAGGGAGGAAAGGAGGGAGGTAGGGAGGAAGGAAAGGAGGAAGGGAGGGAGGAAGGAAGGGAGGGAGGGAGGAAGGAAAGGAGGAAGGGAGGGAGGAAGGAAAGGAGGGAGGGAGGGAGGAAGGAAAGGAGGGAGGGAGGGAGGAAGGAAAGGAGGGAGGGAGGGAGGAAAGGAAGGGAGAGAAAAGGGAGGGAGAAGAGAAGGATGAAAGGTATCCTCTAGAGGAAAAAATTATTCCAAGAGAGAAACAGGCAAAATTATCTATCCCAGAGCCATCTGCACCTTGCCTTTGAAAGAGGTGGAAGGGTATAAAGCCATACTGTCGCTATGAGGAGGTGGCTGAGGGAATTAATTGCAAGAAGCCAGTGTGAATCTCCAACACCACTGTGCTTCTGAACCAAGGATGCTGGCAGCTACCAATTTCTAGACTTCTGTTTATGTGAGACAAACAAGCCCAGAGATGGCTAAGGCTCTGTTGATTGAATTTTCTGTTACTTGCAGCCAGCAGCATTCCTAGCTGATATGTTATTCCTATAACAAACCAGTGGCATCAAAGCACAATGAGAATCAGAAAATGAAAAAAAAGAAAACCAGAATCATGGTTAGAATAATCGTGGTTATTATAGAGTTCAGTGGCTTTTCTGAAACACGACGGCCACAGGGAGAGGCATCACCCCAGAAAGGGACATTTCCTTCTTCTTCCTCTTCCCGGGAATTTAGGGATGGTGACAATAAAGCTTGTGAAATCCAATTCCACCACTGAGTACAGCACATTTTTTTTCCATGACAAATGTGCTTTTATGGGACTGGCAAGGTGGAGAAGTTGGCACCCAATGCTCCCCTAAGGAATGACACTAAAGCTTGCCAAGCACACCAGGTCACCCAAACTCAGGGCCTCCTTGTCTACAGAGGTCAATGTCTGTCCTGAGCCACTCCTGGAACAGTCTCCAGACCTGGGGTAACAGCTGAGTCACCTTAGCCCCTTGTTTTCCCTTCCTGCTTCTGCCAGGAGCTACCAGGACTAAGTCTCAGGTGCGAACTGAGATGAGGCTGGAAAGCTTCACTGCAGAGCATAGGAGAGGGGGAAGCTTTTGAAGCATCAACCTTGTTCCTGAAATAAGGGTAGGTGATTCTCCACACTTCATCTGAAATCATCCAAAGCCAAAACAGCAAAAAGTAAGGGTGTCTTTTCCGAGAAACCCAGAGCTTTTACCATCAATGAGAACAACTCACCCAGGTCAGATCCTGGACTGCTGCAACCAACTGAATCAAATCTCCAGCTAAAACCTCAGGTTTTAAGTTTGTCTCCTTTCAGGTTATATTTCATTACTTACTTGTGAAAAAGAATCTAGAGTGTGATCTCACTCAGCTCCAAGCCTCTCAGATACAGAGCGGCACAGAGCTCAGGCTCTGAGCTGTTTCCTTAGACACAGTGCATTTGCACTCACACCTCCATCCTCCAACTGCAAATTAAGGCTGATGGCAATATCCACTCCATTCAGTCACTGGAAGGATTGAAGAACCATATACATACATACACACATACACATACATACAAACATGTGATACACACACATATCCATCAATACATACACAGACACATGAGAGAGAGAGAGAGAGAGACGATAGATGACAACATACTCACTCATATATCATCCAGAAGAGCTGTGAAAGGAAAATATCTTGGGCCCTCAAAATCACTAAAAGCTAAAAGGAAAATTCATGCTGAGAACTGCCCAGGACAAACCTGCCTCTCATTCTATTCAAAGTCATCCCTCTGCTCATTCAGACAGAGGCATATTCTGATTGCCTCCTTCGGAAAGGCTTACTAGAAACTCAAAAGGATGCAAGCTTTCCTCTCTCACCTACCTGTAACCTGGAAGCCCCCTCCCTGCTTCCAGTGTCCCTGCCTTTCTGAATGGAACCAGTATCCTTCTTCCATAAATTGATTGATGTCTCCTGTTTCCCTAAAATGTATAAAACCAAGCTGGGCCCCAACCACCTTGGGCACAAGTTGTCAGGACTCCCTGGGGCTGTGTCACAGGCACTCGTCCTTAACTTTGGGAAATAAACCTCCCAAAATGATTGGGCCTTATCTCGTCATTTTTCTCTATGTAGAAAGCACTTTATAAAAGTTAGTTATTATTATTACAACGATTATTTAAAAACTCAAACCTAAGTGTTTAACTCAGGAGTTTCAATAATTGGTGATGGAAAAGTCAACGTAGTTGGCTGTTGAGAAGTGATTTTTCTACTGCATGCTACTCAAATTTCTAAGTCACGAGAATTCAAGTGTTGGAGACACCCCAGGACTCTCTGTCTGGCTCCCCTCCTCCCCTTCCCTCCCTCCTGGGCTCAGGCTAGGAGGTGGCTCCACCCACAGGCAGGCTCTCTCTTTCCAAGCTCTTTCTCTCCAGGCTTCTAGTTTCTAGAAGTTCCACCATGAGTCCTGAAATTGAACCTCATTGGCCTGTTTATTTCTGACCCCCTGGGTCACGTACCCTCCTCTGGAGCCAGGAACTGGGACCCAGCCCACTCACCAGCACATCACTGAAGGGGTGAAGAAAGCTGGTTTCCCAAAAGGAAACTCCAGACCCTGATACCCACAGAAGAGAGAACAGACGCTGACATGGGCACTGACAGATGACCCTTTCAAGGCTGGAGTCAGGGTAGACAGCCATTGTCCCTCCCACACATGCACACCACTGAATACGCAAATAAGATTGCGTGTGTCTGCTTCCGTCACAAGGCGCAATGATATTTTATATAGAAAGACTGTGGTCTTTGATGCCAAGTGAGTGTGGGCTTGAGAGGCGCTCTGAGGCCCGACAGCTTCTGATCCCGGATGGGGATTTTGCGGCCGGTGCCTCGGCTGGCTCAGCCGTGAAAAATAAAACAGGGTGGATTCCAAACGAGACGACACACGTGAGTGCTTTGGACCATGACCTAGCGGTTTTCTCTATTACTCTGTATTCTAAGGAATGAACACGCAGTTATAACAATGATTAGCCTCCTGCTTCCAGTTTCAGTAGGAAACAGAGCTGGATTCAGAGCCGACAGACCTCACCAGCTCTCAGCTCTTCTACTGACCAGCAGAAAAACTGAGCAAGCCATTAAACCCAGGGTGCGCATCTTCCAGCCTCCCAACAAACCCCAGGCTGTTTGTGCATGACCTCCAAATAAGCACACGTTGAAGCATTTTTTTTTCTTTTGTTTTTCTTTTTCTTTTTTTTTTTTTTTTTTGTATTTTAGTAGAGACGAGGTTTCCCCATGTTGGCCAGGCTGGTCTCAATCTCCTGACCTCGTGATCCGCCCGTCTCAGCCTCCCAAAGTGCTGGGATTACAGGTGTCAGCCACTGCACCTGGCCGTTTTGTAGCATTTTTAAAGGGTTGGAAGAAGGAAGAGGAGGAAGAGATATAGAATAACGGAAAGAAAAGAAGGAGAGGAAAAAGGGGGAGGGAATGAATGAAAGGAAGAGAAGGAAGAGAAGATGTAACGGAGGCCACATGTGTTTTACAAATTATATATATACATAAAATATTTTTGTAAAAGGATATATCATAAATATTATATATTATATTCTATAACATGGTATATAACATATCGAATAGGATATATATTTACTACGTAGCTCTTTACAAAAAAGCTTGCAGACCCTGCACTAAACCATGGAGCCTGTTTGTTTATGAAATGGGGACATGACATCCTCACAGCTTCCCCCATAGGGCCACTGGGAGCATCAAACAAGATGATGCATATCTGAGTATTTCTGTGGCTTCTGCAGCGCTAGGTCCATCCCAGCACGGCCACCTCTGCCTCCTCCCAGGCCTCTGCCCGGCAGGTGAAGGGCTGAGGTGCGCAGGCTCAGAGATAGGCAGGGGACGCTGCAGGCATTTGTTCCATTCCGCCTGTCACTGTTGCCGCAAACCCGGCCATGATCTGAGAGGAAGGCTTTCTATATGGAGCTGTCACTTTTCTGAATCCTGGGGGAGTCCTTCAAAGGCACCGTCTCCAATAATCCCACTTTTACCTGTCAGAGAGCTTGTTTTGAATTTAGTTTCAACCCCTTCAATCCAAGTTCCACCTTGCTAAGAACAAGCAAACTCATTTAACTCTTTCTAACAATCCCCCTCTACTCCCTACCTTAGCTGGTCACTCTCAGAAAGTCAACCTTGACCTATGGGTTCTTCACACTGATGCCTCTCACAAATCACAAATGCTTCTGGCCGATGTCCAGACTTTGACCTTGAAGATGCTCGTGCCTGAGTGCAGGCTGTTCTGTGGTTTAGTGTGTGCTCCACACACAACTCTACTTGGCTTTCATAGACCCCGTAGATATTTTTCCAGATAAATTATTCTTGCATTGATGTGTGACCCATGCAACTGAATTGTTTTTAATGCAGACCTCAAGTAAGCTACACTCGGAAACACACAAAGGCAAACCTTGTTCCCTTTCTGCCCTTGTAATTCCTTCCTTCACCATTAAAGAATATTTCTGGGCTGGGTATGGTGGTTCATGCCTGTAATCCCAGCACTTTGGGAGGCTGAGGTGGGCGGATCATGTGAGCCTAGGAGTTTGAGACCAGCCTGGGCCATGTGGTGAAACCCCAACCCTACAAAAAAATGAAAAACAAAAACAAAAACAAAAAACAGCCAGCTGTGGTGGTGTGCACCTGTAGTCCCAGCTACTTGGGAGGAGGAGGTGGGAGGATCGCTCGAGCCCACGAGTTCGAGGCTGCTGTGAGCTGTGATCACGCCACTGTTCTCCAGCCTGGGCAACAGAGCAAGACCCTATCTCAAAAAAACAAAAAACTCAGAATATTTGTTTCATTTCATTCCTGTTTTTAATGTGAATTTGTGTTTTTCTAAGAACAAAGCTGTACCCATGTGAAATTCACAGCCCATTGCCACAGGCACTGTCCCCAATTTCAGCTCTAGTTTCCACTCCTCTGCCCATGGGCAAGGCATTTAACAAGTCGGTGTCGGTCTACAAGAAATTCCTCTCAAGCAAATAGCATAATTAGGTCTGGGGATCTCGGCTGTTGTTCCTAATGCCTACATGCCTAAAACTTTTTTTTTTTTAATTCAAGCATGTCGCATATGAGCAGTACCCAGGATTCCTCACTTTCAAATGTGCTCTCCAGAAGATTCTGACACCCAGCCTGGTTGGGGAATCACTGAGGGGGTGTCATCTCTGTTCTTCCTCCCCAGGAACTTTCGGATCACTGTTCAAGGACTGAGGCCAATCCGCTCCATAAGGGATTGTAACCAAGTGGCCCAGACTTGAAACACATTTTACATTTTCCTTTCCCTTCCTTCTTCATCTCAGAATGTAGCCTGGAAATGCACTTTAAGACTTCACTTCCCTCCTTTCCACCAGGCACTCGGATGTGCTATTCTCCCTCCTCCAAGTATGCACTTACTTAGAAATTCTAGGGGCTTGTTTTGAAACAAATCAGTCCCGAGACCCAGCTGCTGCTTAAACGGAGTTATGGACAATTAGTCCACCACCACCATCGGGCCAGCATCAAGATAATGGCAACCAAACCTCAGGACAGGCAATTTCTCAAGATAGCCATTGGAACAGGGCACGTGGACCTACACCCCGCCCCCTCCCCCCCATACCACTCCTGCATATCTCCCATACAGTTTTCCTTCCTAAACCCCCTCATTCAGCCCTGAAAGATGAATGGTCTTTTGAGGACATGAGCCTGACCATGCACCAGCTGCTAGCACTGGAATAAAGCCGCTTTCCTTCCACCACTCCTCGCTTCTGTTCTGGCCCCTGGGCAGTGAGCAGCAGGACCTGAGTCGGTTTCAGGATGAGCACGATTCCTGTGATGAAGGCATCAGGCGGCAGGGCTCACAGTGCAGACCCACAAATGGAACCCCGTCCACAGAGGGCTCAGGCCAGCACAGCGTCTTAAAATCATCTGAATCTCACCATTTTGAAGTGGAAACCACATGCTCTATTCCCCACAGGCTGCACATTGGGCCGTTTTATTCATCAGGAAATTGGGGCATGGTGGATGGAACCTATGAGCTTTTTGGTATCTGAACAGGAACTGATAAAGATGGTAAATGGATACTATGGAGAATTGAACAGAAGGGAGAGGAACAAACAGCAACGTGCCCAGATCTTAGGAAACCCAGGCTTACTGAATGAAGCAGGTAAAAAAGGAAGCCAGGATAGAGTGTAACATCAGCCGTATGCACTAGGACACATGCCCACAAGGCCATCTGTCTTTATTTTACAAAGACACAGGATATTTGAGGCTCAATAGCAAAGGCATTAGGATCGGCACCCATGGGAGATGAGAAACGGCCCTAGTGCAAGGAGATGCAAGAAAAGTAGAAAATACAGCAAGGAAAGGGCTTTGCTGGGGTTAATGACAGTCTCTCCTCAAACTGTCAGGTTAACTCAATTTTCTGTGCATGAGGTTTTGGGGTTTTGAGGGGTTCATCTTTGTTTTTGTTTTGAGATAGGATCTTACTTTGTCACCCAGGCTGAAGTGCAGTGGCGTGATCTTGGCTCACTGAAGCTTCAACCTCCTAGGTTCAAGCGATCCTCCTGCCTCAGCCCCTCAAGTAGCTGGGATTACAAACAAGCGCCACCATGTCCGGCTAATTGTTTTATTTTTAGTAGAGACAAGGTTTCACCATGTTGTCCAGGCTAGTCTCGAACTCCTGACCTCAAATGATCCACCTGCCTCGGATTCCCAAAGTGCTGGGATTACAGGCGTGAGCTACCACACCGAGCCTGTGCATGAGGTTTTTAAAAATCATGTGCAAAAAAGACTGTAATATGAAAAATTATTATGTTGGTTGGAAAAATGCGAAATCCTTGAAATGTATAGTATAGTTGTGTGATTAAACGGGGCAGGGACATCTGTGGCACACCTAATACTCACATGCCTTCCCATATTTTCCCAATGCCTTGCAGGGATGAGTCCCTGGGACCAGCTATGCTCCTACTCACTCTGAGCAGAAATGATCCAGCCCCTTCATTGCTGGAGCACCTCAGAGCTTGAGTCTGACCCTCTAGGGGCTCTCTTCCCCACCATGGGAAGGTGTGGAGCCCTCCTGGGCCAGATGGTACAACTCCCAGATGCTCAAGCTTCCATCAGCCTGTTCCCTGAGCAGCAGGACTCCACTGTCTTGTACTAAACATATAACTGAAATGAGAAATACAACTCTGTTAAGTCCTGGGATGTCCCAGTACCCAGCACATCCTAATACTCCCAACTCATGTAACTGTGTCAATGCATCAGTTGCCGTTGAATGGTTATATATTTACCTGTTAGTCATGTTTCATATGGAGTGTGAGTGCATGTCACATGTTTAATATGATTGTGATGGAGCCTCTCAAAGGAAGGATGGTTAGATCTTACGATCCTTTAAAAATCCTTTAAAAAGCCCTGTCTGCTCCAACTACCATTTCACATCTGGCTTAATCCTCCAGTCTAATGTGCTCCCTGACCTCTGCAGACATTTGGAGCTGAGACCTTGTGATCTCAGCATCCTCTTGAGACAGGAGAGAGAGAGAGTTCTCCATCAGCTGAATCTCAGTATCTCTGCAGTGTTTCCTATGATCAGCAGAATTGGTATTTGTTAACTAAACGATTCTGATAACTAAGTGGATTGCTTGTGTCTCCAGGAATGCAGTGTGTGTGTGTGTGTGTGTGTGTGCGCGCGTGTGTGTGTGTACCCCGGAATACTAACTGAGAGAATGTCATATTACCCAAGTATATGCTACATTTCATAAATGTAAAGATGTATACATTAGCTCTTTATTAAGTAAAAGTAGTGTTTCTATAACAACATAATGGCACTACCTTCCTTCTGTGTGCATAAAATAAACATCTCCCATGAATCATTAAATCATAAAAAGGGCCCCCAAAACCATAAAAAGAGATGAATTACTGCAGTAAAATGACTCTCTAGGTGTGTGTTGATATTTACACACACAGCTACTAAAATCCAGCAGTCTGAGGCAACGATTATTGTACAGTACTTATATCTCTACAAACTTAAAGATTTGGACAGCTTGTTAAAAAACACATTGTAGCTATAGCCATTTACAGACTAATTAAGGCAATCATTAACAAATCTATCCCTCTAATTGATTCCAAATTTTGCAAAGCAAAGAACAAAATGTAAATGAAAAAGAAATCTATTCTTAACCTACAGGAGAAAGGAATTAGGTTCAAAGACACTCTCTAGGAAACGGAAACCATGACACGTTTGTTGTCGATAAACAGCGCTGTATGTGACCACTGCCACTTAAAGGAATGTATTCCAGCAATAATTATGTAATCCATGCAGTAACATATGTGCTACCCAAGTCTAGTAATTATTTTTTTTATAGATGCTGCTTGCATTATTTAAAATATGCATGTTTGTGGAAAGTATTTTGTGACAATTTTCTTTGTTGACATCTCCCTAAAAGAATTTATTCTCTTGGGAGGCCGAGGCGGGCGGATCACGAGGTCAGGAGATCGAGACCATCCTGGCTAACACGGTGAAACCCCGTCTCTACTAAAAATACAAAAAATTAGCCGGGTGTGGTGGCGGGCGCCTGTAGTCCCAGCTACTCGGGAGGCTGAGGCAGGAGAATGGCGTGAACCCGGGAGGCGGAGCTTGCAATGAGCCGAGATCGCGCCACTGCACTCCAGCCTGGGCGACAGAGCGAGACTCCGTCTCAAAAAAAAAAAAAAAAAAAAAAAAAAAAGAATTTATTCTCAAGGATATTCCCTTTTCATGGGAAGTAAGCCTGGAAATACCAAAACTAAACACAGGTCCACGGTGCTATTTACAAGGCAGAGAGTCCTGTACTGAAGATCTTAGTACAAAATTCACACGTCCAGAGGAATTTTGTTAAGTTGCTAGGTTTACAAACAATTGCTTTTTAAAACTTTCTACAGTTGCAGGTAAAATACAAACAAAAAACACGCACATACACAAAAAAGAACAGCACCTTTATCTTCCTCAATGAGGCAACTTCTCCAAATAGAAGCATTTATGCTTTAAAAGGTGAAAACCAAGGAGAAGTAATTTATTCCCACTCCAAACTTGCTCAGACCTTTCTGATAGTGATTTTCCCCCCAACAAATGAAAAGCTTGCTTTCAATGTCTTCCATCTGCTGTTAATATTTTTAACCCAAAACATAAACGCAGATGATTTACTTCCCAACCACACACCCATGTCTCTCTCAGAATGAATGAGCTACAGCATCACAATACTTCCTGGACTTCCTGCCTCTCCGGAGCCCATGAAATATACATGAAATGGTTTCGTGCCACCTGCAAATGAAAAAGTCAAATAAAATTTATAGTTTGGAGGCAGATTTCCAAAAACCCTGGAATGGCTAATTTAATACATCTGTCATACATAATTACACACAAAATGTAATCCAAAACATCTATTTTTTTCTTTCTCTCTTCAGACAAGAATAAAGCAATTGCCCAGACCTGAGCTTAAATAGCTGCCCCACCAAACAACGATATTCGCCTCTGACGTTTTCATGCACCAATAAAATTTGATCATTCAACGTGCTTTTCAGGAGCAGTTGCTCTCTCCATTACAGAAACTGCTGCACTGGATTCCTGGTCTTTTTAAAGGATGACCATAAATCAGGATTAAAAGCCACGGGTGAGCTGCTGTTAACTCAGAATGTCCACACTGTCTTTCCTAAATCACTCATCAACCCAGGTATGACCAAGGAAAAAGGACTGCCCAAGGTATGCTCTAGAATAGAAAGCTTCTTTCCAACTCTCTTCCTAAAAATCTGAAAGACTGCATTTATGGTCTAGATGCAATTTGAGAGAATGCAACGGTTCCTTATCTGGAAAGAGAGAGACAAAACATTTACAAAACTTTGTCTGTCAGAGCGGCCAGTTCAGGCATTGCACTTTTCCCTAGATCTGATTCCTTAGTTACTTAAATTTTAGATTGCCCAACCCCCTTCCACTGAATCCAAAGAAAGAGGAGTAAGAAAAGACAGGCTTAACACAGATGTGGCTCTTAACTCTTGTTAAACTGGGTAAAAAATATTTGTGCCATATATGATCAAGTGTTATTTTAAATATAGAAAGAGCTCTTAGAAAGTAATCAAAAAGAGAAATACCCTAACATTGAAAAATAGTATTCATAGGATATGAATAGGAAAGAGTGATTCTCCAAAGAAAAAATGCCAGCGGCAAACAAGAACACTATTTAACCTAGTAGTAATCAAAGACAAGCAAATTAAAAGACTAAGGAGATATTCTTTTTTCCCCTTAATTATAAAACTTACTGTTGGCAAGGGAACAAGATAACTGATATTCCACACACTGCTATATTCCATTTAGCAGTATAAACTGCTGTCATTTTTTGGAGGTCAGTTAAGAATAGGAACTTTTAAACTTAAAACTCTTTTTTTTTTTTTTTTTGAGACGAAGTCTCCCTCTGTTGCCCAGACTGGAGTGCAGTGGTGCAATCTCAGCTCACTGCAACCTCCGCCACCGGTTTCGAGCGATTCTCCTGCCTCAGCTTCCCAAGTAGCTGGGATTACAGGCGTCCACCACCACGCCCGGCCAATTTTTTTTTTTTTTTTTTTTTTTTTTTGAGATGGAATCTCGCACTGTCGCCTGGGCTAGAGTGCAGTGATGCGATCTCAGCCCCTGCAAACTTCGCCTCCCGGTTTCAAGCAATTCTTCTGCCTCAGCCTCCCGAGCAGCTGGGATTACAGGTGTGTGCCACCATGCCTGGCTATTTTGTATTTTTAGTAAAAACGGGGTTTCACTATGTTGGCCAAGCTGGTCTCGAACTCCTGACCTTGTGATCCGCCTGCCTCGGCCTCCCAAAGTACTGGGATTACAGGTGTGAGCCACCGTACCCGGCCCTAATTTTTGTATTTTTAGTAGAGACAGGGTTTCACCATGTTGGCCAGGCTAGTCTTGAACTCCTGACCTCAGGTGATCCGCCTGCCTCAGCCTCCCAAAGTGCTGGGATTATAGACATGAGCCACTGTGCCCGGCCTTAAACTTCAAACTCTTAAAGTACATAGGTAGTTTTGGCCCCAGGAATTCCCCTTCTGGGAATATGCCTTAAAAAAAAGACTGAGCATATTTTTAAAAACATATATGAATATAAGGAGAGCTATCACAGCACACTATCGAAAACACTACAAACACTGAACCAGTCCATAGCAGGTCACTTGGAAGACCTGAAGGGAAAGAGAATAGGAGCTTCAACAGAGGCGATCCGGACCCAAAGGAACCACTGGGTGCTGTGCGGTTACGTCTGAGGCCATCACCCGCTGCAGAGCCAAGCCTGCGGCGACTGGGAGGTGAGGTGAGCACTGATGAAACCCAGCTCCCACACAGAACGTCCGTGAGTGTCTGATTCACACAGGGTTCATGCAGTGTGTCACTCCCTGGCATCTACACTCCTCTTTGCTAAACTCAAATGCACCCCTGATCAGTAAAAACTATTTTAATACACCCCCTAAATATGTGTATTATTACACCTATGAATGTACCAATATATTATGCGCATTAAAAAATATAACCTCCATTTTTTAAGTGTTTAGGATAAAATGTAAATTACATATAAATCAAAGCTCTATTTTCCTTGCACACACCCTGGGTGAGAGACCGCCGCTCCCGGAGGCTCTTCTTCCTCTGCAGAACACACCTGGTGTGGTGAAAGGTGTCGGCTGAAGCATGGAGCACATCGCTGGGCTCTCCAGTGACCTTGGGCACTGCCCCCCAACAGAGCTTCAGGCCCCTCCCCCACAATGGCCCCGAGGATGCCCCTCCCAGCCTGTCTGAGGAGTCATGCCAAGTCCCTGGCACCCAGGGTTAAATTCCTTCATTTGAGCACACGTCCGGCGGCCCTTCATTGTAAGCTCTCAGTAAACGGTTCCCCGGAAATTAAAATACAAAAATTCTCCAACTTCAATCCATGAAATGAATTATAATTAGAGAAAAATAAAATGTTTTAGTTTTAATTTTCTATAATCTTAAAAAATATTTATGTATCTATTTTTTATGTCTCCGAGAAGGCACACACAGAAAGTAAAAAGCCCAGCGCGGGGGCTGCCCTCAGGCCTTCCTCCAGCAAGGAGGCTCCCAGTGCAGCCGCCCGCTTCCCAGGCCAACTCCAGACTGTGTTCCGGTCCCACCCTGGCAGCCTGGGCAACACCAGCGAGCTTCTGAAGCCACTAGCACCTCAGTTCCTCATCCTCAAACATCAAACAAGGACCCCCGCCTCATGGGATTTGTAACAATTAAATAAGACAATACTCGAATGCAATGGTTGCTTAATGCTTAATAAATATAGCATTAAAAGCTTAATAAGGAAAGCATGAAATGCTTAATAATTATCACCTAGAATGGTTATCGTCACTGATGACTAAATTTAAGAACAATCATTAGCTGAGTGTGCTGTTTGGTTACAGAACTGGGGGAGTCTCTGGCAGAGTATAGATTAAGTGTATTCAACTTTGTCACAATAAAATGTAAAAAGAATCAAATTTTGGCACTGCGGATGCATAAACACGCAGAGTTAACACATTACATATTAAATACTATATCTGACATATGCGCACACCCGTGTATATACATAATTCTACTTTTTTAAAGCCTCAACAATGGAGTTACCAAAAGTTTTCAACGTGCTCTCTACTATCCTTTTCCCCCTTGGAGAGCATCAAATCTCAAAAGGAAGAAAGAAAAGATTCACATAATTCTAAAAAAATCTATTTCTAAGATTAAAAAAGAAAAAAAAAAGAAATTGCCATAGGTGGTTGCTTCCAAGCCCTCGTAAGATTGTCTAATTAGATTGAATGAGTTTTTATTTCATTCATTCGGGGCTGAGACATGATGAAATCCCAGTTTAATCAACCCTTGGTCCCAGGGCTGCTCAGAAAAAAACTTTTCCTCAAAGCCATGAACTTCTGCCAAGAGCGTGTTAATTTTAGCTTCTGTATTTCCTTCTTCCCTCTGTAATAGTAATGAGGTGCACTGAAATGTTAATATTACTTGGGATGTTCATTTAAACTCTTTCTTAAACTTTTGCCCTAAGTTCTCTTTTTCTAATAGGCAAAGTGATGTTTTGCAAAGCGAGAGGCACAGATGGAGAACTCAGCGACGAAGCTGTGAAGGTGAATGCGTCACCGCTAAAATATTAATTGTGTTTAAATAAGAATGTCCTCTCTTTTCCCCAAAATACCAAAGCAATCAACTCAGGAGTAGTCTACTGAATAAAGGGGTTCTAGTCCTTTTAATAAAAATAAAATTAATATATAAGAAAATTAAGTAATAATAGTAATGGCTGATATTCGTTGAGCGGCTCCTAAGAGCCAGCCCCTGCTCTAAGCACTTGTGTTTTTTTTGTTTGTTTTTTGTTTTTTGTGTTTTTTTTTGTTTTTGAGACGGAGTCTCACTCTGTCCCCCAGGCTGGAGTGCAGTGGCGCGATCTCGGCTCACCGCAAGCTCCGCCCCGGGGTTCACGCCATTCTCCTGCCTCAGCCTCCCGAGTAGCTGGGACTACAGGCGCTGCCACCATGCCCGGCTAATTTTTTTTTTTCTTTTTTTTGTATTTTTAGTAGAGTTGGGGTTTCACCTTGTTAGCCAGGATGGTCTCGATCTCCTGACCTTGTGATCCACCCGCCTCGGCCTCCCAAAGTGCTGGGATGACAGGCGTGAGCCACCGCGCCCGGCCAGCACTCGTGTTTTAACCTGGATGTCTGACTCCACAATTGCAACATCTCATTTTCTCAACGTGATGGAGACCCCTGGGGACAGACACAGATTTCAGGTGGTTTAAACGCTGGCATTCAATAGGACTGGGTCGTTCTGTGAAGAAATTATTCTCTTTCCGATGTCTTGCCAATCCTACTGATGCCACTGAGGCAGAAATATTTCTTTTTTTTTTTTGGTTTTGTTTTATATTTGTTTTGAGATAGAGTCCTGCTCTGTTTCCCAGGCTGGAGTGCAGTAGTGTGATCTTATCTCACTGCAGCCTCAGCCTCCTGGGCTCAAGCAGTCCTCCCGCCTCAGACTCCTGAGGAGCTGGGACTACAGGCACGTGACACCATGCCCAGCTTATTTTTTAATTTTCTGCAGAGACAGGGTCTCACCATGTTGCCCAGGCGGGTCTAGAACTCCTGGGCTCAAGCGATCCTCCAGCCTTGACCTCCCAAAGAGCTGAGATTTCAGGTGAGGGAGAGATTCCTGCTTCCTGCTGGTGTATCTTTAATTTCCCCAGCATTGCCGATCTCCCCTTTCAGTGGACACAGAGCAGGACATGGTATCTGCTAAGAGACGAGTCATCCTGTTTGCTTTTGTTGTGTTCAATTTTTAGCCTCTATTTTTCATAAATAATCCTGGCTTTCCACTTATATTAGTTATGTAAAATTTTATGATAAAATATTTTATTATTGAAAAAGTGTCTCATTACAAAAGAGGACATTCGGCAAATAATAGTACTGTTGGTTCCAGATATGGCAAAAAACGTAAAACACAAATGAGTTAAGTTTGGAAGTCTCTGACAATGTTACGAATATAGTATATTATGTAAATAGTACTGCCCCTAAGATGTTGTTTAAACTAACAGTATTTTTTTCAATATACTTGCCCATAGAGCCCACTTTTTGAAGGAGAATCTCCAGTGTGTCTGATCCACATAAGACTGTTTTCCAAAGTAAAAAAACATTTTAATAAAAAAAGAATATGACCAAATAATAGATTAATAATTTTCAGAAAGCCTCAATTAGAAGATAAATCTATCTAAAATATTAGTTTATAAATACGTTGTCAAATATTTACTAGATTCTTCCTCACATAGACCATGTCAAACTTATGACACGATTCCACCCCGTAAGTGATCATAATTTCATCGAATCACAAGATATAAATCAAACACATGGAATGTAGAATGCAAAAATGATTTATTGAAAACCACTACACGCTAAATAATATTGACAGATTATTTATGCAATCAAAAACGGAAAGGATCAAAATAACCTGCAGAAACAAAAATAAGCAAACAATCTCAAGAGGTGCTGACCTTGTACGAGCGGAAACAGGGACACAGGCAGGAAGGGACCTTCACAGTATTAGAGTCTATAATACAAATACATCACATTTGTAACAACAACAACAAAAAATACCAGCTACACAAAAAAACTACTACTGACACACTACCAAAATAGATATTGAAAGACACTTTCACTACCATCTAACTGACCTCTCCCTGAACCTATCAGAACTTATCAAGTGGCCAGGCATGATGGTTCATGCTTATAATTCCAGCACCTTGAGAGGCCGAGGTGGGAGGATTGCTTGAGCCCAGGAGTTCAGGGCCAGCCTGGGCAATACAGTAAGACCCTGTGTCTACAAAAATTTAAAAAATAAAATTTTTAATTAGTTGGGCGTGGTGGTGTGTGCCTGTAGTTACAGCTACATGGGAGGCTGAGGCAGGAAGATCACTTGAGCCCAGGAGGTCAAGGCTGCAGTGAGCCATGATCACACCACTGCACTCCAGCCTGGGTGGCAGAGTGAGACTCTGTCTCGGAAACCAACAAATAAAAAGAACTTATGAAGTGCCATGGAACAGGCATTCTTCCATTGGGTCAATGCTAGCCCGCATATTTCAACACATCTGAAGAGGGGATAAATCTTATGAATGACATTTATTTTTAATGACATACAATAACTTATGCCAATTCATCTTTACATGCTTGAAACAATTGAGGGAAGGGGGAAGGAGAGAGAGCTTGCATGAGAAGCACATAATCTGAAGAAGAGGTGAGTCTGCAAGTCACTCTGCCAGTTGGGCATTTGACCTGGAGTGTGTGTGAGATGAGGTCTCATGCCTACCCCCTCCACTCTCTGGATCCCCCATATCTCTTGTAGTGTATCTTGCCAAGACAAATGTAATCCCAATGTTTAGGGAGATTATTCATCACTATTAAAGATTCCAGCAATTTCACGGATGTTCATCTGAACAGACAAAGCTCATCGGGTTTAAAGGAAAATCTTGCAGCGCTGGACTTTCTAAGCAAAGCCTGTGAGCCCTGATGCACCTCCAAATAATGAGAAGAACGATGCTGTGCTTGGAGAAATTTCTTCAGTGTAAGCAGGTGTCTGAAGGCCACAGTAGTGAAATCAATGCTTTCAGGTCCAACAGAATCATAACCTCTCCCTTATATGGTCCCAGAACTCATCTTTTGCATTGTCAAGGGGCTGAATCACAGTCCTTAATGAACTAATACCAATAGGATTTTGAGTCATAAAATCCGCTTTCCATTTTGGCTTGGAGTGGTGGAGGTCACACTAAGCGCCATCCATTTGAAGGAAGGATAGAGTCATCCATTCATGAGACAGGAGGGATTTCAAAACATCTGGTGATGAGTATGCTCTATAATCAGCTGACATTTCTACTTCCTTTACCTCTGATGCAAGTGCAATGAGATCCAACCAACTCCCATGGAGCTAGCTGGTAAAATAATTAAAGTGCTACCTTACCCTGTGTTTTCAAAACGAGAAGTTTACCTTTTGGTGTACAGAGAAATGGTGATTTTCTTTCAATATCTAGAAGAAAAACATATGTACTCAAGGGAAATAACATGAAATTAATATGTATGGATACATATATTTAAAATACGCATACCAGGTAAATCTGTTTTGTGGCTAATATCCCAGGGCTAACTAATAATCAAAACAACACTTCCCTATAAGAATGTTTAAATGCAGATTTATGTTCCTGAGAAATGTTATAGCCTAAGAGGAACTTCTAAAGGCAGATAAAACCTGAATGTCTTTCTTTGGGCCACTGTTTGAGAGGTATCAAGAGCAACATGTTTTACATTAGTCAGAAATAAATAACAACAAAACCATTCACAACCTTTTTGGGAAATGAAACACGTCTGAGATGGAAAGGGTCACGCTTGCAATACTATACTTGCTCTTTCTCTTACTACATGGAAATTCTAGAGATACTGACTGTGTTTAAATATTATCCTACAAAAGCCCCTCAGCTGCCCCACTGGTAAGGTCTGTCTCAAAATTTCATTACAAGTTCATATTAGATTTAACCCAAATTAAAGTGATTCTCAAAGCAAAATCACTATTATAAACAGTATCTAGTAAAATTCAGATCAAATTGACGCAGGGCAGGTAAGCCCCAAAATTGGGGCTTAACCCAGGAGGGTTCTTGGCATTGCCCAGGAAAGAATTCAAGGGTGAGCCGGTGGTAGCTTTTACTGAAGCAGCAGTGAACAGCAGCAGCAGAGGTCCTGCCCCTGGCAGAGCAGGGCTGCTCCACAGGCCGTGCTCCCAGAGCAGCAACTCAGAGGCAGCTCTGCAGTCGTACTGATACCCACTTTTAATTACATGCAAATTAAGGGGCAAGTTATGCAGAAATTTCTAGAAATAGAGTAGTAACTTCCAGGTCATTGGGTCATTGCCATGGAAAGGGGAGGCAGCTTCTGGGTGTTAACATGGCAATGATAAACCGACATGGACTGGTGGGCATTTCTTATGGGGAGGTGCTTTTGCCTTGTCCCTGTTTCAGGTAGTCTTCAATCTGGTCCAGAGCCCAAGCCCCACTTCTGGAGTCAAGTCTCACCTCCTACCTCAAACTGACCTACTCTGTGTGATCAATTTTCATTTAATTACCCATGCACTTATCATGGCCTTTCATTCATTCCTGCATTTGCATGCTTTCTTAGAGCTGGTTTTCCTTCTATTTGAAAATGCCTGTAGCATCTCTTTCACTGAAGGCTGACTACGTCAAAGTCTTTCTGGTTGGTTTTTCAAAAATACTATTATTTATCTTCATTTTTAAAGAATATATTTTCTATATATAGAATTCTAGGTCCTTGGGTTCTCTTCATCTTAAACACATCACTCCATTGTCTTCTGAATGTCATTATTTCTGTTCAAAAGTCAACTTTAATCTTGTTGTTGCTTTCTTATAAGTTAATTGTCATTTTCCTCTTTTTAGCAAGTCCGTTATGATATACCCAGGTGTGATTTCCTTTACGGCTGGACATCATATCACTTCTTGAATCTGTGGCTTGATGTTGCTCACTAGCTTTGGAAAATTCTCTGTTTCTCTCTTTCATCTTTGCTCTTGAGAATATTTTCTCCTGACCTGTATTCCAGTTCACTCATTCTAATATTCTCTTAAGCCAAAGTATTATATTTTTAATTTTGGTTATTCTATTATTCAGTTCTAGAATTTTTATTTGATTCTTTGTATATATTTTAATTTCCTGCTAATCTTGTCATGTTTCCTTTTATTGATTTATTATAGTTATTTTTAAATCCACTATGAAAATTCCAGTATCTGGATCATCCATGAGTCGATTTCTGCCCCCTCTCCCTTGGCCTTAGTTTCTTGTATGCCTGGGAAACCTTTCAGCTGGACACCAGACAATGTATTACAAAAAATTATAAATACTGTGGATTACGTTAATTTACCCCACAGAGAATTTATTTTGTTGCAAGCAGGCAATTAGAGTAAGAGGAGAGATTCTTAATCCAGCCTGTGCTTGAACTATTTCAAAGTAGATGTTGAGTTTCAGTGAGGATCAATCTATTTCTGGTTCACTTGTGTTCCTGGCTTCTGGCTGTTTGGCAACTGCAACCAAGAGCCTGGATGTTGACCGGCCCATCTTCCTGGGCAGGTCCTGAACTTCATTTTTGTCTCTCTAGGTCAACGTTATTATGAGCTGTTGCTTACCTCCTCGGCCTCTTTGCTGGCACTTTCTGTTCAATTCCCCAGCCTTTTGTCTGCTGTGATTAATTGGAAATGCTTCAAGAGAAACAGTGGTGCAAAACACTGGAATCACTCCGAGGCTTTTTCCTCTTCTCCAGGTTTTTACCCTCAGTCTTGGCTGCTGTGATAGCCTTGAACTTCAATTTTAGTCTTCCCAGGTCTGAGGGGCTTCCAACGGCTCTGGTCAGCTCTGTTCACTGTTGGCCATGGCTTAAAATCAGCAGAGGCATCAGCTCAAAAGGCGTTTCCGAATATTAGGAACACTGACTGCATTTCTCTTCTGTAGTGGAGTACAGATACCTGACACTCCTCTAATCCAGGGGTGAGGTCTACGTCCTTGCTCTATGACCGCTTTGACCTCCCTGCAGAAGGGGACTGACGTGACGTTCTGCTAGTCTCCTGGCTCAAGCCTTAGAGACTGGCAGCTTCCACTTCCTGTCTTTTGGAATACTTGCCCTGGAAAAAAAAGATGTCGTGCAAGAAGTCTGACAACCCTAAAACTATCACGCAGTGCGGAACCCCAAGGTCGCCACGGGAGAAGCTACCAGACATGCATGGGGCAGCCTTCAGAGGACCTCAGCCACAGCCACCTCCTGCCCGCAATAGTGTTAGGGACTCCAAGCAGAATGACACAGCTGAGCTCATTGGCTCCAAGAACCTGAAATGGGGGTGTGTCTGCTCAAATTAAAAGCACTCTATGTAAGTTGTGGTTTAGCAATGACTTTGCATAATGTGTTGATTGATCTGTTCAATTAACTCCAACAAGTGAGAGTTGACTCCCCTCTGGATGCTGAGCATTGTGATTTCTTCCAGCAGAATTTCCTCTCTGAACCAAGGGTGCGTCCTTTGTATCTGACATCTATTAGGTTGGTGCAAAAGTAATTGCAGTTTTTTGCCAATAAAACACTCAAAAATCGTTTCCTAATGGTTCCTTTAGAAATCATCACAGCGATTCTGTAAAGATTTCCAGTGCATATGGTCCCTAAAGGATCGTCCTGAAATGAAGCATGAAGGAATTGGGACACAGAAGTGACAATTTTTGTTCTTCGATAGATAACAAGAACTGTCTCCCAGTACCGGAATGCTTCAGCTTGGTCTTAAGATAAAAATGTCTTGTTTGAGTAAGTTGGTCCTAGCACTTAAAAAATCTGAACATCAAAAAGACATGTTTTCCAATGGGGAAAAAGTAGAAAATTATATCAAGAAGGTAAAATAGTCTACATGACTCTTAGCAAGGACTATCCTGTACTGGGTAGAGGTGTAGGACAGTCATTTGCAAATTAGATATTTTCTGTTCAGGAAAATGTGGGCACTTTGGTCTTTTCACTGGGTTTGTCTTTTTGATGAGTTACTTTAATTTCTCCTGTTTCTCAATTTCATGAAAATTCAAAATAATTCTGAGGGATCATATTAATTTCTCCCAAAGATTGATTCTTGGAGTCTCTTGAGTTGAAACCAATGAGACGTTCAGGTCCCGTCAGCACATGTGAGTCAACACATCCCTGAAGTGGGAGGACAACCACGTGAAGAAGTGAATTCTTCTACCACCACTATCTGTCCTACTCATCTTCCTCTTTGCTTCCCTCAACTTCATCCCACTGTTCCTGTTCACACCCTCTTGCCTCATCCCAGCCAAGTTTCTTTCCCTTCCTGCCTCTCGTATAATTGCAAATCATCATTTTAAGGCTGGAATATTCATTCACTCCCAAGACTGGAGTAGGGGCTTAGTAATTAAGGAGAAATGTTCCAGAGAAAAACACGTTCTATGTGGTCACGGACAGGAGTTTATAACGCAAGCAGTCAGACCTTAAGCATCCCTGGTTTTCCAGTCTCCACTTTTACAAAGGGACATCTCAGAGCTTCAATAGTGGTCTAGTCATGTTTAATCAATTTTCATTTCCCAAACCCAAGTGTATCCCATTTTGACATCTCTATATATAAATACGCTGCTTTTTAAAACATTGTAAAGAATATAAGCAAGGTTTTCTAAAATACATGCCTAAATACCAAAAAATACAAGCATAAACCATACTTGTTTTTCTAGGGGAAAAAGCAAATCTCCCCCCTTAGTTTGAGTCATCAATCCAAAACTGAAAATAAAAGCCTTGAGATGCAGTTTGCTCTGACTTTACAAAAATCGAACTCCTTTCTACATAATAATTGAATTTGAATCTACTAGAGTTATGTGAACACAGCTATAGATGATGACTATTTATACCACATAATTACTAAATTACAATACCATTGACACTCCCACCAAAGAAAGGTTTTGGCTTCATCATTTACAAAAGCTAACTGGTCACCCCGTGACTGTTGCTGGTGAGGAAAGCAGGGGAGAGAAACTGCAGGCAAGGAACTGAGCTTTACTGAGGCCAGTTCCCTGCCAGGCAACGCGGTAGCCATCGCATACACATTCTCTCCTCTGAATCTTACAACAGTCCTATAAATTATGATATCAGTATACACGATTACACAGATAAGGGAGTTGAATCCGAAAATGTTCAGATTAAACAACAATAAATACCAGAGCCGAGGTTTTATCTTGGTGCTGCGTGACCCTGAATATACCCGGGGGCTTCCCACCATTCCACACCACCTCACCATGCCTGTCTTGTCAAATGGATGGGGATATTTGCATAAGTTCTTAACAGCAAGAGAAAAATGCTCACGCATATAGCAATAGTCTTCCATTTGGTAAGAGCCTCCACTGAAATGTGGAATTCCCATATATTTGTGGATTTGAAAACTATGATCCTAGACTTAGTTTCTTTCTGAAGGTATTTTGTGTGAGAGCTGAGGAAGTGAAAGGCCCAAGTCTGAAAGAAGTGGTGGATCTCTCTCTCTCCTCTCTGTCCCCTGTGCTCACATTGACTTTTGCAAAGCTCTAATCTGGAAGGACAAGGAACACGTGACTCACAGACAGGAGGAAGGAGCTAGGGGAGTTCTTCCCAGTTCTGGGTGGAGAACACTCCACAGGGCCCCCAAGTCATAATTCAACCCTGAGCCCTTTAATAAATGTGTCTTTGACTGGGGCCAGGCCTGCCCCCACGGAGGATGTGCACCAGGCACTTAGTTCCAAGTTCACGGGAAGCTTGGCCATGCAAAGATGAAACACGTTAAGGGGATGTGGGTGGGGCAAAAATGTCAGCAAAGGCAACATCAAGATTCCTCTAAGTATACAATGCACACTTCAAGGGCCTCAGGGTGGGTGAGGGTTGGTTCCTGTAGTTGTTAACATTATCTTGCTTTGGTTTGTTTGCTTGCAGGGGTCTAGGTATGGACAGGGTATTTTATACCTATGTCTTCTATAGGAATCAGGACGTTTTCTACAATACTTCCCAGAGTTGAATAAAGATCAGTAATTGGCATCATTCAATCAGGAAACTTTCTGCAAATCCATCAGCATCTTCCAGTGAGAGGACAAGCTGAGGCTACATGTTTAGCACAAATGCTTTTAATTGTTACCAACGATGATTTATTCGTATTTATGCAATGCCACACACACTGGGGACTTTTCCATGTGAGGACACAAAATAAATACTTTTCTTAGAAATCAGATTCTTTTGAAAAAAAAAGCTCACCAAAAATAACAGCAGCCAGGCATTTTTTATTGTTTCCAGCAGATTCCACCAGGATGAACATCCAGTCATCAGCAGTTATTGGTGTGTGTTGATCAGAACACAGAAATAAAGGTGAAACTGAGGTCAATATTTACTTCAAAAAGGGAACGACATCTCAAAATTCATGCAAATATTAGCTCGGAAAATATAGCTTTCATTCTGAATGCTTCTCTCCAAATATCTAGCACAGATGCAGCCAACCAGGTAGATGTTCCTATCCATAGGGAAAACTGACTTCTAGAAAGTTCATCAGCATCTAATTTGCATATACAGCTAATCCGAGCACATGAAAAGCTACATTTTCTTTATGCTGAATAATTTCCCAATTATTTGGAAATTAGTTGACTTGCTTTTCACATTTAGAATTTTAAAATCTCCTAGCTCATTATAGAGACTCTTTTAAACCAGTCAGAGCAGATTTCCTTCTCGCAGGCTACTATAATAAATATTAAATTGAAAAATTGTTCATTTACCACAAGCTGCCACATTGTTGATTAAATTGTACACACGCCAGCATTAACACTGCTCTCGGTTGGAGATAATTGGAACTGTAGTGACATGCAAAGGGCTGTACAAAAGTACAAGAATGTTTACTGCAGCATGATTTGTAATAGTGAAAAATTCAAGGCAACCAAAGTGTTAGCAGTAGTAAAATGAATGACAGCACATTAACACTGTTTTATTTTTAAGTGATGTGTGCACCCATGTTCACAGCACTGCTTCCCTACAACGGTGCATGCTGCACACTGCAAAACTCCAAGGGAGACGCCTGCAACACTGTCTATGTCAGGGGCCAGCAAACTTTCCATAAAGGGCCAGAGAGTCAATATTTTAGGCTTTGTAAGCCACAGGGTCTTTGCCACAACTACTCAATTCTGCCACCAATGTATGAGTATGGCTATATTTTAATAAAACTTTGTGTTTGCCCACCATAATTGGAATTTTGTGCAATTTTCACATTGTAAAACCTTATTTTGAATTTTTAACCATTTAAAAAATGTAAAGACTTTTAAACTCACAGAACATACAAGAACAGGTGGCAGGCTGGGCTTGACCCTCGAGCTGCAGCTTGCAGCCCCTGGTTTATGTGGAAGTCATCAACTGAAGTCATGCCACCCACAACCTGCACAACCTCACACAAAAGCCTTGTGCAAATGTGTAAAGCCTGAAAAACGCTGTGCCAAATTCCTAATATCTGTTACTTCTAGGGTCTGGGGAGGGGGAGAGAGGATGCAGAAGAGTTTACAAGTTTTATTTTATTTGCTGAGTGTATATAATTTTATCCATAGAAATACACAACCAAGGCTAGGCGCAGTGGCTCACACCTGTAATACCAGCACTTTGGGAGGCCGAGGCGGGCAGATCACTTGAGCCCAGGAGTTTGAGACCAGCCTGGGCAACATGGCGAAACCCTGTCTCTGCAAAAAATACAAAAATTAGCTGGGCTTGATGATGCATGCCTGTAGTCACAGCTGCTCATAAGGTTGAAGTGGGAGGATTGCTTGAGCCCGGTAGGTTGAGGCTGAAGTGAGCTGAGATCGCACCACTGCACTCCAGCCTAGGTAACAGAGCAAGACCCTGTCTAAAAATAAAAAAAACAACAACAAAAAAACAATGCACAACCAATTCTTTGTAAAGACTCTAAAAATGGGTGGGTCTCAAGCCTATTGTGTATTTAGGGAGCAGAGATTCCCATGGCAGTCAGATCAGGGGTGATCTCTGGAGATGGGGAAGGAGTGGTATCTTGGAAGCAGGACATCGAGGGGTGAGGACAAGGTTTCATTCGTGACCCTGCATCAGGCTTATACAAGGGAACGCTTTATCATAAGTCATAAACTGTCATTTGTGTTTTATGCGCTTTTCACTGTGCCTCCAAAAGAAGATTCTGTGGTAGGCTAATCATTCCTCATTCTTTGGGAGACTTTCCAAACTTTTCTGAAGCTGAATCAGGATGCTGAGATTGACCACTAAAAATTATAATAAATTATGCAGCAATAAAATATTAAATCTAAAATATTACTCTTTAATTCACGTCACTGCCACGAAACTCCAGTGTAACATGACGGAAGACCGATGGTTGCAAACATCCTCCACTCTAAACATCCCTCAGGTCTGAAGAAAGATCTGAGACCCAGTCACAGCTTAAGAAAGGCCTGTGGAAAAGCCGCCCCATCAGAGCATGTCTTTGCCGTTGGCACCACCTCCCTTCAACCCTCCCAGAGTCCACAGTCACAGAGGGAAAGGGGAGAGACTGATGTGCAGAATCCACTCTGGTCTCAATTTAACTTCACAAATCGATGATGTTTCTAGATGAGGAGAATGGTTTCCTTGGACAATGAGGAGAATGTCGTGGTGTCCTAAATCCCCAAAGAGAAGCGCAGAGGATATTGACCAGGAACAAGAGGCTGTTTGAACCCACGGGAAGGACAGTGTCACGGGGCAATGAGCGAGGGCTCTCACCCAAGGTCAGCCTGCACCCAGCCGTGAGCCTCCAAGAACACTCAAGCCTTCAAGCCTTCCTGCTTGCCTGTAAGTTTACCTCCCTCTGCTTTAGTCTAAAGCGTCTTCCCATATAAACTAAAATCATGTGAACCCATCTGTTTCCTTATATGAGTCTTAACTGGAACCGATGGTTTGAAAGCATGAATCCCATGACACTTGGCACATGGGAGGTCGTGGCTGAATGTTGGATTTGCATTTGTAGGGCCGACGTGCTCTCTGAGGAGTTATGGAAGACAGCTCCTGTGTAGTCGGCAATTATCAGTGGGTCCCCTCTGAATGCCAGTGCCTTTGATCATTGGACTCAGTTTCCGTAGGAGTTGCATCTTCCAGGGAGTGGATGATGTGTTCTAGGGGAGAGGGGAGTCTTAGGTTTGACTCATAAGTTTACTGCAATACACTCATCACGCAACTCCACTCCATCCCTCCACAGGCAACAGGACTGAACCTACTGCAAGTCAAGAAACACACAGAAGTTTCCAGGTAACAGAGTGCTGGATCAAAGTTCTGGGCAGGTTGGAAAAGCAATGCAATAACGCAAAGAAAAGCCACCTTGGGGGGATGGGCCTCCGTCTCCTCTTTGGTAACTCAAGGCGGGGATACTACTAATGCCCATGGCAGTCCTCGTCACTTTCACCCCACGTTTCCCATGTTACGTCACTGGCTGTTCTAAGTGCACAACGCTTAACGCGGGGAATAAAGCGGGAGGTGGTTAAGGCTTAAACAGTGGTCCCTGGGGACACAAAACGTTCAGCTATCACTGAACTTTCACTATGTCCCAGGCACTGTCCTTAGCTGTTTCCAAATTTCACTCTTGAAATCCTCACCCCGGCCTCTGAGGCAGGCTTGACCATCCCCTCATTGTACAGAAAAGGAAATGTGACACAGGGCCAATGTCACAGGCCAAGGAAGTCAGAGGAGCAGGATTCAGCCCCAGAACTCGGCACACAGTCAATGCTCACGCGTGGGATGTCAAGCCCTGATCGCCAAGTGGGGCAAGAAAATCATTCCCCACAATTCCCCACAGTCCTTAGGGAAGAGCACTGAAATGGATTGAGTTTTCTAAAAATAGTCTCATGAAAGAGTGAGAAAAAACTGACCTTGTGGAACAAAAGCAACATTGCAGTGAGAACGGCCCACCAGGAGAATGACGAAACTCTTTTCTCCCCACTGTCTGACAGTAACGTGGACTGTGTGCCAGCTGCGGGCCAGGAACTCTCTGGATCGTTGATACTCATCAGCTCCTCCTAAGTGGATGAGGTAGGTGTTGTGCTAGCACCCATTTTAAAGATATGGAAATGAGACACAGTTAGATAAAATCCCAGCTCATCTTCACACAGCTAGCAAGCACCAGAGCTGGGATCTGAGCCGAGCCATCTGGCTGGAGACTCCCTCCCTCCTGACTGCGCTGCCTTACTGAAACAGCCTCGGTCTACCAGGTGACTTTTCAGAAGGCACCATCCAGCAACCTTGGACCTACTTTGTTTGCCCACATGGTATTTGCAACGACTGGATGTTTATGCCCCTCTCCCAAATTAATGCTGAGATCTTAACCAAGGTGATGCTATTAGACGGCGAGCCCTACGCAAGACAATCAGGGAACAGAGTCCGGGGGAACGGGATGGCTGCCCTTGTAACAGAGTCCGGGGGAACGGGATGGCTGCCCTTGTAACAGAGTCCGGGGGAACGGGATGGCTGCCCTTGTAACAGAGTCCGGGGGAACGGGATGGCTGCCCTTGTAACAGAGTCTGGGGGAACGGGATGGGTGCCCTTATAACAGAGTCCGGGGGATGGGATGGGTGCCCTTGTAACAGAGTCCGGGGGATGGGATGGGTGCCCTTGTAACAGAGTCCGGGGGATGGAATGGGTGCCCTTGTAACAGAGTCCGGGGGAACGGGATGGGTGCCCTTGTAACAGAGTCCGGGGGAACGGGATGGGTGCCCTTGTAACAGAGTCCGGGGGAACGGGATGGGTGCCCTTACAAAAGAGTCCGGGGGAACGGGATGGGTGCCCTTACAAAAGAGTCCGGGGGAACGGGATGGGTGCCCTTACAACAGAGTCCGGGGGAACGGGATGGGTGCCCTTACAACAGAGTCCGGGGGAACGGGATGGGTGCCCTTATAACAGAGTCCGGGGGAACGGGATGGGTGCCCTTGTAACAGAGTCCGGGGGAACGGGATGGGTGCCCTTGTAACAGAGTCCGGGGGAACGGGATGGGTGCCCTTACAAAAGAGTCCTGCGGGAGTGTGTTCATCCGTTCCACCACGTGAGGACACGGTGAGAAGGTGCCATCTCCGAACCAGAAACCAGGTTCCCAGCAGACACTGAATCTGCAGCTGCCTTGATCCTGGAGTCCAGGATAGAGACTGCGGTCGAGAACCATAGACATAGACCCCTGTTGTTTATAAGCCACCCGTCTATGGAATTTTATTAGGTTGGTGTAAAAGTAATTGCAGCTTTGCC
The DNA here is from genome assembly GCF_029289425.2 of Pan paniscus. Lineage (NCBI taxonomy): Eukaryota > Metazoa > Chordata > Mammalia > Primates > Hominidae > Pan > Pan paniscus. Next base: position 137,920,261 of record NC_073259.2, read on the forward strand.
ATTAAACGTAATAGCAAAAACCGCAATTACTTTTGCACCAACATACTCGGCTCAAAATGATTAAGACAGTGTTCTCTTTTCTTTTCACTGAATTAATTGCCAATATTTTAAAATTACAACATGTGATGGTTAATATTGGATGTCAACGTGATTGAAGGATGCCTATAATACTTTCCATAGCTGGTAAAGTATCATTTCTGGGTGTGTCTGTGAGGGTGTTGCCAGAGAAGATGAACAACTGAGTCAATGGACTGGGAGATGCAGACCCACCCTCAGTGTGGGCGGGCACCAACCAATCAGCTGCCAACGCGGCTAGAAAAAAGCAGGCAAAGAGGGTGGGATAAGCTGGGTTCCTGAATCTTCTGGCCTTCATCTTTCTCCCATGCTGGATGCTTCCTGCCCCAGACTCCAGGTTCTTCAGCCTTTGGATTCTTGGACTTACACCAGTGGTTTGCTGGGGGCTCTGGGGCCTTTGGCCAAAGGCTGATTGGTGGTTGCACTGTCGGCCTCCCTGCTTTTAAGGTTTTGTGATCAGACTGAGCCACTACTGGCTTCCTTGCTCCTCAGCTTGCAGACAGTCCATCATGGGACTTTGCCTTGGATCTTGCGAGTCAATTCTCCCTAATAAACTCCCTTTCATGTATACATCTCCCCTGTTAGTTCTGTCCCTCTGGAGAACCCTGACTCATACAGAACATTTCACATAAAAATGTGCATTAATGCTTTCTCATGGAAATTCTGGGGTCCTGGTCACAGGGGACTCACACTGCCCTTGGCATTGAGAAGCAGCTGCCCCTAGACAGGACACGCACACCCTAGACTAACACGGCCCCACTCTGCCTCTGTGGACATTTGAGAATGCAACCTGCTAAGAAAAACTATGCAAAACTTGGAAATAAGGCAAAACGATTACTGCATGCCTTTTCAAAATCATGCTAGAACATTCGACAAGTCCACTGAAATGTCATGGGAGACTCTAGGGAAAGAGAGCTTTATTTAACATACCATTTACTATTGATCAGGGCCCAAACTCTGTCAATTTAGATGTTAACTTGGAGTACATTGATACATTACAAATGACTTTTGTCCAGTAGAGATGGGAATAATTTCTGTCTTACAGAAAAGAAAGCCTCAAAGGGGACTGTTCTATTGCCCCAGGGCATTAAACTCTTCTGCATGAAACTTCTCAATCTCTTGAAGCATTCTTTTTCCCTGTGTATATGTATGCATAAATATATATACATATGTGTGTATATATATAAAACTTCTCATAACCTAATTTTATCTAGCTATGTCATCTTGTTGGCTTCTGTATTAGTCCATTCTCACGCTGCTATAAAAACATATCCGAGACTGGGTAATATATATAAAGGAAAGAGGTTTAATTGACTCACAGTTCTGCAGTGCTGGGGAGGCCTCAGGAAACTTACAATCATGAAAGAAGGCGAAGCAAACGTGTCCTTTTTCACAGGGCAGCAGGAGAAAGAAGAATGAGAGCTGAGCAAAGAGGGAAGCCCCTTATAAAATCATCTGATCTCATGAGAACTTACTCAGTATCACAAGAACAGGACTGGGGAAACTGCCTCCATGATTCAATTATATACACCTGGTCCCTCCCACGACACGTAGGGATTATGGGAACTACAATTCAAGATGAGATTTGGGTGGGGACACAGCCAAACCATATCAGTTTGCTTATCAACAAATGAAGCAATTATTGGAATCTCCTTCACTATGTTATGTTTTTAACCTTTTGAAACACTTTCTGAAAATCTTTTTTATAGAATTATACTTTGAGAAATCTGTGACCGTTCCAGTGGAATGAAATGAAAAATGCTCTGCCTTGTAGAGTTGAAACCACTTTTGCAAACATTTTAACAGTCAGAAATTGATAACTTTGAGAAAATTATAAGAGACATAGAGGATGTGATCTAACCAACCCCCACCTTACCTTTAACCTCCAAAACTGCCCTTGGTTACTCCTGGGCTTGGACCAAGCTAACTTTGGGAGAAATTTAGTTTATAGTTGGAATGACAATAGCCCTTCCCCAAAATTAAACCTCCTCGGTAAAACCAATGAAAGGCCACCAGGTTAGGAAAATGAGAGGAGCCTGAATTCCGCTAAGATGTAGGCTTAGTTAAATGATTACCAGGCTGGGCCCAGTGGCTCACCCCTGTAATCCCAACAATTTGGGAGGCCAAGGTGGGTGAATCACCTGAGGACAGTAGTTCGAGACCAGCCTGGCCAACATGGCAAAACCCCATCTCTACTAAAAATACAAAAATTAGCCGGTCATGGTGGTGCACTCCTGTAATCCCAGCTACTAGGGAGGCTGAGGCAAGAGAATCACTTGAAATCAAAGGTTGCAATGAGCCAAGATTGCACCACTGCACTCCAGCCTGGGCAACAGAGAGAGACTCTCTCTCAAAGAAAAAAAAAAAAGGATTACCAGCCATTATTCTGGAGGTCACAAGATTTGCAACTTCCCCAATTTCTGGCAGATAACATCACTACTGTAGAACCTAAGATTGGCCTTTTGAGATGTCCTTTCAGGCTTTTGCATTTCTGATGACCAGATGGCCCCACCCAGACCCAAGACTCTTGACTTAACTGCTCCTGTAGCCACACCCAACACACAAGGGCCATATACCTACAATTGCATCCACAACCAATCAGCAGCATCCCCTCCCTAGTCCGCTGCCCACCAAACTATCCTTGAAAAACCCTAGCCTCCAAATTCTCTGGGAAGCTCATCTGAGTCATAATAAAGCTGCTGTCTCCTGTTTAGCTGGCTTTACATGTGTGATACTCTTACTCCTTTGCAGTTCCCCGGTGGTGATAAATCAGGTCTGTCTGGGAAGTGGGAAAAATAAACCTGTTGGCCAGTTACAGAATGGTTTTGAAGGCTGGTTTAGGAAGCCACACAATACAGATGCTCTCAACTCTAAATTTCAAGCCTCAAATCAGGTGGAAACCTCAGACTTGGGGAAATTAATCCTTGCTGGGGCTGGCTGAGGATTTCCAAGCTGAAAGCAGACCCAGCCTTCAGGAGCCAAGAGCGAAGGCGTTCTCCAGGGGGCTGTGTGTTTGCTGACACTCCACTGCACAGGTGTCTCTCTGCACAGAGCAAACCTGCCCTTTCAATTCACTCTGAGCCACTAGTTCAATCTTTTCCATCTGTGCTCTCTGAACTTTCCATTTCCAATAGGTTCAGACTAATTCACGGCAGCCATGGGGGTTGATCAGCTATGCCTCTCCCATCACATCCAAGGGCTGCATGTTGACATCCTTAAAAGAATTTAGAAATAAATCTAATAGAGCGCCTTTCATGCTGGAGGACTGTTTATTTGAATTCCATTAAGAGCGGACACAAGTATAAGTAGAGAATGAGTCTGGGCTTCAAAAGCACTTAGCCAAGCCATTTACCCCCATGTTGGATAAAACCATTCCATTGTAATAAAATAAAAACACGACTGAAAGCTGACACAGCCTAGGCTAAAAGCTTGATGTTTAAGAAGCAGCAAGATGAGCTTAGTTAAAAAAAAAAAAAAAAGCTATAGCAGCTCAGCCACAGAACAGAAACACATCACAACATGCTTTGCATGTTGATGGAACTGAACGGCCCTGGCTGGTGCAGTTCCGCCTTCCTCAGCGAGGGAGGGATTCCAGGGCAGATGTAAATGGGAACTTAAGGCCATTCATCAATTCATTCAGAGAACTGAGGCACTGAAAATTGTGGAGGAGCTTGGGCTTGGAATTGGGAACAGGCCGGTTATCAGACAAATGTGGGCTGTGTCACATTAAAGTCACTATAATTTTTAGCTTGGGCAAAAGTATAAATTACAGACCTTGGTGTCTGTCTTAGAGCATTGTGAAGCCTTTACAGAACAGGGAGGCATGGATTTGTGGACAGTGCTAAGGAATCAGCTAGCCAGCCACCCCCACCCCCAGCCCCGATGGAAACTAATAGGTTTTCCAGATGCAAAACCATGTTGTTCCCAAGGGAATCAAAGAGTACACCTGCTCCCTGCACAGTTATGGGCGCAGACACCAGGGTGCAAAGTGTACAGCATCTCACATTAACACGGCGAGTCTGGTATTTTTAAGTTCACTGTTGGTCAGCTCTTTTGTAAAATGAAGAATTCTGTTTTTTCATACACCTTAACTTTTCTACCTTATAATGATGCTTTTTAAAATATCAACTTTGCTAAAGCAGGCCTTAAAATCTCCCATTCAAGCAAAATATTAGTAAGCCTTGCTAGTATTACCCTCCGTATAAAGCTTGTGTCCTAAGGGCTGATAGAAAATAAGAATTCAAAAACATTGGGATTGGGGTAAAATCAGCTGTCCTCCCCAGAAAAGAAGCAAGATTTCTGTGTAGTCCTATATCCCCACGATATTTTAATACATGAAATGCTAGCATCAGAACATCTAGGTATTGTTTGTTTCTGTTTTTGTTTTTTTGGGGGGGGGCAGGGGAGGAAATTGTAACAGGAATCTTTTCTGCCATTTTCTGGTAACTGCCCACATGAGCTAATATAGCCTCATCAGTCAGCAGAGTTTATCCCTCTAACAGCAATGATAAGTTTAGGGCTATGGTGGGTTTTAAAATAAGTCTGAAATCTTTTTATCACTCATCCCTTTAAAGTGTGAGCCCAATTGCGCTACCACTAGCACCAGTGAGGGCTGGACCTGCTAGTTCATTTCTAAAGAACAGCATGTAGCTGAGATGACAGAATGTGAGTTCCAAAGGTGGGGCATAAAAAGCACTGCCATTCCTATCTTACTCTCTGGGGGGAGCCAGCGCCATCTTGTGAGGAGACTCAAGCAGCCCTGCAGAGTGGTCCAGGTGGAGAGAATTAAAACCAAAGCATCAGCCATTTGAGCAAACCACTTTAGAACTGGATTATCCAGCCCCTGTCAGGCCTTGAGATGATTCCAGACGTCAGCCTTGGAATCTCTCAGCAGAGGCCCCAGACATCATGAAGCAAAGACAAACCAGCCCCACAGGGCTGTGTCTGAATTTCTCTCCTATAGAAACAGCAAAATCATATGTAACTATCCTGCTTTAAGTCACTATCAGAGTTTTGGGGTAGTCTGTTTTATAGCAATTGATTAATACACATGCCCACAGGCAGACCCATAAGACTCAAGGAGTGGCTGTTTATTTTGACCACCGAAAAAGATAAGGTGTTTTTCCTGCTGAACCTGAAGTTTGGAGGATGTAATTGGAGACCTGCTGAAAGCCACCACATAAGGAGACTGCCTGAGGAGGAAGCCATTCCCGAGGACAGCAGAGACAAGAGATGGGGACAGACTAGTGGCACTGATGTTGGGTCCCTGGATCAAGCTATGCCTGAAGGTTATTCTGACATTCTTACTTGTTTGGGCCAATAAATCCCCTTGCCACCTGCATTGTTACCTGAAGTAAGTTTGGGTTGGATGTCTGTCATTAGGTACTCAATGCCCCCTGACACTGTACATTCAGCGTGCTCTGCACTGTCTCTCACATAGTACTCTAGATAGTCCGTGTCCTCTGAGTGCAATGGCTAGGTCTTAAAGTGGCCACAACCAATTAGACAAGGTTCAGTCGTGCAAGATGGGTCCACAGAAGTGAGCTCCATCCAAACTCTATGTGAGCTCATCATGAAGCCTGTAATCACAGAATTTATCACGGAGCCTCCAATGTCAGAATTTATTTTCCAGTGGAAAAAGTTGGAAATCCAGATAATAAGCAGACACACAAATAAATACCCAGGATGAGCTGAGGTGGAGGTAAGTGCCGTAAAAGTGATGCACTGGAAACCCCTGTGAGCAGGCTGGGTGGAGACGACCTCTCTCATTGGTGACAGTCTGCTGGCACTGGAGTGCTGAGGGGTAGCTCTGCAATGGTGCAGAAGCCTGCAGGACAGAGTTCCAGGCAGAGGGAACTGCAGAGAAGGAAATGAACTTGGAGGCAGGGGTTCCATGAACAGAATAATGTCTGGTGTGGCTGGAGCATAGAGAGCAGAAGGGAGAATACCAAGAGAATATGAGCAAACTCAATCCTACTACTATGGTCACAACCACAATTACACAAAGGCTTGGTTGTGCAAGATGGGTCCACAGAAGTGAGTTCCCTCCAAACCCTGTGTGAGCTCATCACGGAGCCTGCAATCATACAACTTCTGCTCAACAGTTCTACCAACACTCCAAGAGACAGGAGTGATTACGTCTTGCAATGAGCAGGCATGGAGTGAATCTGGGTTTCATTGTGAGTGCAATGGTCTGACTTCTGTATTTTAAGCATCCTGGCTGTTGTGTGAAGAATGAACTGTGGGGAGCAAGGGTGTTCAGTCTGACACACGGAATATACTGAACGCATCGCAACGGATGACTGCTCGGGCATCCTCTGTGCCCGGTACTGGTCTACGTGCCTGATGGATATTATGTCACTTAATTCTTGCAGTCCCATGATGGAGGTATTTTATAACTTGCATTCAGCAGGCAAGGGAACAGGGGTACAGTGAAGGCAGTGGGCACGGGACTAATGAGTCAAGAAGCCTGGATTTGAACCAGAAGTCAGGCTCCAGAGCTACATCGTGGTGTGACTCTCTTGCAGTGTTATAGATCTGGGGTTGTCTGGCTGTCTCAGATCGTGTGCCTAACGACTAAGACATTGTTAAGTTTGGTGTTTGTTTTGGTTTGGTTTTCCTCTCACACTGCTGTGGTTTTCCTCCACACCCCTTGGGTTTAAAAATGTATGTTTATTCTCAAAAGATGGCAAACAAATGGCCAAGAAGTATATGAAAAAGGGTTCGACATGACTATTCACCAGGGAAATGCAAATCAAAACCACAATGAGATATTACCTCACACCTGTTAGGACGGCTATTATCAAAAAGATGAGAAATGAGTGTTAGCATATACACCATGGAATACTATGCAGCCATAAAGAATGATGAGTTCATGTCCTTTGTAGGGTCATGGATGAAGCAGGAAACCATCACTCTCAGCAAACTATCGCAAGGACAAAACACCAAACACCGCATGTTCTCACTCACAGGTGGGAATTGAACAATGAGAACACATGGACACAAAGTGGGGAACATCACACACCGGGGCCTGTTGTGCGGTGGGGGGAGGGGGGAGGGATAGCATTAGGAGATATACCTAACGTTAAATGATGAGTTAATGGGTGCAGCAAAGCAACATGGCACATGTATACATATGTAACAAACCCGCATGTTGTGCACATGTACCCTAGAACTTAAAGTATAATAAAAATATATTAAAAAAAAAAAAAGAAAAATGAGTGTTGGACAGGATGTAGAAAAGAGAGACTCCTGGCACACCGTGGGTGGGAATGTAAGTTGGTAAAGCCATTACGGCAAACCGTACGTAGGCTCCTCGAGATATTAAAAATAGAACTCCCATATGATCTAGCAATCCCACTCTGGGTATACATCCAAAGAAAATGAGTCAGCACCTTGCACAGACATCTGAACTCCCATGTTCAGAACTTCTGCTCATCATGCAGGGGGATTCACAATAGCCAAGATGAGTCAGCCTATGTGTCCATTAATGAACGAATGGATACAGAAAATGTGGGGTATATATATACATGGAATATTACTTAGTCTTAAAAAAGAAATCCAGCCAGGCACAGTGGCTCATGCCTGTAATCCCGGCACCTTGCGAAGCTGAGGCAGGCAGATGGCCTGAGCTCAGGAGTTGGAGACCAGACTGGGCAACAAGGAAAAACCCCAAAACCCTGTCTCTACAAAAAAAAAAAAAATACAGAAATTAGCTGGGCACGGTGGTATGTGCCTGTAGTCCTAGCTACGTGGGAGGCTGAAGCAGGAAGATGGCTTGAGCCTGGGAGACAGAAGTTGCAGTGAGCTAAGATCATGCCACTGCACTCCAGCCTGGGTGACAGAGCCAGTCTCTGTCTCAAAAAAAGAAAAAGAAAGAAAGAAATCCTGCCATTTGCAACAATATATACATGACACTGAAAGACACGAAGTTAAGTGAAATAAGCCAGGCACAGAAACCACATGATCTCACTCATATGCAGAATCTAAAAAAGCTAAACTCAGAGGAGCAGAGAGTAAAATGGTGGTTGCCAGGGCTCAGCAACACTGGTGAGAGAATAGGGAGATGCTGATGAAAAAGGGAAAAACTTCTATTATGCCAGATGAGCAAGTTCTAGAGTTCGAATGAACCGCAGAAGGACTAGAGTTAACAATTCTGTATAGTGTCCTTGAAATTTACTGAGAGGATAAATCTTCAGTGTTTTCCTCATAAAAAGAGAAAGTAAAACAAAGAAAACCGTCACTGTAGAAAGGGATAATGTGAACTAGCTTGACCGTGGTGACAATTTCACAATGTATACATACAGCAAATCATCAAATTGTACATCTTCGATAGATACAATTTTTGTCAATTTTACCTCAATAAAGCTTAAAAGCTAAAATAAATTTTAAAAGATATATATTTAAGCCAAAACTAACCTAGTGAAAAACAACAGTTGACAGGGGCCAGAGATGGGTTGGGGTTGCTGGAAAAGGAGCAGAAGAAACTTCTAGGGCAATGGAAATGTCTGTGTCTCTACTAAGACAGCGTTTCTATGGTACACACACGAGGCAGCGTTTCTATGGTACACTTGAGACAGCATTTGTACGGTACACACATGTGGCAGCGTTTCTATGGTACATACATGAGGTGGCGTTTCTATGGTACACACATGAGACAGCATTTCTGTGGTACACACATGAGGCAGCGTTTCTATGGTACACTTGAGACAGCATTTGTATGGTACACACATGTGACAGCATTTCTATGGTACATACATGAGGCAGTGTTTCCATGGTACACACATGAGACAGCATTTGTATGGTACACACATGAGGCAGCGTTTCTATGGTACATGAGGCAGCGTTTCTAGGGAACACACATGAGACAGCATTTCTATGGTACACACATGAGGCAGCGTTTATATGGTACATACATCTGTCCAAAAAGCCAATAACTATATACTTGAAACGGGTACATTTTATGATATGCTAATTATACCACAACAAAATTGATTTAAATTTTTTCTAAATCAATACTAACTTGTAGTAAATAACGTATTAGGATTTGCTCAAGTATATCTTCCATGCACAATGACAAGCCATATTACAGCCTCCAGCTGAACCCCCTAGAAGACATAATCGTGAGTCGAGGCTTCCTGTGTCAGCCGCTGTGGTCAAGTCAACTCCATCTGCACAATTTCATGCAGCAGCAGCACCTGAGTTGATTCAACCCATTCTCTATGCCCTGCACCCCTGTAAGCAGGTGCCATCTGCACACTCAGGTGCTTCAAGTCAAACGGCAGGTGTTTCAAAAGTGTGGGACTGCAGAACTGGCTTTCTAGGGCCGGGACAAGCTGTTCTTCTAGAAGTTCACTGTCCAGCTGCTTGCGATGCAAGGAATGATGCCTCTCTTCCCACCCTGCCCCCAGGGTGTTTTGGCTACCATGCAGCAGAAGGAGCTAGGCTCGGAGGTGCCTCATCTGGCAATCACCAGGCAGGGAACAGGGCAAGAAGATGGACATCCAGGAAAGAGAAAACCAGCTTCGCATAACAGACTCAACCCCAGATGCGGACCTCCAAGAATCTGAACTCTGCTTAGCATCTGTGGGTTGCAAATTGGCTGGGTTTTCATCATATCCGGCCCTTAGAACCGGTTCCTCGGCCACTGTGTTTTTATTTTGCTTTGTGTTTTTTTTTTAAATATGAATGTCTTCAGGCAGCACAGGAACCTGGGGTTCCCACTGCACCCCATTATACAATGTCTTATGCCCAGCCAATTCCCATATTAAGCTGCATTCCTGGTGCGTAAATATCTTTGAGTTTCTCAGGTTTGGTTTAGACAAAGCATGTTCTTCTTGGGGCACAGGCACTGAAGCCACCAGACACCCAGTGAAAACGAGCAACAAGTTGTGAAATTACCTGCATTTTCAGCTTCAATCCCTTGGCATCCTGGGGGCATTGGTGGTAGGACCTCCATGGATACCAAAATCCTCGGATGCTCAATTCCTGATATCAAATGAAATAGTATTTGCATATAACCTATGCACATCTTCCTGAATACTTTAAATCATCTCTAGGTTACTCATAATACCAAACACAATATAAATGCTATTTAAGTGGTTGTTACGCCGAATTGTTTTCATATTTGCATTTTTATTGTTATATTGTTATTTTTGTTGTTTGTGGTTTTTTTCCTGAATATTTTCAATCTGAAGGTGGTTGAATCTGCAGATGCAGAACCCACGAATACAGAGCACTGTCTGGAAAGTGAACAACAAAAGGTATTTTCCTAAGGAGTCATAAAAATCCTTTTTTTGTCTGAGTTAGGAGCAATTATCTTGATGGTGCTTCTTGAGCTCTGCAGTATCAAGTGGAGATTTACGTAAGAGGAGGTTTAGATGGTTAATGATTAATCGTTCTGCCAATGGGTCGTTGCACGGTATTACACACATGAATATGCATGTCTCCATCTAGACATCTCTAGAGCCACATCCACCTGGTGACTGATATCATAAAGAACAGATCAGCTCTTTGTCACTGGTTCCCAGCAGAGAGCTTTAGAAACCCCTGGCACTTCCTGAGCGATGTGTTCTTGGTATTCATGAGGAGCCTCTTTCCACCACACCTGGGTTTCGTTTGTTTGTTTTGTCACCCAGGCTGGAGTGCAGCGGTGTGATCATGGCTCACTGCAGCCTCGAACTCCTGGGCTCAAGCAATCCTTCAGCCTCCCGAGTAGCTGGGATTACAGGTGCATGCCACCATGCCCAGCTAATTTTTGTATTTTTTGTAGAGACATGGTTTTGCCATAATGCCCAGGTTGGTCTAGAACCCCTGGGCTCAAGAGATCCACCCACATCAGCCTCTCAAGGTGCTGAGATTACAGGCATGAGCCACCGTGCCAGCCACGCCTGGGTTTATGCTAAGGAGGTGACTCATGGGTGAACCCTTAGATAATTTCAAGGGAGGGGCTGACAGCACCACGAAGACCATGCATGGGTTTACAGTTCCACTCCCCAAACCCCTGAGGAAGGGAAGGCCACAGTGATTTCATCGACTGCCCTTACATAATGAAACCCCACATAAAACTCTGGACTGCAGGCTCAGCAGAGCTTCCTGGTGGTGAACATCTTAACATGTTGAGCATGATGCCCTGGATTCCATGAGGAGAGAGCGCAAAAGCTCGGCATCCCTCCCATCCATACCCCAGAAACTGCCCTAGCTGTCTCCTCCATGTGGCGCTTCCTGAGTTAAATCCTTTATCAGAAAACTGTAATCAGAAGCACAGCATGCTTTTGGTGGCTTCTGTGGGCTGCTTTATTGAACCTAAAGAGAGGTTGTAGGAACCCCAAAATGTGTAGGCACGTTGGACAGAAGTGCAGGTACCTTGGGTATTTTGGCTCAGGTTTGGTTAAGGGTATAACCTTAAAATAGAGGGAATCAATGGACAAAGCCCCTCGCCCCCTACAGCTGGCATCTGGAGTGAAGGAAGTCTTGTTGGGGACCCAGCCATTAACCCACGGGGTCTGCACTAACTCTAGGTGGTCAGTGTCAGAATTGCACTGAATCGCAGGACACACCATTCGTATCAGAGCTGACATTAGAACACCTGTGGAGAGAGACACAGACAGCAGGCAGAGTCGCTCAAATGCCAACGAGGCTTCTGTCCCAGAAATCCTGGTCCTGTGAAATGTGCCCATTTCCCTCTGGAATTAGCCTGCTGACTGAGGGGTAGCAGAAATCTATTGTTCACCACACCTGCAATTTCAATGTGGGCCTTAAGCCAGAGAAAATTAATACAGAACTAAACACTGATTCGTTCCAGGTGAGCCCATGCTCCTTTTCAAATCCCATGAGAGTAAAGTCAGAAATTCTTCGGAAACATTCTCTTGGTTTTATGCTGAAGTTGCTGGGAGGATGGAGGTCATCCTGAAGTTGACTGTCATCTTGATATCATGAGGGCAAGTCTGCCCAAGAGTGAAATCAACACAAAATAAAATAAGGCAAGCTGTGGAAAGAGGGTGTCTCGATGACATATTTCACACTGTGTGTGTCCAGCTGAGACAGAAGGCAGAGTACCTCAGCCTTGTAGTTAAAAAGGCAACGAACCCCCCTTTCTGTTTCAGATAGTCTGAGCTGTGTTTTCTGTCACTTGCATCTGAATGGTTTCTGAAAAATACACCAAGTCGAAATCCACTTAAATGTTTCTAGCAAGCAGAAGCAACTTAGGAAGTGTCTCAATATTGGTTCTATTCTGTGGTATCCTGGAACTAGTTCATACTGGCTTGCAAAAGCCAACTGTAAAATCTTCAAGAATTTAGCAAGTCAGCTGCTGAACTCTTGGTAGTTTGAAATTAGCCATGTGGGTGTGAGAACCAATTTTTATTAAACATTTACCAGCACACCATGGGCTCCAGATCTAGGGTCAAAAACCTATCTTCAGAGGCTATATGGGAAGTTCCAAGCCAGTCTCTGAACCCCACTAAAAATCCCCCATGGCCCTTCCTGCCTGGATGTGATCTTTCCATAGGCAGCCTCCATAGGCCAGGCCTGCAGGAACGGAAGAGGAAAGGGATGGAACAGACAATGTCTGCAGGAAGGCGTGTGTGGGTCCACACTCCCCAGCGAGCTGCTTCCCTTCATTTACAGCTCCACTCAGCAAAGAGGCGGCTCCTTAATGCTATCAACTCTCCCATGCTTCCAGGACATACCCTGCCAAGTCCCTTCCACCAACCTCAATCACAGACCAATAAAAGATCATTTTCCAGTTTAGTGACGTCTCAGTGTCAACAGCGGGTGACACAAATAGGATTAAATTCCTCTATTCAGTTGCTAAAGAGACAGACAACAAAGCCTCTCCTAACACCCAATCTCTTTTTCCTGATAGGAGTAAATCTCCCCAAGACAAAGTGGGCCTTGGGTGGCACAGAACTCCTAATCCAGTTTACACAGGGGGAGCACAAATAGGAGACACTGACAGCATCGTGAACGTGAACTTCCCGATGGAACAACTCTCCTGCTCTCCAGATTAAACATCACGATCCCCTGCCGTGCATCCCCTGCCTGGGGTCCCCGGCTGTGGCATTATCTCCTCAGCATTCACTGTTCACAAAGGCTTTTCATCTGACTGCTGAATAACGTTAAGTACTAATCTTCTACCAAGTCTAAAAGCTGTAAAGGTCAAACTTGCTCCCACCAAGGGAGAAAACAAACACGAAGGATGCTGTTTAGGAGAGTCATGTTGTTGGGGTCTGTGTCTACCTGAAAGCCACCAACTAATGTGGTTAAATCTTTGGAGCGAAAGTCAGTCAGCAGCAATCCCTGCACCATTTTCAAGTACCTTTGTAATGCACCGACGTAAGCTCCAAGGTTCTGGGTTAAATGGCGCACGGGATGTTGACCGTCCACGCGTGAATGAGTAAGCTAATTTCCACCATGTCAACAAACCCGTTAATAAAACATGTACCTCATGCAAGATTCAAATATGTTAGAGCTGGGCAAGAGATTGGAAATGATGCTGTTCATACTTCACACAAGGCAGATGAAGAAAGAGAAGCCTAGGTGCCTCTCAATAAAAAGCAAAAAGCATTATTCCCTTGTGAAAAAAATGATCCTTCATTCGGCGTGAAGAAGGCGGCTCTCCTATGAACACCTCACTCTTAGTCTTGTTGAGAGACCCTGAGCAAGTCACGCGCCTGGAGTCTGATAGATCCATTACAAACAGAAAGGTAGGGAGACGCTATGAAATTCTTGCGCCCCAATTATTGCAGAGGGGACACCGTTTTGATTGAATTGCTCAGACGGTTATTTTTCTTTTAATTTATCGCATCAGACATATGCAGCATGGACTATCTTCAGGCCTCTTTGTTTCATGCTCTAAGATCTGATAGAAGAGGGGGCCTCTGAACAGATGCATTATCCTGATTGTGATTAACAAAATGGAAAGGAAGAGTGTGTGCCAAGGGGAGAAAGCTGTTGGGATTGTCATTATCACACCATTTCGCTGATTTGCTGCAACTCAAATAAGGGCAGAAATGAAGACAATTAAAAGAGAACCAGACTGCCGTCGCCTACATTACTATAAAAACAAACAATAGGAATTTAAGCTGATTCGTCAAAAGCAGCAGGAAATTTCAGCAACAGAATTTTTAAAATCCCAGTTCTTTGCAGAACCATTTCAATGGCTAGACACTGAACCAGCGTGAACCTGGGCACAAAGAATGGATCTGTCTTGTTGAGAATCTTTACTACCTTGTTTCAAATTACCTCTTTTACAAAGAGACTGAATGAGTGGGTCAACCACAAGGGATCAAATGCACCAAAAGTAAAACTCACAAAGGCCCGACTTCACAAAAGCAAAACTATGCCCTTTGTTTTCATTTTTGTGGTTAAAAAACACACAGAGAGAACTAGAGAGGGTCTTTCTTGTGGATAGATTTTATATCATTTGCCAGAGAAAAGTATTCTAGGCTGAACTGAGAATTCATGAGACGATAAATTTTAAAAATGTAAACTGAATAAGGCAACTTTTAAAAAATCCTTCCGCTGACTCCCCATTCATTTGCTCTAAGTGACTTGTTTCCACCCATCTTTGATTCCATGATCTGCCACTCTTCCTCTCCCGCACTAAACCTCAGGCCCTGCTCAGACGGGGATTACAACAGAAGGCTACAAACTTTCTAAGATGAATACATCATGAAGCACCAACGTGCAGCACTTTGACTGCAGGTAATGAGGCCGTATTGCAGACTTGAAATTCACTAAGAAAGTAAATATTAAGTCTTCTTACCACAAAATACGATAAATATGTGAGGTAATGCATATGATAAATAGCTTGACTTATCCACTCCACAATGTACACATATAGCAAAACATGATGAGGTACATCATAAATACATACAATTTTTACTTAGTTTAAAAATAAATTGGGAGGCTGAGGCAGGAGAATCACTTGAACCTGGGAGGCGGAGACTGCAGTGAGCTGATATCATACCACTGCACTTCAGCCTGGGTGACAGAGCGAGACTCTGTCTCAAAAAATAAAAAATAAAATACATAAATAAATTATTTTAAAAGTAACTGTGTGAGGTGATGAATGTGTTCATTAACTTGATTGTGGTAATCATTTCACAATGCATATGTATATCAAATCATCATGTCCTCTTTAAATATACATAATTTTGTTTGTCAATTATACCTCAATAAAGCTAGGTTAAAAAAAAAAAAAAAAACAGAGGTCAAAAAGCTACAGTCCCTGGACTAAATCCAAACTGACACTTACTTTTATACAGCCCCAAAAGTAAAAATGTTTTTCACATTTTTCTTTTCTTTTTTTTTTTTTTTTTGAGATGGAGTTTCACTCTTGTCGCCCAGGCTGAGTGCAATGGCGCAATCTCGGCTCACTGCAAATTCCGCCTCCCGGTTCAAGTGATTCTCCTGCCTCAGCCTCCCGAATAGCTGGGATTACAGGCATGCGCCACCACGCCCGGCTAATTTTGTATTTGTAGTAGAGACGGGGTTTCTCCATGTTGGTCAGGCTGGTCTCGAACTCCCGACCTCAGGTGATCTGCCCACCTCGGCCTCCCAAAGTGCTGGGATTACAGGCGTGAGCCACCATGCCCGGGCTTCACATTATTTTAATGGCTAAAAAGGAATTAAAAGAAGGATGATATTGCATCACATATAAAAAGCATGTGTAATTTCAATAAGTAAATCAAGCTGTATTCTAGCAGAGGTACAGACATCGGCTTACATGTTGCCTGGGTGCTTTTGCACCAAGACGACAATTGAGCAGTAGTGACAGAGACTGCATGGCCTGCCTGCAAAGCTGAAAGTGCGTGCTGGCTGGCCCTTAACAGACAAAGCCTGCAAGGTCGTGGCTTAGAAGCCACATTGTATTCACCCTGTAGGGCTTTCACACTGGCCCTAGAAAGCGCTGATGTCCGATGGCCTCACAAGTGCCTCAGGTGCTATCTGTTCAGGCTGCCTTAACAAACCGCCATAGACCAGTGGCTTAGAAACAACAGACATTTATTTCTCAGAGTTCTGGAGGCTGGAAGGCCGAGACCATGGTGCCAGCGTGGTTAGTCCCTGGTAAGGGCCTAGCTCTGCGTTGCCGACGTCCGACTGCTTGTGGTATTCTCACCAAGTCACGGAACTGGTGCTATCCTGAGTCCCATTTAGAGAGGATTTGTAGGTTCAAATTTAACAAATGTTAAAGGGAGACACACGGACGTCCAGCAGGCATGGCGGGGAAGAGAGGTGTGGCCTCTGTGGCTACTCTGTGGCCTGGAGCTGCAGTTCAAGTCACAGAACAAGGGAGGCTGGCTTGGGGATTTGGCAGGGAGGCAACCGGAAAAGCATGCGCCTCATCCAAGGGAGGCAGTGAGAATGCCAGCCCAGCCAGGGCTTCCGATTTTCGAGAGACAGCAGAAATCCAAATTTATCTTAATTTTCTCGATTTAAAAAATGTTGACAACTCAATTAAGAAAACAACACCAACAAAATTCTGTTGATCAAATACAACATGTCCATCAGCAGCGGGTGGCTGACCAGCTTCCATTTTGTTAAATCTGGCCTGGAGATTTCCAATTTAATCAACATGGTAGTGTCCATCCATCCAACCATCCGTTCATTATTTACAAGAGCTTCAGTGTATTCTAGGCTGTGTTTTCAGCATTGTTAAAATGCTGAGACTTCATTCGAGAGACCTAAAACATGGTTCCGGGTCTCCAATAGCTCACTACCTAGTTCCAGAAACAAGACATATAAATAAAATACCTAAGGAAATCGACAGAAGGGAGGCCCTTAGGCTGCGTGTAGATTCTCACTACTAAAGCAGCAAGAAGTGAGCCGAGAAATGTTATTTCCATTCCAAATCCAATTATCTGGTGATCTAAACTCGGGTCTTAGCATCCTCATCACCAAATCCTATCATTGGGAAGAAGAACTGCCATCCTTTTGTTGATCCTAACAAAGTCCAAAAGAAAGAACAAGCAAACCATTATTTCCAATTCAGCAATCTTTCCATACCTGGAAGCTTGTTTTGAGATGTAACAGAAATGATGGCTAAGGATTATTGGTTGACTGTGATTTCTCTATGGTAATCTCCATGGCTATTATTCTACCTCTTTCATGAACACATTTGTCAGGACCTTATCAGCAACAAGTAGCATAAACCCAAGACCAACTTGCTTAAAGAAAAACAAGAGAATTTATTGGCTCATGTAACTGAACAGCTCTGGAGGTATGGGTTATGGCTTCAGGTATGGCTGGATCAAGCCTCAACAACGATATCATGTTTGTCTTCTCTCTGTGTCTTTGTGTTGGCTTCATTCTCAGGCTCTCTGGGGTGGCTTCTAGCAGCTTCAGCTTGGCCTCATCCTTACTGCTATTAGTGTCCACAAAATGGGACTTTATTTCTTCCAAGATTTCCACCAAAAGTCATGAAGCTCTCTCTCCTCTACTGGAATTAGGTCAGGTACTAACACCTGACTCAATCACTGTAGCCAAGTCAATCTGTTGACTGCCATTTCCCAGTTCTCAATCTCTGGAAGCAAAGATGGGCTGAGCCCAACCTCACTATATGAACTGATACAGAGGAAGGGAGGGTTCCCCAAAAGGAAACAAACTGTTGTTATGAGCATGGGAAAGGATGCGAAGCGTGGGAATGGAGCGTGCAAATGCAACTTCTATCTGTGAAGAAGAGACTATATTCCCTCCCCAGCCCAAAACAAGATACATTTTACAAAGAAACAACCTCCTTCAGATGTTATGAAGAAAAGGAAACTATTAATATTAGTTTAACTATGAATATTATATTAATAATTATATTATAATTAATATAATTACATAATATTATAGTATAATACTATATTGAAACTATTAATATTATTCCAGAGCTGAGACAGAATGAAATAGAAAGTTCACCATGGCCGTGGTACAAACACTTTCAGAGAACCACACACTGTGGGTAGGAAGAACTTCAGAGAGATTTCTGTGACCTTCCTTAAATCTCAAGCATTTCATGTACACGTGTCAGACCAAGAATCCACCTGATCAACAGCTGACTCTAAGGGCCGCTGGCTAGCAGAAGGAAGCACCCACTCCTATTTGTTCAGCTGAGAAACATCCTTAAATGTGTAAAACAGATAAGGTCACAGAGAATCTCATTCATCTGGCTTCCCACAGTCAGCCTGCAAACAGACATGGGTCAGAACAGCAGGGACAGCAATTTCAGAATAGCGGCTTAATAATACCTATTAACCAAACGCGCGCGCACACACACACACACACACACACAGAGAGAGCGCTATAAGCTGAAGCCCATCTTGCAGCCTCTCTAGAGAGCTCTTAGGCAGTGATG
The DNA here is from genome assembly GCF_029289425.2 of Pan paniscus. NCBI lineage: Eukaryota > Metazoa > Chordata > Mammalia > Primates > Hominidae > Pan > Pan paniscus. The sequence goes on from NC_073259.2 coordinate 137,938,679, forward strand.
ACAACTCCTTTTGGAAAGCTTACTCCTGGGTGTCTGCATACTGGCACAGAGGTAGCTGTTTCTCTTCCAGTCATGCCAGGATAAGTTACTCTAATGTCTTCATATTAACCACTCCCCATAACACACTGGTAAGGCTGCATGAAATGATCTTCAAGCCTGGAGTGATTCCTAAAGCACAGAATCTATATTATAGACTGGGGTCAGTTTGCGGCAATTTTGCCCTGAGAACTGAGACCATCTGCATCCACAAAGCAAGAACTAAGACCAGCTATTTAATATATCAAAATGCCTGTACTGTCTGTTCCAGGAAATATTCCTGCCCAGGAATATAAGACTGTGAAATAATACATGATCTCACTGTTTGCTTCAGGAAATTTTTGAAAACGGATTTATTTAAACAATAAATGGCTCACCTGGGCTAAAAGCTCACTTATGAAAAGACTGTGCATCAGGATTCACCTCAAGTCCCTTGTTTTGGTGTGTCTCCTCTATTGAAGGATCTACCTTAAGCTACTTGGGCTCAAACCCCAAATCTCTTTTAAGTATCTATTCTTGACCTTCCTTTCCTGAAATCCTACTGAGATTCTCAGTGATTGCTTTACGTTATTGTAATTAAGCTTTGCTTAATGAAGGAGTTATACTATGGTGATCGGGAGGTGGACAGCTGCCACCTTCACTTTCTCTGTCCTATTCTGTGCTGTGGGTTCACTGACTCCTGCAAGTTACATCCCAAGGCTCCATGTCGCTGGTTTTAGGCTGGGATGGACCAATGACAGCTACTGGCAGGAGACTAGAGGATGGAAAAGAGAGCCCAGGGCTGTCCCCCTTGCCCTAGGCCTGGGGTGTCACCCCAAAGTGTCTGCTGCAGATTGCTTTTTTTTTTTTTTTTTTAAAGACACAGTCTCGCTTTGTGCCCAGGCTGGAGTGCAGTGGCATGACCTCAGCTCATTGCAACTTCCACCTCCCGGGTTCAAACGATTTTCCTGCCTCAGCTTCCCCAGTAGCTGGGATTACAGGCACCTGCCCAGCTAATCTTTGTATTTTTAGTACAGAAAGGGTTTCACCATGTTGGCCAGGCTGGTCTTGAACTCCTGACCTCAAGTGATCCACCTGCCTCGGCCTCCCAAAGTGCTGGGATTACAGGTGTGAGCCGCTGCACCCGGCCTACAGATTGCTTCTTGGAAGCACCTGCAGGATACACCTGTCTTGGCACCTGGATCCTGGGAACACCATCTCCTCCCTCTGCCCTCCAGCCTAGAGAGGGCAGCAGCTCCCTGTTGTAGCTACTCTCTCAGTTTCTTCCCCTTCCACTGTTTGACACACAGCTTCTTCATCATTTGTAGAACCAATTTATTTTACCAAATTCTCTGTGATGGAAATATGTGAAATGCAGTCTATTTTCCTTGTCAGGCCCCAAGTGATATATTAAAAAACTCCACTGGGGAAATAAATGTCATAAAATCAATCCCAGACATAAGAGTTTGTGTTCCTTTCCTAGATCACAGTCTCACTTCCCCACAAAGTCTATGCCTCAGTCCTACACATTAGAGTCAGATGGGAAGATTTTTAAAACAGACTGGGGTCCCACCTCAAATCAAATACATCAGAATCTCTGGGTCTGCTGGCTGAAAACAATGTTTATTAAAAGGTTTTGTGTAAGATGCAGAGAACTGGAAAAAGTATCACTTCCATCCTAACACAACATCAAAGTGGGATAAACTACAAAATAATAGTTTCTTGAACACATCAAAGAGCTGAAGTTGCAGAGAAACCAATTAGCGTGAAATCAAAGGAAAAACAGAGTCCTGCAAAGAGAGAAGAAACGTGAGTAATGGCTCAGTTGCAGCAGGAGGAAGAGACTCCAGGTGCCATGCCAGGAGACGATGGTGGAAAAGGTGGAAAAGGTGGACAACTCTGAAACATCTAGGGGGAATTTGGCGATGCCATAGAAACTAAGAAAATGCCAAGCAGAAATGCTAGAAATAATATAATCATGAAAACTCACAATCAGAGATGAAGAATACCTTCAATGGGCTGATTTATAGATTAAAAATGACTATGAACAGAATCAGTGGTAGGAAAGTAGGTCAATAAGAAATTATTAATAATGAAAATACTGAAAAAGAAGACAACCAAGAAAACAAACGGAACAGAGCATTGAAGACCCTCTGAGGCAATATGAAACAGTCTAGCATACTTGCAACTGGAATTCCAACGGGAGGGGAGAGGAAAACAGGAAAGAGGAGCTATCTGAAGAGGAAACATGTGACGATTTTCCAAAAGTCATAAAAGATTCAAACCACAGACCCCAGAAGCTCAGAGAATCCCAAGCAGGATAAATAAATTTTAAGGGACATCTTGACACATCATGTTTAAACTTCTAAAAAAGAAAAAGAGAAAATGTTGAGGGCAGCAAAAAAAAAGACACATTACACACAAAACAACAAAGAAAAGAATTTCAGCAGACTTCTTGTCAGAAGCTATACAAGCCAGAAGGCAATGAAGAGATATCATTAAAGTACTGAAAGGAAAATCATCAACCCAGAATTCTATACCCAGTAAAAACAGCTCTCAAAAATGAGGGTAAAATAAAAATATTTTCTGAAAAGTAAAAACTGAAAATGCATAACCATCAGACTTCTGATATAAGATATGTTAAAGGAGAGTCTTCAGACAGAAAGACTGTGTTACAGGCAGAAATGAATATCTGCACAAAGAACTGAAAACTTCCGGATGTGATTAAAATGTAGGGAGATATAAAATCCATTTTGTCTTATCTTGTATTGCTCTAAAAATAACTGTATGAAGCCAAAATAACAACAATGTATTGTGGGTTTATAGCATGCCCAAAAATAAAATAAATGGCATCAGTAAAACCAAAAGTGGGAAAGAGGAATTGGAATATGCAGTTGGCAGGTGATTACACCACACGCGAAGTAGTAATATTGCTCAGAAATTAGATTGTGATCAATTAAATGCCTGTATTGAACACCCTATGGCAACCACTGCAGAATTTTTTAAAAGATAAATAATAACCCATTAGCAGAGATAAAATAGAGTTATTAACCATATTCTAAGAAGCACGCAGAGAAAAGGGGGATGCCAGAAGGCCACAAAGAACAGATAGAACAAATAAAACATTGCTAGGAAGATGGTAGATGTAAATCCAAACATATAAAATTATATGAAATGCAAATTGTTTAATCAGACCCATTAAAAAATATAGATTGTCAGAATGAGTATAAAGTAACGCCCATTTACACGCTGTCTACGGGAACACAATATGAACACAAAGACATTAACTAGTTAAAAATAAAAGGATAGGGAAAATACACCAAGCGACCTGAAGTAGCTATATTAATAATATAAGAAAAATAAACTTCCAAATAACCAATAACACTGGGGGAAAAGGATATTACATATTTATAAAGGAGTTGATACACTTAGAATGCGTAATAATCCTAAATGTATACGCAACTAACGACAGAACCTCAAAATACATTCAGCCACAACTCACAGAACCATAAAGAGAAACAAAAAAATCCATAATTATTAAAGCAATGTTGAAGAGGTGCTCCCCTCAGTAATAGAAAATATACATAAACAAAATTCATAAGAATATGGACTATCTGGTATGAACCAACTCATCTAACTGACATTTACAGAGCACTCCTCACAACAGCACAAAATAACATTCTATTCAAGAGCACAACAAGCATTGGGCAAGGTAGACTGCATTCTGGAAAACTGAAAAAAACTCAAAAAATATAAATGCATTAATATCCTACAAAGTATAGTCTTTGACCAAAATGATATTAACCTAAAAATCGATATCAGAAAGGTATCTAGAAAATCCCCCAAACATCTGAAAATTTATGACAAATATCTAAATAACATGAATCATGTGGAAGTTATAAGGGACATTAGGACACAGATAAAAGAGTTCCTAGAGAGAAATGTAGACTATTAGAAACTGATGTAAGTAGAAAAGTCTCAAAAACTGATCTAATCTTCCACATAAAGGAGCAAGATAAAGAGGAGAAAATTAAACTCAAAGTCACAAAAGAAAAAATAGTATTAGGGCAGAAATCAATAAAACAACAAAATAATAAAGAAAAATCAATGAAAATGAAAAGCTGCCTCTTTCAGTTAACAGACAAAATTCATAAATCTCTAGCCAGACTGACTGAGAAAAAAAGAGTAAAGAAACATATTGCTAATAACAGGAATGAAACAGGGAATTATCGCTACAGATCTAAAACTACAAAAAGGCTAATAAAGCAATATCATAAACAATGTTATTTCTAGCTATTTGACAATGTAGATAAAATGAACCAATTCATTAAAAAGAAAACACTAACAAAATTCAGCCACTATGAAGTAGATAATTTGAATAATCCTGAAACTATCAAAGAAATTGAACTTACAATTTAATAGCTTCTGAAAAAAAAATTCAGACCCAGATGGTTTCACCAGACAATGTAAACCAAACATTTAAAGAAGTTCTAGCTCCAAATGTGTAGTCTCTTCCAGAAAATAGAAGGAAATACTTCTCATCTCTTTTACGAAGCCCGTAGTACCTAATACCAAAAGGAGACAAAGACAGTATATAACAGAAAACTACAGCAAATTTCTTTCATGAATTTAGACAGAAAAACCCTCAACAAAATATTAGCAAATCAAATATATCAATATATAAAATAATTATATGCCATCACTAAATTGGGTTTGACGAGGAAAATAAGGATAGTCCAATATTTGAAAATAAATCAGTGTAATCCACCACATCATCCAGCTTACTAAGACAAGTCAGGAATAAGTTCTAGTGGCCTAAACCACTGTAAGATGACTAGTTAACAGTAATATATAGTTTAAAATAGCTAGAAGAAGGACATTAAATGCTCCCAACACACAAAAAATCATAAACATGTGAGATGATAAATATGCTAATTATCTTGATCTGATCACTATACATTATATGTATTGAATCATCACTGTGTACACCATAAATATGTACAATTATTATGTCAATTGAAAACACACATAACATTGTTTTTAAGAAGGAAAACCAGATGATCATGGCAATTGGTGCAATAGAAGTAGTCTGGCAAGGTTCAATGCCTGTTTATGAAAAAAATACTCTCAGCAAATTAGCAACAGAGCAGAACTTCTTCATTTTCACAAAAAGCATCTAAAAGAAACCTACAACTAATATCATACTTAACATTGTAAAATGTGATGTCTTTCCCCTAAGTTTGGGAATAGAGAAAAGATGTATGCTCTCACCACTCTTATTCAACATCGTTCTGGGGACCCTGGCCAGTGCCATACACAAGGGACAGGGAAAAGGGAAAGAAGGAGGGGTGTGGACAGGCATAAAGACCGAAAAGCAAGAAACACAACTATATTCAAAAATGACATGGTCATACATGCAAAACATTAACAGATGTCTCGCAAAAAAATTACTAAAACAAGTGAGTTTAACACATAAGGTCAACATACAAAACTCAATTGCATATCTATAAAGTTGCAATAAAGAATAATAAATTCAAAATTTTTAAAGAATATTATTCCCCAAAGCACCCAAAAATCTGGAAGACCAGCAGAAATCTAAAAACTACGTGCAGCATCTGTAGGCTGAAACTAAAACAGTGCTGATAAAAATCAAAGAAAACCTAAATAAATTGTCAGACATACCATGTTTATGAACTACAGAACTCATTATTATTAAGATGGCAGTTCTCATTATCACTGAGGTGGATTTTCTGCAGGTGCAATACATTTCCAATCAAAATCCCAGCAAGATATTTTTGTTTTTATTTGCTTTAGAAATTCACAAGCTAGTTCCAAAATTTCATTTCAAATCAAAAGATTTAGAATAGACAAAACATTTCTGAATAAGAATAAAGTTGAAAGTTTCACATATCTGATTAGCATTTCAAGATGTCTTCTAAAGAAAATTAATCAGGACAATGTCGTATTGGTGAAAAGACAGAGACATACATCGGGGAACAAAAGAGAGCTCAGAGTATATCTACCATATACGGTCAGACAACCTTGACGAAAATGTAAAGTCGATTTAAAAGAGAAATAACAAACTTTACAATAAATTATGCCAGAGCAACTGGATACTCAAATGCAATAAAAGAGAATATTGTCCCATACACCCCACCATACACAAAAATTAACCAAGACTGGATTATAGACCTCAATGCAATAAAATCTATAACAGTGTTTATAAAATTAGAGACAGGATCTCGCTCTGTCACCCATGCAGGAGCACAGTGGCTCAATCGTAGCTCGCTGCAATCTCAACCTCTTGAGCTAAAGCGATGCTCCCACCTCAGCCTCCCAAGAAACTAGGACCATGGGCATACACCACTATGCCTGGCTAATTTCTTGATTTTTTGTAGAGACGGAGTCTCACTATGTTGCCCAAAATGACACAACTATTAAACTTATGGAAAAAGCACAAAAAAGAAATGCTTTATGACATTTGGTTTGGCAAAGACTTGTAAGATATGGCAATATCAGTTACATAATAGAAAAGAAGATAAACTGGATTTCTTCTAAATAAAAAGTCTTCTCTGCAAAAGACATGTTAAAATAAACAACATGCTGTAGACTGAGACTAAATATTTTCAAATCATGTATATGGTTTAAAGACTTGTCTACAAAATAAACAAACAATTCTCAAAACTGAATAGTAAAACCACCCAAATTATTTGGCCATTTTAAAATATCAAAAGGATTTGAACAGATATTTTACCCAAAAACATCTACAGATGGCAAATAATCACACTAAATGCCACTCAACATCATTAGTAATTAGGGGAATGCAAATTAAAATCACAATGAAGTACCATTACACATGTATTAGAATGGCTACAATAAAATTACAATATGAAAATATCAAGTGTTGGCAAGAATGTGGAACAGCTGGAACCTTACACATTGCTGGCAGAAATGCCAAATGGTTCAACCATTTTGCAAAATAGTTTGGCAGTTTCTTATCATGTTAAACACACACATCTCATGTGACCCCAGCAATGTCATCCCTGGGTATTTACCTACATACCTACGAAGAAATGAAAGCATATGTTTACACCAAAACCTGCACACAAATGCTTATAGTGGTTTCATTCATAACAAGCAATACTAACCACTCCGGTATCTTTCATATAGCTAATGGGTAAACAAACTCTGGTACAACCATACCATGGCATACTACTCAATAATAAAAAGAAATGAACTACCAGCACACCAACAACCTGTAAGAATATTAAATGCATTAGGCAATGTGAAGTAAGCCTAACCCAAAAGGCTACATAGTGTATAACAGTTTATTTAACATTCTGGAAAAAACAAAACTATAGGGACAGAATCAGATGTGTGGTTCCCAGGGGATGAGGAAAAAGAGAGGGGCCCATTATCAAGGGGCAAGAGGAAACTTTTGAGGTTTACAGAAATGTTCTGTATCTTGATTTTGGCAATGGTTACCAGACCATATGTATTTCTCAAAATTCACAGAACTGTTCAATAGTAGAGGGAATTTTACTCTATGCAAATTATACTTCAATGAGCCTGACCCTCTCCACTCACCATATCTTCTTATGTGAGTCTAATGTGTAGCCAGAGTGCAGAATCACTGCCTCAACCCTTGTACACACAACAGATGGCTTCCCTTGAAGGACCTGCTCCAGGGTTCTCAACCTTGATTGCATATCAGAATCACTTTGGGAGCTTTGAAAACTACCAATGCTTGGATCTGATCCTGGCATATTCTGATGCCATTGGTCTACACCGTGGCTCAGGAGCCGACTGGACTGTTGCAAAACTCTAGAAGTGATTCTAATGTGTACCCAAGGCTGAGAACCACTCTTGTAAAAACAATGGTCTTCCCACACTACTGCTCCTGCAACTCCTAATAGAACACTTTTTAAACTCTGTACCCACTTGCACATTTCAAAAGTGGTATCTAATATTTTTCATCCAGTTTCAATAGTTGCTAAGGATGAAGTTTCTAGTGTATTGTAAATCTTGACATTTTAAAATGAAACTGTTACATCACTCTTTTAAATGTATCCATTGGAATATAAATAACAGAATGGCTTGACACCCACCACTCCACTTATAAAACCCATGAAAAACTCTTCACTAATAAGAAATGTTACTTTGTTCCATTTTCTCCTTGAACTCATGTTTCCATTCCAGTTATTTCACAGAATTTTAACCTAATGTAATAACCTTGAAAGTAACTGTCCATTACCTTATTATGTCTTCTTACCACAAAAACGTATGGTTATATATTGAACTTAAACTTTTTAAAGTTTCTTCTCACTGTAAGATTCTCATTATGCAAAAATGTCTTTGGATTGGTGTCATTACAATTATGACTGTTACACAATCAAAACAATGAAAGGTAAATACATATATAACACATTTTAATAAATACCTTTTAAGATAAAAAGTACTTTTGATTGCAAATGTATCTCTTAATGGGCTATGGGATGGTAGTGTTAAGCTCCTTGATTAAAGGAATTGTCTAATTGTACTTTTTCAACTGTGGAGGCTTTTACATCTGAGGGGAATGAATCATAGTAAGACCGGAGATGGAAGAGAAGTGTCTTCCTATTGTAAAATCAAAGAACTGTGTGAGAGAGAGAGAAGACAGAGGATGAACAGGTGATTTTGAATTAACCTGGACAGATCATAAAATATACAGAATATCAGAAAATATACAGACGTTAAGGATGTAAAACAAATTCCCTTTAAAACATCCCCATTCCCAAACTCCTAGGAAGGTCTTTGCATCACCCCTCCATTCATATAACGTAGTTTAAACAGCACTGATCTACATAAATAACCTAACAAATCATTAAACAATCCTTCACGCTAAAGGTAAATAACTTGGTACTGCCATGCATCGCCAGGGCCAGGGAGAACACAAATGAGGGAAGCTCTTAGGAGTCAAGAAACACAGGGCACTCTTTGATATGGTCTGGCTGTGTCCCCACCCACATCTCATCTTGAACTGTAGTTCCCATAACCTCCACGTGTCGTGGAAGGGACCCGGTGGGAGGTACCTGAATCATGAGGGTGGTTACCCCCATGCTGCTGTTCTCCTGATAGTGAGTCCTCACAAGATCTGATGGTTTTATAGAGGCTTTTCCCCCTTTTGCTGGGCACTTCTCCTTGCTGCTGCCATACGAAGAACATGTTTGCTTCGCCTTCCACCATGATTGTAAGTTTCCTGAGGCCTCCCCAGCCATGCTGAACTGTGAGTCAATTAAACCTCTTTCCTTTATAAATTACCCAGTCTCGGGTACGTCCTCACAGCAGTGTGAGAACAGACTAATACACTCCTGTATTTCATATCCCTACTTTTGAAAGAGATCTGAGTATAGAGAACTATTTCTCCACTCTAAGAAACACATGAGTTAAAACCCAGTGATCAGTAACCAGGGGGAAAACATAAAAACAGCACTGGCAGGAAGAGAGGAGCCTGTGCAGACCGCCCGCCCCTCCCTGTCTACCGTGGAGGCAGCTGCTCAGCTGGAGTGAATTACTCACACGTGGCAATCCCAGGCTAGTGCTGCTCCTACCTCCAGAGAAGCAGGGAAATCCACTTCTATGAAAATCCCCTGGTTTCAAAATATTGACAAGACATTCACAGTGCAGCCACATTAAACATATTTGCAAGCCACAGTATAACACTTGACCTTGTCTGCCAATCACAAACCACACCTCTGACATCAAAGTACATAAAGAAACTGGATGACAAAATAAAATTTTCTTCTCTATTTGTTGAACACATATTGCCCCATAGCCTCCACTGCTGCGAAGCTTCGGTTCCTACCCTTTTGATTCACATGGCACCCCTTTAATTTTAAATTATAAAAGAATAATAATAATAGTTTCCTTTTCCTATCAAAAATCTCTTTAACACATGCAAACAATTCTAGGAAAATTACTTTAAGATAGTAAAAAATGTGACATTTGGTCCAAATGCAAGCTGCAAGTTTTTGTTCTTTCCAAAGTTTAAATATCAGGCTATCTATAATATCAGCATATCTAGGAAATCACTGTCCTCATTGTTTTAGGGTTGCATTTATCCAAACTACAGGCAAAAAACAACTCCCTAATGTATTCTCCCTAATTAAGTAAATCAAGCAAAAACCCCTTATTGGAATCAGATATGCAGAACTTAACAAGGCAGAACTCATTTGTAAGCTGGGATTTTTTTTTTAACATAGCTGTACTCAAAATCACTGTTTTCCCTCCTATTGTTGACACTGTTCCCCTGAAAATGTAAATAATATTATTTGAGCTGTTCTCTCTCTTTCGATAGAATTCTCAGTAGTTTTACTGATCTCGCATTTCAAAATATTGAATGCTTGTAAAACAAGCAATTGTGTGTTTTGATGCTTGCTTTTAACAGCACATAATGCAAATATTTAATCACAACAGTAATTTCCATTGTGCATAGTTTTTACATCTAATTAAGGACTCTGAAAAATTACAATCATTGAAAACAGAAGCTTACATTTCATTAACACAAACACCCAAAGGATAGAGTAACTTCTCCAGGAGGGTAAAATTCTACTCAAGTCACCATTGAGGCAACAACATAAAGCCCTCTTTTTGGTTAAATATTAGAGAAAATTTGAATATTTGAATCTTAGATTAAAAATTATAACAGCCCTGTCTGGGCGCGATGGCTCACACCTGTAATACCAGCACTTTGAGAGACCGAGGCAGGAGGATCACCTGAGGTCAGGAGTTCAAGACCAGCCTGGACAACATGGTGAAACCCCATCTCTACTAAAAATACAATTAAAAAAAATTAGCTGGGCACGGTAGCATGCATCTGTAGTCCCAGCTACTCAGGAGGCTGAGGCAGGAGAATCACTGCCTCACTGCCAGTGAGACAGAGGTTGCAGTGAGCCAAGATCACGCCATTGCACTGCAGCTTGGAGAGCAGAGCAAGACTCCATTTAAAAACAAAATTCTAACAGCCCTAAGGGTGGACTGTTGCTGTCCTGTTAACCACCCAGTACCCACTACCCTCTCTTTGGTAACAGTGTCCCAACTTGTTTTCTATAATATAACTCTTCCCCTACTTTCATACCACGTGATTCAGGTAGGTCCTCCCTCCAGGCTCTAAAGTGAGCCGGTTCTATTTATTTATTGCCTAAGTTTAAGCCAGTCCTCATAACTAGCCCATCCTTCTGGCCACAGTGACTGAGTCAGGGAGGTCCCAAGGAGCATTGTGGTCCTATAAGAGGCAGGCCCAGAGCTTTGATGGAACTAAGAGAAACGTTCTTTCTTTTTACTAAAGTTAGGAGAAGATGTAATTCTGAGCTAGGAAGCCATTTTGTCTAGATGAGGGAGAGTGTCTGAATAGAACACAGGAAGGACGGCTAAGAGATTCTAGGTCTGTAGAGCCTCACTTGAGCACCTGGATCAAGCCTTGCCTGATGCCATTTTTGTCCCCAGAATCTCAGTTACGTGAACAAACACGTCTCCTTTTGACTGGTAGTATTGACCAGATACCTATATGTTCTTCTACGTTCCCCAGTCCTCTCTGCAGTTGGATGGAAGTCACGTTTCCAAATGCTAGCCAGTGAGATGTGGGCAGAAGTAATGGAGCCCACGACTGGATGTTAAATGACCCTACATGGTCCTTGAACCCTCCTTTCCCCAGTTGTGCTGACCTGGACTCTGAGTGAACAACAAATGAACCTTTCCCATATTAAGCCACTGAGACACCGGCATTACCTGTTCCTGCAGCACAGCCAACCTGGCCTAACTAATGTACCCCTTAGGCAATTTGAGAATTTCCTCTTCACCTGCTACTAAAATATTATTAGAAAAGTTTTCCTTAAATCCATGAAATGAGCTGGAACTCTTCCATTTAATCCACAGTTTCTTGGACATTATCTTATGGTTTGCTTCAGATTCTAAAGAGAGATCCTTGTAACGGAAGATCTGCTTTGCTTTTTCTCTTTATAGCATCTGTTCAATGCTGACCAGGACAGTAGTCCAGAGGCCTTTGGGATGACAAAAAAAGGAACAGTTCTTCCTCTTGAGGGCCTCCTGTTCAAAGAAACACAAAGAATACTTTGAAATGCTAGAAAAGTAAGAACCTATCTAGAAAAATCAAAACCAAATCAGCCATTTATTGAGTATGCATCTGTCAATATCATGAACCGGAATGCGAGAAACACAAAATTAGGATCCTTGCATCCTTTCCTAGAAGCCTCATGAAAAGAGAAACATGACATGTATGAGATATTCTAACGTGGCTCTTTGCAAGGTCAATAGTATCAAAAATCAACTTTAATAAGATGAGTATTTCTGTGACTTTGATGAGTATGAAGATTGGCACACAGAACACCAGTTCTAGGTCCCTTCTGGAGTGACTCCTTGAATCAAAGAAGCTCCAGTCCTATAAATTGGATGTGCAGGGATCTCTCAGAGCTTGGGTTTTTGGCCTGGCCTAGGTCCTGTTGAGCAGGTGCATCCATCTGGAACTTGGAGCAGGGCAGTGAGTGACATGAGGCCATGGTTTCACATGGGATCCGCCCTGCTTACATATTCTAGAGTGCTGTCTTTGGTTATTTACGGGTAGTCCTGCCAGGCCCTATACCATAGGTGCTGAAAGGAAGGCAATGGTACTATTGGGATTGGGGCCAGAATAGGAACACACTGTGGCTGGGAGTTCCCACTGGCTGCTGGTGTTCCCGGCACCCAACCCTGGCTCCCTGGTACTCAAGGAGTCTAGCTGCTACCTCCTATGCTCTAATAAAACTGTCCCTACCGCAGTGGGATCTGTTGTCAGCAGTGAAGACCATGGCCAACACAGAAGAAGCACAATCGTGGAAAAGAGATTTCTAAAGAGTTACACGAAAGCCAAAAATGTCAGTCCTTCCTCACATCATGCAAGCAGCGAATTCTTCTGCAGCTGTATTATACAGCTTGCCAGAGATATTTATCACTGTCCATGCCTCATTTTCCCCCACTAGACTCTAATCTCATGAGGGCAGAGTTAATCTCATATTCATCTCTGTATCCTCAGAGCGTATCACATTATGTTTATAATTTGTCCTCAAAATGATTGAATAAATAGATTCATATGCTTGGTTCCTTATACCTCTGATGTTTCCTGTTGAAGATAAAATACTCGAACCAAATAGATCCTAGGACTGAACGTGAAAGTTTCATGCAGGCATTAAGGCAGCAGGGGCCTCCCGAATTCCATGGAGGTCACCGAATCAGGGAACTCTCATTCCAGATGAAAATATAGAGAAACCTGTTGCCCTGACTGCTTGATAACAGCGACGCCCAAACAGCAGGTCCTAGAGGAGCCTCCTCTTCCCCGGTGACTCGGTGGCACCCTTGCCATTCCATCTTTAAATGCATCTCCTTCTTCCTCATAACCTTGAAGCCAAAGTCTCTTTACCCCCACGTCATCTGTCCACTGACATCCTCTCACTGGGGCCCACTTCAGAAAGCACACCTGGAAGAAACTGCTGGATGCAATTCTGGGTCCTCCTCACCGATCAGACTCAATGACCTCATCCACTCTAATCCCTCACCCCTCAAGAGCCAACTCATCTCGGGGCAAAGGACCGCACTTTGACCAAAACAGAGTTCTGGGGGCCTTGAGAGCAACATCATCAAAGAGCGAGACCTCTATTCATGAAGACTTTTGAACAGTTTTCTAGGCGTACAGAAGCACCGAGGAAATGCTGCTGGGTGCGGCTGAAATTGACACTCGCCACTGCTAAGAGCATCAGGTTCAGCGGACTGGACACTTTCAAATCCGGCTAACGTCTGTGCAAAATGGTGCAGCCCTTTCAAGAAAGAACTTGGCAGCGAAAGCTCTCCTCATACTTTTTTGGCCCAGAGATTAAGTAACTGTGAGTCTATCTAAGGAAGTAACTCAAAACTTAAATTATGCACAAAGATAATTATTTCTTATAATAGTAGAAAAGTATAAATTATGTAATTGTCCAGCAAACATAGAAACTTTGAAGCCATGATACAGACATTAAATTTATACTCATAATACATTTTTAAACATGAGGAAATACTTATGTAAACACATGAACTCGAAAAAGTTGAAAACAAATTATAGGTACCATATAGAGAGTGAACAAAACTGGCTTAAAAATTCATAGAAAAACAACTAGAAAGAAATATATCAAAAATGTGAAGCAGTCATCTTTGGGTACTGAAATTGTTTCTTTTTACTTCTCATTTCAAACATAATCTGAAGTAGCTCACAAAAAATAAACGCAATGGGATAAATTAAGAAGGCAAGAAAACAGACAGAACAAGGATAGAAAAATCAAATAAAGCCAAGGAAAAAACTTATTCACAGGAGGCCTGTCTTAAATTCCCATCCTTACAAACAGCAAATTTAGCTCTGAGAGTCCTAAAAGTTAAAGCAAAGCTAAACAGGTGACCACTTATAAACTTCACAGGGCTCTCTGGATAAAGTATAAACTATTTCCCAGGATTAATGCAGCTGTTTTTCTCCTGATACTAAGGCCCAAGAAAATTTTCTGCAACGTGTCCTAGAAGAGGAAAAATCTATGTTTAATAGACAATATTCTTAAAACATCTCTACCCATCTTTCTTGACTATCACTCAATACTGTCTAATAACCTCATGCCAAAGTATAATTCAATTTAAAGGATTTTATGAGAGTCAAATTGCCTAGCTTTCTACTTTTCTGGCTTGATCTGAGTGAACAGATGGGCCGAAGGATATTTCTTCTTCTTTCTCTCCTCCCCTCTTCCCTTCTCCTCCCTCTCCTCCTCCTTGTTTTTTCTTACTACCTTTATGGACATTCTATACCTTTCATAAATGCACTTGCATAACTGTAAAATTTGGATTTTTTTCCCCCTGACCATAGGAATTACTTAACTAAAAATCTCTATACACGCAGGCCACATCATCTCCCCATCATTTATGGCTACAAGCAGCTGTGTTGGAGATGCTACAATTTGTTACTAGGAGCCCAGAACCCTGGGCCATCCATGCCTTTGTAGTCTTTGCTTGGACACATTCAAAATGGACACACTCACGAAGTGGCCTGATTTATGCATAATGGCGCCTGTTTTAAGGACTCTGTTTGTTTGTTTGTTTGTGACAGAGTCTCACTCTGTCATCCAGGCTGGAGTGCTGTGGCATGATCTCAGCTCACTACAACCTCCACCTCCCAGGTTCAAGTGATTCTCCTGCCTCAGCCTTTTGAGTAGCTGGACTACAGGCACATGGCACCACACCCAGCTAATTTTTGTGCTTTTAGTAGAGACGGGGTTTCATCATGTTGGCCAAGCTGGTCTTGAACTCTTGACCTCGTGATCCGCCTGCCTCGGCCTCCCAAAGTGCTGGGATTACAGGCATGAGCCACTACGCCTGGCTTAAGGATTCCTTTTTGTTGACTTGGGCTAGTTATTTCAGATTCCTGTGCCTCAATTTTTGCCTCTGTAAAATGGAGATGCTACTACTCAAAGGATGGTGGTGAGGATTTCATGAGTGAATGAAAGTACAACATTTAGAACCCTGCCTTGCCTAAATGAGCATTCGATCAATGATAATAAAAATCACGATTATGATTTCTTTTGAGTGAGAAGCTCTCCCACCCTCCCCACCCTACCCACCCTGCTCAGCTTCCATTCATTCACAGGACCTTCCTCTGGTGTTCCGGCTGGATCTGCTTATGCTATCTGAAGCCACAGAGACAGCCACATCCTTCTTTCAAAAGACAGACATCTCTGTAGTTAAAAGAAGTCATCACTTTTCCAAGTCAAACTCATGGAGTTTCTTCAATATTACTTGCTATGATAAGGGGTCTAGGTTTCTCATTTTCTGAATGAGTTAAAATTTTCCATTTTTCCCCTTCAGCATAAGGATACCAGTGTAGCACAATTCTCTGGATTTGATATCATCCATCCATTGCCAATGCAATATGGTGAAAATACTTTATTTGTCCTATAAATTATAATTGTGTGAACTGAGCAAGCGAGACAGCAGCCCTATTTTCTGTTCAGCCTTCACTCACACATCTGGAAACCACACCTGGTCCTGCCCTGGGTCCAGCCCTCCTGCCATGGGGCACTTGACCCTTGCTCCAGACCTTCCCATCCCTCAGTGGATGGATCGAAGGGGAGCACGATTTCCATGCCCTACAGAGCTAATCCCAAGGCTTGTCCACAGCAATGGGAAAGAAGCCTTCTCTGATCCCCACCAGCATCAGATGAGGCTGGGCATGAAGTCATTTGTCCATCACACTGTCCAGGCCTGTATTATTCTGTTCTCATGCTGCCAATAGAGACATATCCAAGACTGGGTAATTTATAAAGGAAAGAGGTTTAATGGACTGATAGTTCCACATGGCTGGGAAGCCTCACAATCATGGCAAAAGGCAAAGGAGAAGCAAAGGCACAGCCTGCATGGTGGCAGGCAAGAGAGCGTGTGGAGGAGAACTCCCATTTATAAAACCATTAGATCTTGTGAGACTTATTCACTCCATGAGAGCGTATGGGGGAAACCACCCCCAATGATTCAATTATCTCCACCTGGTCCCACCCTTGACACACGGGGATTATTACAATTCAAGGTGAGATTTGGGAGGGGACTCAGCCAAACCATATCAAGGCCTATCCACCAGTAGAGCGGAAACAAACAGGGTCTGAAAGGTAGACAGAGATGAAGCAGGTTCTGGTGGGATCCTTAAAGACCCTGGGTCAGCCTCATCTAAAATCAGCACAACCCTGGACTCCTAAGTCTCTTAAGATAACTTGAAGCTTCATGTAACAGAGTCCTGATGGTGTGGAGTCAGGATAAAGCAGGAGGATATTCCACATCCATAATGATAAAACTATGATTATTCATGAGTGCTCCTGGCCTTCCAGGCCTCCGCTTCCATAAGACACATTGACAAGACACCCCACAGAGCTCGCACCTTCCTTGTTGGTGTAGTTTCTCTTTTTTCTTCTCTGGCAGTTTCATGACTGTCAACTCTTATTAAGCTTATTTTCATACAAATCTCCAAGTCTTTTTACACGTATTCCTCTCAAACTCCTCTCTCGTACCTCCCAAGTCAGCGTGTGTGATCCATGTTCAGCATGTTGCAATATCCCCTTTGTCTCACATGTTAGATTGTCCTCATCTCAGGTGAGCTTTTGGTCACAATTCTGCCACGCAAAGTCCTTACCACTCCACCCCTTCTGTGTAGCTGCTCTTCTGAGGTTTGCACGAAGTAGCTCATCTGTTTGGACAGCCACCTCTGATACAAATGTTCACCTGGGCAGGGCTGGGGACAGAGTCCTGGGGTCTCCTTGGAACGTGCTCAAGGTTGACACCACACCATCTGCTACCATCTGAGCTGCTGGGAATCCACCAAAGCATAGCACCACCCAGATACACGTCACCATTGTGTGGACAACAGTGCTGGGGTGAGCGCTAATCCCAGTGCCCAGCATCAGTAAGCACCAAATACAGACCTCTTCATTTGTTTGTAACGTTACTGAAATCTCTATCTTTACTCCACATTCTATCCAGTAGCAAAACAAAGCTCTGTAGATACTGCCACACTCCCACCCCACCCAGTGATTTCAGGGATCACTTCTAAGTTTTGAGAGGTTCGGAGTGACCACAACAACCAGGAGGGCTTTGTGATTGGTACAAATGATATCTTGTCTCCTGTGGTCAGTCCACACAGACTATGGTTTGTGCCTCCCTGGTCTTGACCACAAGGCCTCCTCGGGCCAATTGGGCTTCCTCAGCCATGTCTGCACAGCCCTGGCTGCCAGGAAAAGATTCTGCTATTTGAGCCATGCTCGGGCATGCTGCCTGGTCACCTCATACGAACATTCCTTCTGCTTCATACGAACATTCCTTCTGCTTCATCTCCAGGCTATTTAGGACAGAGTGTCTTCATTTGTGGCTCTCCCAATATATTCACGAAGTCAATCTAGAATATTTTTGTCATTGGAGTGACGTGGCACAGAGCAGCTGAAAAGCCCACCAGCATCTAAGCTGCCCTCCAAATTCTCCTGCCCTTTCCCCTAGTAAAAAAAAAAAATTACTTGGTGAAGGAAGAAGAGAAAGGCTGAGAAACCATATGCCTGGGAAGATAGGTTCTTCCAAATCTTTTCTCTATTGCTGGATACCAGCTTTTGAAATCAAAAGTCAGGAATTTGATTTCTCTGTCTCTCTCTTTTTTTTTTTTTTTTTTTTTTTTTTGTTTGGAGACAGGGTCTCACTCTGTCACTCAGGTTAGAGTGTATTACATGATCACAGCTCACTGCAACCTCCACCATCCAGGCTCAAGCAATCCTCCCACCTAAGCCTCCAGAGTAGCTGGGACTAAAGGCACACACCACTGCACCTGGCTCATTTTTTTTGTTTTGTTTTGTTTTTGTAGAGATGGAGTCTTGCTTTGTTGCCCAGGCTGGTCTTGAACTCCTGGACTCCTCAAGTGATCCTCCCACCTGGGCCCCCCAAAGAGCTGGGATTACAGACATGAGCCATCATGCTTGGCCTTGACTTTCCTGTCTCGTGCCTTCTGCTGTTCCAAGAGGCAGTGGCTGCCAGGTGTTCATCTGCACGAGAAAGGAAAGGCCAGGACAGCAGGGAATGTGAGCAGGCAGGGCAATGTCGCCATCTGTTTTGATATCAAAATACTTTATTGCCACAATATCCTGCCAAACACTCTCTGAGTCTCGGCAGGCTATTTTATCACTGAAGCATCTTCCCATCTACCAATATAGCTTTCCTGACCAAAACGCAAACAAACAAATAACAACAATGAAATCTGACAGACATCTTCTTAGTGAATCTGCAGAGGGAGATTCCCATAAACATAAACATTTAATGTCACTCTCGTGAAAAGAATAACTTAATGTCACTAAAAGTTAAACACTTTTTTGGAACCTCTTGTCTTTCCAAATGTACATCTGAATCTCCCTTTATTTATATACTTTACTTACTTCCTAAGAATGGAACCTCTTGTCTTTCCAAATGTGCATCTGAATATCCCTTTATTTATATACTTTACTTACTTTATATACTTTACTTACTTCTTAAGGGAGGAGAAGTGGCTATCTGAATTCTCTTTC
This sequence comes from Pan paniscus, assembly GCF_029289425.2. Taxonomy (NCBI): domain Eukaryota; kingdom Metazoa; phylum Chordata; class Mammalia; order Primates; family Hominidae; genus Pan; species Pan paniscus. The sequence goes on from NC_073259.2 coordinate 137,957,818, forward strand.
AAAGGCATGTTTTTTACCTTTATAACTGTTGACTGATCTGTTCTAAAACTATGTACTTCAGTCGCTTTTCAGATGCATGCCCCAGGTTTGTTTACTTTCAAGGTCAAGGGCCTTCCTTCTCCATCAATTCTTAATTTATGGAGGGGGTGCACCTTGGGTGACTCCTGAAACCAATGTTTAAGGACAGAGGTGATGGAAGCACCTAGCCTCTGACTGTTGTATGTACCCCTTAATTCTTCCTACAGCAGATTTTTCTTTTAAATAAATGACAAAGTCATCTAAAAATATTCCGAGTCTTTGGTCCCATGTCACAACAAATCCATGCTGGTTTCCTCTTCGTTTTGTGAGAGGTCGCACCATATCATCTCCACAATTCATTCAAGTGTGCTGTCTGGTGTCAAATATCAAAATCAACAACGCATATGTTCACAGCATCAAGCATCCTCCTTCTGCAAACAGGAAGAGTCTGTGTCTTCATTCCGCATGCTTCTTCCTCATTCTTTATAATTTCCCAGAGACCACTGATGTGTCACCTACACTTTTGGTCCTGGAAGACCAGAGGCCATGTCTTAGTCTTCCCTGCCCAGGACCCTACACATGTTAGGGACATAGATGAATAAACAGGTCCTGAAGACAGTCCACTGGGCATGTCTGCAAGTTCTTTAAGAAGCTTGACCTAGGGAGGTGGGGGAGGAGGAAAATAAAAATAAAAAAAAAAAACAAAAAAGAAGCTGACCTAGGAGATAACCAAACCATTCCACACCATCAGAGAATCTCTTCAACCTCCCTGGTGGTCTTGGAAGTAAATCCCCATTTGAATCCCTTTCAGGTGTTATTTCTGATTGCTGCTGGAAAAAAATAATGCTGAGAAAACTAAATAACATGATGTTCATTTATTCATTTGCTCAACAAATATCAAGGGTCATCTGTATACCAGGCTCTGAGCTAAAAACTAAAATGGTTTCAAGACCTCTCTGCACTCAGCCCCTGGCAAGCCTGGCACCATGTAACAATTCTGCCTGACAAACCGCCTGGTTTTTAGTTATTCCATATAATTATCAGAAGTTAGCAGAATAGCCAGGGATATGGGTTCTGGCACCAGAATTCAGACTCTGACTGTCTTTTATGTTGCTATGACTTGGAGAAGTTACTTAACATCTCTGAACTTCAACTTCTGGTCCAGTACATATCTACCCCCTTGAGTTTATCTGCAAATTCACAAAAATTATCCTCGTAAGTCACTCCGCACAGTGCCTGCCATACAACAATTACTCAAAACATTAGCTGGTATTATTGACCAAAGTATTTCCTGCAGCGCTCTGAATTACTGGAAAAGGCAGCATCAAACCACTGCACTGTCAGGTAAATGATCTCCAGCAATATTTCACACTCTTGGAAGCATAGTTAAAAATCGTATTGAGCCCCTGCAATGTCCAAAGCACAAAGCTAAAAATACTGGAGAGAAATCAGAGATAGAAAAAATACCTATTTTTTTTGTCCCCTAGAAGAACTTAAAATTTAGGAGAGGAGGCAGAAAATAGTTGTAGAATGTCAACCTTGTGAAAGGCAGAAGTGCACTCCCCCAAAAGACATTCACATCCAAATCCCTGAAATATGGGAATGTTGGTTACTTTATTTAGAAATGTTAAAAGGGGACGTGACTAAGTCAAGATGGGAGATTATGTGGATCACTTGGGATCCTCCCAGTCCACCCGGTAACGCCAGCCCATCCTTCAGACAAGGGGAGTCTTCCCAGTTACTCTAAGTCAACTGCCACATTATCTGCATCCAGAGACACTCGCCCCATCCTCCAGAGCACACCCACAGTGCTAACTTTATGTTTTTCTGTGTAATTCACATGTTCCCCTATCTCTCCTACAAATGGCAAGTTCTCTGGGAATAGTAACCATATCAACCTGTGCTTTTCCTCACTACGGTACTCCCTGTGCCCAGCACGGTATGGGGTGCATTGTTGGTGCTCAGAAGGCAGTTACTGTTATGAAATAGGAAAGGAGAGGGAACAAAGGAAGAGGGGAATGATGAATACGAAACTGCCCAGGTCTGAGCTTACAACTTAAAGCAATGGAGCAATGGTATGAGGCACTTTGACATCTAGAGGAATGACTGGCACTAAACATCCCTACCTAAGGACGCTTTAGTACCTGTCCTGTGTCCTCACAACACTTGGAAATAGTTCCTGCTGAGCTCTGTGTTCACTGAAGGCATGTGGCCTTTGACATTTGTTGAATGAATATGCAGATGGATGGAATGATGAATGGATGGATGAAATGATAGATGGATAGATGGAAAGATGGGTGGATAGAAGGCTGGAATGATGAATGAATGGATGGATGGGCAGGCAGACAGACAGACAGAAGGATGGATGGATGGATGGATGGATGGAAGGATGGATGGATGGATGGATGGATGGATGGATGGATGGATGGATGGACTGGTAGATGGATGGGTGGATAATGGATGGATGCATGGATGGATGGATGGATGGATGGATGGATGGATGGGTGGATGGACTGGTGGATGGATGGGTAGATGATGGATGGATGGACAGATGAAGGAATGGGTGGATGGATGGGTGGATGGGATGATGGGTGAATGCATGGGTGGAAAGATGGATAACACCTGGATTAACAGAAAAATTGATAGATAAATTCTAAATATTGTGTAGCATAGCTTCTATAATAAAATATTTTTGAAATTTTTGTTGTTTACTCATTTTTTCTTAGCTCTTAGAATATAACTAAGTTAAACAGATCCTCAGACTTGGAATTCTACCTTTCTATGAACATAAATATTTTTAATAAAATCACATTTTGATTTAACTCTTTAATTCATACAAAACAAAACTTAGTGGTCTCTTCATTCTTTGTCTTTTCAATTTGACAGAATTTGAATGTAAGCAAAAAGTCACTCTCTCTCTCCCCCACTAACTGGCTCCCTTCTGATATTCTTCCCTCTCCCAAAAAGTTCCTGACCCCTAAAGAAGTTATCACTGTACTTTGAAGCTCTTTTTGGTCCACAGCTTCCTTCAATAAGGGTGGTGCTGTCCTACCCAGAAGCTTCACTCTGACCCAATTAATACCCCAGTGTCATCAAATTGTGTCAAATGGAATTTCATGATGCAGATATTATTTATAAGCTTAGGGACAGTTCAGTTCATGTCGCAATGTATTCATATCACCTCTCCTGTAAGATTCTCTGATCCCTTGAAAGTTCTCACCCAGCTGGAAATCGAATATGAACTATATTTAACAGGATTTTAATTGGAAGTAAACACACAGACACACCACACACACACACAATGCAAAGTGCCTAAACTGTCTGGGGCTGATTGAAAAAGAATATTACCAAGTATTAAACATCCGTTTCAGCATATTATTAGAGGCTAGAAGCTCTACACATGGAAGCAGCTTCAGGAAGGCACTCCAAGAAGCCCACTGCCCAGGCCATTGGCTGCACTCAGCTGGAAGCAGGCAGAGCACGTGCCCAGCACCACCCTAGGCACAGGGAGCACGACACTGCCGCAGCCCCGCTCGCAATGTCGCAGGTCTCTCAGCGTCTGCTTCTTTCCTACCAGCATGTGCAAAGGAAATAACTGGGAAGGATGCACGTGAGGACTGTAACAAGCAACCTAAATGTGGCAACCCTCTTGACTTTGTATTTAAAAATCAGCTTGCCCTCTGCCCATCTCCAATCTCCTCACCCATTTTTCCTCTCAGCCCACCCTCCATACACCTGCTCCCTCCCATAAAGTTCACAGTAATGCATTAAAGCTCATCTGCAGGCTAGCACCATTGCAAACTACATCAAGCTGCCAGCAAAGCTAGACCTTAAACATTTAAGGCCATTCCCCAGAAAAATTAGGGGCCATAGGACAAGGCTGCTGGGGAAACTCCGTGTGTCATACCATACTTCCTAGGTCCCAGAGGCATAGAAATACAAGCAACAAAACTTTATGTTTATTTGTTTTTAAAAAATATCTACAAGAGGGTGGGTTTGTTCTACGACTAATCATTTTCTGCTTATGAAATATAAACGTGTAAGGCTCAAGCATATTAACCTGGTATTAAAATCTGCATTTTGTTTCATTCAAAAATTCCTATTTGGAAAGACAATACAGTAGAAATGATAATATGTGGAAACAGATATTTAATACTTGATAATATTCTTTTTCAATCAGCCCCAGACAAATGAGGCACTTTGGGGTATGTGTGTATGTGTGTGTGTCTGTGTGTTTACTTTCAATTAAAATCCTTTTCAATATAGTCCATACTTGATTGCAAGATGGGTGAGAACTTTCAAGTGATCAGAGAATCTTAGAGGGAGGTGATATGAACACATTGGGAAAAGAACGGCCCTGTCCCTGAATGTATAAATCACATCTGCATCATGAAATTCCATTTTATGCAATTTGCTAATAGGGGTGTTGATTTTTTCTTGTTCTTTGACATATTGTGACTAATCCTGAATCATCTACCACGTGCTCAGACTCTGCTAATTGCTGTACAAAGTCTCCACACAGAACTGATTCACTTTTGAACTGTCTGGCTGACTTGTTTAAGTTCAATACACAAAATATGTCATATGCTAGGCTTATCGTAAACATTTTACGTGCTAATTTTTGGCCACCTAGTAAAGAGGCTTCCACATCACACAGTACCTCATTTAAGGACATGTTCAGTGTTCCCAGTTGAAAAAGTTCACAAGTATTAGGCTAAATACAATTCTCTTCAACACTGCTCAGTCTAATGAAATCAGTAACAGACCTATGTACCTAAGTGAAAAAACACAATAGTGAGGTCCTATTTCCAAAGCTATTCTGTACCTTTCTTAATACAACCTTGTTATTGCAGCATAAACACAAAGAAGTCTGGCCCTATTATAAAACCAAGTGAGAACCAACCCCTCCCCAAAAAAATGCTGGGCTGTTGTTGCTGTGGATTTTGGTTTTTTTAACCTCACGTCTGCCTGAGTCAGGTTCACTGAATTCATCAACCTTTTATTTGGTTTCCTGTGCACATTATAAATCCAGAAAGCTCTGATCCCAGGGATTGTTCTAACTCATAATTAGGAAACGTGAGCCCATTTCAACCACACTTCAAAGACAGGGAAGGAGGGGGAACGTAAATTCCTCTTTCTAAATCGACCCATCACAGAACTCGGCATTTCAACTGTCTTCATCTATTATCAGATCCAAAGCAACATAACCTCAGTGATTCTGGAAGAACTCAGAGAACAGACAATTCATGTAATTAAAAGACTTTGTGCGTGATAACTGGCTTTGAAGTTTCTGAGAGAGATCTCATCTCAAAAATCTTTGCAGAAAAGTATGGGTACAGGGTTCTTGCAGCACGTATTAGAGACTGCTGAGACGCTTCACTCTCCTCCCAGTGTATCTACCTGCAGGAAAGGGGCACGGGTGGGGGAACCACACACAAACAGCCCAGGTCAATCATGAGAAAGAATCTCCCGCACAAATCACACCATTTCTCTTCAAGGAAGAATGACTGTCCAGAGCTTCCAAACTTGCTCTTCCCATGACAGACAGGGATGCTGGCAGAAGAGAAGAGGAAACATTGAGGAATTCCTGCCTTGACACATGGCTTCAAGTCAGGGCTCCGCTGGGATAACTCGGGTCACAACTTGTAGCTGAAACTCCACGTGCACCCTGCGGGGCCGCTGCTGCTCCCGGCACCCTACGGAAGGGTGAGAGCCAGACCCTGTGCCCAAATCTCACAGCGGCAGACCTGGAGAAACCCATCCCCCTTCTTCAGAGCTGCCCTCCAGGCTATATTTTTGGCAGCCTATAATACACAAAATAGTATTCCCATGCGACAGGAGTGCTCCAAAATTATTTCCAAATAGGTCAGTGCCACCAGGGAAAGTCAATCCCAAATTCCAGAAATCTCCCTGGTCATCTCAATCCCCTCCTCCCCCGACAGCCGGCTCGGCCCTCCAGAGGCCACCTTTCCTCTCCAGGGTCCCCACGCCCTCTCCCTTTACAGAAAAGGCTTTCAGGAAACCGAGCCTTCCTTTCCTTTCGGCTCCTTAGTAGTCTCACCTAAGGCCTCCCACCCAAGTGCTCCAGGACAAGCACCTTCGGCCAAGGGGCGTCCGAGGAGCGAGCTTGGCTGCCGCACGAGCGCACGTTCACACGCGCGCACACACACATGCACACAAGCGCGCGCACACACACATGCACACAAGCCCTCTCTCCCGGCCGCCCCCATCCTCCACACACTCCCACACACTCACTCCAGTCGAAGTTAGTCCCTGGGCCCTGGCGGCCGCGGCGTCCTCACCTTTGGAAAACAGGGCGGCCAGGCTGATGAGTACAGGCGACCAGTGGTGCCACAGCGTCCCCATCTCAGACGGGCACATCCTGGAGACCCGGAGCGCAGATCCTCCGCTCCCCGGCGCCGTCCAGGCGAACAAGAGACCGTCTCAGTCCCCCAGAGGCCCGCAGCGGGGCCGGTGGCGAGGGAGCGCCCGGCTAGGGGCCCGAGCAGCCCGGGCGCCCTGCTCCCTCCTCCCGCCAGTCCATGGCCAGGCCGGGAGGCGACGACCGCGCGGGCTCCTGAGTTGCTCTCCGGAGTCCAACGCGCGCGCAGGCAAACCCCACCTCCCTCCTTCGCCCCCAACAGAATTTTTTTTAATTTTAATCCACAAGGGGTATTTCCTTTCCTGTTTACCCGAGCGAAGAGTGGCCCCCGGTGGCCCAAGGAGGGGCGCCTCCAGGCGCAGGGCTCCGGCGGCTCCAGCTGCTCCCGGGCTGGCTAGCGGGCGCTGGCGCAGGCGGCGCCGGGGTGGCGGGGCTGCGGAGCCCGGGACGCGGGCAGAGGCGGCTCGGAGCCCCCCGGGCGGGTGGCCGGGCTCGCTGGGCGGCCCGGGGCTCCCTGGCCCGCAGCCCCCATCCCGGGCCGGCCGCTGCGCCTCGGGGCTCGGGCGCGCGCGCGCTCCGGCCCCCCAAAGTTTGGCGGGTGCGGCTGCTCCCCGGCCGCCGCCTCGGCCCGCCCGGCCCCGGGCCGGGCTGGGGCTCGCGGGGCTCTACGCGCGCCGAGCGCACTGCAGGCTCCGGGGACGCGGGGCTCCCCCCTGCGCCCGGGGGAGGCGGGCCAGATGTGCGCGGAGGAGGGCCCGCCGGCTCGGGGACGCGGCCGAGCAACGCAGCTGCCTCCTGCCAGCCGGCGCGGGGGCTCCGCTCCGCAAGGACCGCATCCGGAACGGAACGGAGGCGATCGCCACGGTGCCCGGAGCCGGCTGGGGCTTTCGCCTTAAAAATTTGTCTGCTTTTAAAAAGCCCCACCCTTTCGGAGTGACAGCTGTGAGTCCCAATCCGCAAAGTAAATCCCACCTCCCCCTGGCCGCCCCACGCCCAGCCTCCCGGCCACCCTCCCTGCGAGCGCGGACGCGCGGTGGCGGCGGGCGAGGGCTCCCAGCGCGGGCGCACCCCGGGGACGGAGCCACCCACTCTCCCAACAGGTGTCCAGCTGGCCACCGGCCTCTCGTCGTCGTCAAAACCTCAGGCCCAGGGGAGGTCCTCCAGCCCGGGGGCACCTGAGGCTCTTCGCCAGGGAGAGCTCGAGGATGGCTGGAGAAGGGCCCTCGCCCCGCCCTGCGCATCTCCCAGGGATCGGAGTGAGGAAGTCTCTGACACGCCACACTGAGGTCATGCTGGCCCCAAGCCCCGTCCCAGAGCGATCCCCCAAGTTAGTGTCCCTAGAAACATTTCATGTGTGCTCCCCAGGGCTCACTGGGAACAGGAAATGGATCCATTAGGAGACAACATTGCTTTGAGAAGATAAAAGACGTGATTCTCACTCACACCGCCCGGCATCTCCAACTAAGACATCCCCACACCGAGATCCCTAAGCACCGTCCTGTAATTTGTAGCCCAAGAACTGCTTTGCTCCACGAGAGCCTTTAAATTAACCCCATCAAAGCTCAGACGGAAGAAAAGCATTCAGAATTATTAAGGAATGTTGTAAACCAACAAGCCCTGAATCTAATGAGGTGAATTCACCTCAGTAGATAAAAATGGGTCGTTATCATCTGACTGAGGGGGCAATGGACTTTTTTATCCTGTATGCCTGTAGTTGCGGAAATATACCAATGCTTTAAGAGTTTTTAGCTTTCAAAGTTTCAAGGAAGATCAAAAAAGCCACTGCTGTTCTACAGAAGATTGTCTTTCTGGGTTCACGTCCTTTGAGATGTGCTCTTTTCTTTTATTCTGTATCTACTTATCTGAATATATCTTTCTGTTTTTTTCTTTTGTTTCTTAAACTTGTTGCCTTTTCTCTTTGTATTGCTCTCCTGTAAAATTCCTAAGAGTCGATGCTGCAAAGACCCTAAAGAGATTGTCTCTTTCACTGTTTCTGAAGTTTGAACCAGCAGGAGAGTCACTGGAAAATTTGTTAGACCTGGGTTGCTGGGCCCACCCCAGAGCTATCTCGGCAGGTCAAGGTGGGACTTCCGATCTCCATTCCTAAAAAGTTCCAGGTGATGCTGATGCTGCCGCCCTGCAGAACACGTGCTGGAACCACTGTTCCCCTTTCTCCTTCACCTGAGTGATGAGAGAGCTGAGCTTTCGTCTCTTGGACACCTTCACCTGGTCTCTGAGTGTCAGAATTGATGCCCGCACTGAATGCATAATCCAGGTTCCATCCTTAACGCTACAGTGGGTGTGAGTCTATTTGTAAATCATCTATTTGTGACACTATTTGTAAAACATTTCTCAAACATATTGACTAGAAACAAGTGGTCCCTGTTCTTTATTAAAAACAATCATTTTATGTTTCTCTAAATCAAATTGAGTTTTTCCCCTGAATTGCAATCATCAAATAACTTTTCTTTTTGCCATTGCAAAAGGTTTCTCTATCTGTAATGTGAAGACAAAAGGTGACTGTCAAGTTCCAGCTGCTGCCTAAAATGTTAAACGGTTTCTTCATTATGCGTAGTTGGCGAAACAAAAGTTTTTTCCACTCTTTGGTATGGAAGATTTTTTGGGAAGATGCAACTTCAGATACCTAATCAGTGGCTAAAATAAGATAAAGAATGGCTTCTTACTTTTTCTCTCTCCAGTATGCCATTCTCTCTGGTACATCTAATCTTCTTTGGGTAATTAACACAGCTAATTGTGGGGAAGCAAAACTTAGAAAGACTTGGAGATGGACACTGAGGGCTCATAGGTCCCTAACTCCAGCCCCCGCCCCAGGACAACTTCCCATCAAAATCGCCTGCCTTGTCTCTCTCAAGTTACTTGTAAGAAATCTGCTTTCCTCCAAGAATATGTGTTTCATCTGCGGGGCCATAAATCAAGCTGTAAGCCTAATTTTGTCGGTAATTAAATTGCACTAATTGTTCCTGCTGTGTGGATGAGGCTTTTACACTAAGCAGTTTTTGTTGTTATTTTTCAATAAAACAAAAACATTCCCTGTAGCAGTTTTTGAGAAATGGCAACTTTGAGAGTTGATAAAGGCAGAAAGGAGCTGGAATTCAAGTACTGCTGGGGCTATGCCACTAGTGGATGAGAGGACACTTTCAGGCCCTCTAAAGATGGGGCCTCCTGTAAAACTGAAGCCATTCTCTTCCAGTCCTTCTGACTGCATCCAGGAGAAAGGCTCAGGCCTGAGCTACTCCGGAACAACCTTTTAGTAATTGCAAACGTCCATGTTTTTTAAACAAAAAGGGAAGCTCTTTCTGCACAATGACAACATCTAGCTCAAGTTACTAACATCGACTTGTTTTTATTTTGATTATTATTATTTTTGTTTTCTCTCCTTTTACTTGGTGATGCATTTTGTTTAAAAAATATCAAGTTATGTATGTTTATGAAGATGGGAAATTAGTAATGGATTTAGCAGTCACTACTGACACGGGTGCAGGCACCATCTTCTCTCTATGACAATACTCCGGAAGATGGTGAGAAATGAAGCTTGGGAAACCTTAGCGTGAAGTGAGAGCTACCAGATCAATCCCTCCTGAAGATGCAGAAGAGACTTTTTGAAACTCCCTGTCTTCCCAATTTTCCAAAATTCATGAAATGACTGGGAAATAGAAAGGCCTGGTTCAATCAACTGTCTCTTTCACTAGTGGGCAAAGCCTTCTGATGTTGAGGGCACTGTAAGCACTGGGAACATTCCACACCCTTCCTGGTTAGGCCAGGCCAGCAGGAGATCATCCTTCCAGAAGGAGCACCTCAGCGGAATCCATGCTGTGCCCTTGAGGAAAGTGTGTGTTTGCCAAGACCTGTCACTCTCTCCTTCCCAGCACATGGATGACTACTCTTCTCAGCCCCTTGCAGTTGACCAACTAAATGTGAGCAGAAGTCATGGGGGTCATTTCTCTGGTGGGGCAGTGAAAAGCTCACCTGTGACTCCTCATTCTGTACCTGCCCTGCCCTGGGAGCAGAGTGGACCCCGTGTTTGAGATGGTGCAGCTACAAGGTGAGCCTTCCAGCCAGCAGTCCAGCAAGTTGATGAGAGAGCAATGTCCCCCGTCAATCCACATTAAGAAGTATGGTAAAAGAAATTAATTTTTATTGTGTTAAATCATCAAACTTCTTGGTTCTTCCAGGTTAACCATACTAAAATCCAGACCTACTTTTACTCTCCTCTCTCTGTCCTTCTCCCTTTCTCATCTCTTCCCAGAGCTCCACAAGCAGATGTTAAAAAGTTGGAATATTCGCGCTGTCCCAGGTGACCCATGGTGTCACCAGGTAACTGCCAGGTGAACCTCGCAGAGCAGCCTCTTCTGCAAAGACCAGTAGGATAGTGCTGCATTTTCCTTAAGTTACTGATTTATGGATCAATACAGAAAGGTCAGCAGGCCTTGAATAGTCTTCTTTGAAGTCACATGCTGGACTTCTTGGTACAAATTATGTCTTTGTACCTCTAGCCTGATTAGTCCCTGAGTGTTTCTCGGTCAGGGGTGAGGCCAAGGAGAAGCTGCAAGGCTGCCTCTGCAGGAAACCCTTTGTTGTAACGACTGCCTGGATTTTGCATGCACTGGAGCCTGTGACAGAAGCGTGTTCCCTCACCCCTGCTTCCTCTACCTGCTGGAGACACAGCCAGACCACATGCCCTGGCCTTCCTAAGGTTAACTGTCGCTATGGTTATGTCCAAAAGAACCTGGGAGGAAGGGATGTGCCTCCCTTTCAGGGGGAGAGTTTGGGAGCCTGTGAAACCCCCTAACTCTCTTCCTGCCTTTTCAAGCTGAATGCAAAAATTCAAGGGAGAACCCCCAAGCCTTCAGCAATGACAGAGTTGCAAGTTGGAATGAGTCTGGTTCCGAAAATGTGGAATGCCACTTCTTTTGCATGGAATTTTGGGTGAGCAAGAAATAAGATGACATGGTGTTAAGTCATGGAGGTTCAGGGCTTTGTTTGTTAGAATGAACCATTCCAGGCAATACAGGGTGTATTGATCTCATCACTGCCAACAGAAGCAGGAGTGGGATACAAGGAAACACCTCTATCAGCTCCTGAGACTACAGCGAAGCTTTGGCCCATTTTACGGTATGAAGAGAGTCCAAAGGAGGGAGGAACCACCAACCACCACCAGCTAATGAACGCATGAGGTGCTCTGTCCCCTGTACCAGGCACCAGGGAGAAGGCAAAGGATGCCCTTGGAGAGCTGGAATTCGATCTCTTAGGGTCTTCAAAGAATATTGCAGAGAACAAGTATCATCGGTTCCAAGAGAGGGTCCTCCTGGGCTGGAGCAGTCTGAGGAGTGGGATTTATATGGATTCCTCCTTCCATTCAATACTTATTTATTCAGGGTGTACTGCTGGCCAGGCCCTAGAGGCTTCACAGTGAACAAGCCGTTCATGAAATTTATTCCCATGGGGACAGACAGGAAACAAGCACACCAAAGAACAAGATGCTTTCAGGAAGAACCTGTGAAGAACTCAAGCACCATAATGACTTGCCCTTTGGAGAGGTCGAGAAAGGCTTCTTGGAGCAGCGTAATCTCTCTCATGAGAAGGATCCTCAGAGTGCAGACCCGGGTCAGACACCTGCCTGGTGGCCGGGACAGCAGGTGCAAAGGCCATGAGGCATCACAAAGGGTGGAGGAGCAGAAAGCCCCATGTGGCTGAAGCTTAGTGAGCCAGGGAGAGTATGATGGGAGGGGAGGTGCAGGGGAGGCACAGGAGACAGAGGATGCAGGGGCCTCGTCAGGACTCAGGAAGCCAGAGTGAAGCTTCAAGCGGGGAAGTTGTAGGAGCCCATTCACATTTTCGGAAGATCTGTTGGCGTTCCAATAGTGCCACAGAGGCAGGGGCTAGGCACAGGTGCGTCTGGTAAAATGTAGCATGCCAGACTCCCATCCCTTCCACGGGGCCCCTGTTCTGCTTCCCACTGGGCCAAATCCAGAGGCCTCTGTGTGTGCCAGGCAGGTGGCTGCAGGAACAATCGCAGGCCCAGCCCAGGGAGGCCGGCCAGACAAGACCCACACAGCTCAGAGACAGCACAACATGCCGGGGCATCCTGTCGGTGTTCAGAGCTATGAGTGTGTAGTGGCCCCTGGAATGCTGAACCTGTGTCTCCTTTCCACTCTGATTTTTGGTCTCTCTCTTCTTTCTCAAGAACACCTGTATTAATTTCTCATCTAGCAAGTCCCGACCCTGCGGTTTCAGAACATGGCCTGTGCCGGGCCGGTGGGGTTTTCTAGGGTGGAGAAAATGAGGTGGTGGGGTTGACTGACACTGAGGTCCAGGCCGGACTTGGAAATCCATCTGCCAGCATGTGGTTTGTGTGAGCAGCTGTGAGCTCTGTCTAGGGTGTCTTCCTCTGTGATCACTGAGAACTGGCACTCTGCAGCCCACTTGCAGGGTGTGGGCCTTCCCTTTATGGGGGCTCGGCTAACAGCACACAATAAGAAGGAAGAGGGGGTGTCCCACCAGAGATCGGCCTCCCCAGGAACAGACTCAGTCCCTGTCCATCCCTCCAAGAGGACTTGACCTCAAACAAAAGAGAAAACTGGCAATCATGTGGCCTGCAGCACGAGCCCGTAATGAGTCCATTTGACGTACATCAAAAAGATCAATTTACTTCTCGGAGCTAAGCATCCAAATGATTTGATTTCTTTTGTCTGCTTAAAATCAATGTGTCTAATGGACTTGAAGGGCTGGGTTCTTAGATGACAGAGGCCTTTGTCAGGGAATCAATTAACCCATTGCAGAGATCTTCAGATCAGACGTACACATCCCACGATTATTGTTGAAGAAAATAGCTCCTCTGCTACTGTACCAAAAAGGAAAATTAAAAAGTGTCTATGAAATGGATACACAGGGAGTTAATCCTGCCCTAGAGGAGCTCTTAGTGGCCAACAAGGGAAAGGGTTTATCCAGCAATTTGTTGAGTTTGCCAACATCAAAGAGAACGTAAACACGCAAGATGCTGTTGCTTGTCAATGTATACACCAGCTTCAAAGCTGAAGTCTGAGGATACTGTCAATGGCCCAATTTAGACGTTATTAAAGGGTGCTTTGGGGAGTGAGCACATGAATTGAAATAAAAGGGTTGTGGCTACTTCTGGTTTAGAGGAACTCAATTTTTTCTCTTAATAAAAGCCCCCTAATTTCCTCAAGTAATTAACTTGATGTTCACTCCAATTTCTTTGTGAAAACTAACTTCGCTGAGCGGTGTGCCTTTCTTTGTGTGAGATTTCCATGGTAAGAGAGTAAAGGGCCACTTTTGTCCTCTTCCCTCCCCACAGATGAGCCAGTCCAAGTCGGAACGAAGAGACCCCGCCTCCACATAGCACAAACATCTTTAAGAAGACTGCCTCTAACAATCTTTTTTTTTTTTTTTTTTTTTTTTTTTTGATTCAGAGTCTCACTCTGTCACCCAGGCTGGAGTGCAGTGGTGCGATCTCAGCTCACTGCAACCTCCGCCTCCTGGGTTCAAGCAACTCTCCTGCCTCAGCTTCCCAAGTAACTGGGACTACAAGTGCCCGTGCCCACCACCACACCCAGCTAATTTTTGTATTTTTAGTAGAGATGGGGTTTCACCATGTTGGCCAGGCTGGTCTCCAACGCCTGACCTCAAGAGATCTGCCCGTCTCGGCCTCCCAAAGAGCTGGGATTACAGTCGTGAGCCACCGCGCCCAGCCTGCATCTAACAATTCTTACATGCCAGTGTTTGATTTTGTCAGAAAGCCTGTGTTGGCTTGGTGTTGAAATGGATCTGCTTGGGATTACTCCCTTGGGATGAAATATGACCAGTTCTCTGTCAACAAATGTTTGACTCATCACAGGAGAGATTCTAGTCTCAAAAAAGTGACTGAAGACAATAGTGAGCTCTCTGGGTCTGGAAATAAATGCAGCAGCAGGAGGGTATTCTTCTGTATTTGGCTTACAAGGTAATTTTAAATTACCCCAAATAGTAGAATATGTGACACCAGATTGATGGTATTTGACACTAGATTATTATTTTAACAGGTCAGAAAGGTTGAGGGGGGCACCTGGAGACTGGATCCTCAAACATTTTCTTGTGCACAGCCAGGGAGAGCGGCCGTGCCTGGCAGTGGGACCCACACACAGCTGGCAGCAGACCTGGCGCGCTCAGCGCACTGCTCGCGGCATCAGTGGACCTGCAGTGACCCCTAGTGCTCCAGAGGTGGCAGCTCAGGACAACTATTTCTTCCTCCCAGAACAAACGCATTGACATCTCCCTTCATACCCAACATGCACACGTTGTCAGGTTTTCATGGGTGAAATTGTATTTTTAAAAACTGGCAATGAGTCTTATCATCCCAAATTAATAAATAACATGGCCAAGCTCACATGCTTTCATTCAGGAAATCCTGCAATTCGGTGTCTACAGCTATTATCTTGCACCCTCCATGCCGCCTAAAATATAAATTATCTTGCAATTGACTTAAAAATGGAAAGATGAGAATTTATATCATATACATTCTTACTTGAGTCGAACTTCAGTCATTCTTTAAAATCTGCCAAACAACTGATCACTTTCCAGTGAGTACAGCCACCCAACACTGAGATTTTATAATGTTGGTTATTCACATGGATCGTTTCCAGACAAGAGGCTGCCGGCAGGATCCTCCACTTTTCCCTTGTCCTCCATCATCACCCTACTGTCTTAGACTGCTCAGGCTTCTATAACAAAAATACCATGGCTGGACGGCTTTAAAAAAAACAGACTTTAATTTATCACTTCTGGAGCCTAGAAGTCCAAGATCAAAGTGCCAGAAGATGCAGTGGCTGGTGAGGACCTGCTTCCTGGCCCGTCGATGGCACCTTCTCCTTGCCATAACCTCACACGGTGGGAGAGGAGAGACCAGGGGGCTCCTGGTCCTCTGCTTTCCTGACTTAATCACCTCCCAAAGCCCCATCCTCCTGACACCATCACACTGGGGCTTAAGATTCCCACAGATGAATTCTGGGGATACATAGTTTATAGCAACTGCTTTCCAAGATAAAATGACTCACTCAAAGAAAAGCAAAAATACTGATTCCTTCAGTGTTGCATAAGAAAAAAGAAAAAGAGAAAGAAAGAGAGAGAGGAAGATGGAACAAAGGAAGGAAGGAAGGAAGGGAAGGAGGGATGGGATAGAAGGAGGGAGGGAGAGAGGGAGGGAAGAGAGGGAGGGAGGGAGGGAGGGAAGGAAGGAAGCAGTGGGGAAGTCAGGGAGCACGCTGTGTCTTGCCCTGGAAGAACATGATTTTGCATGTGAGTTAGAGACAAGAGGGTTTGTAAGAAATTCGGAATCATGCCAGTAATGTGGAGAATCTTAGGGTTGGAGCGTCCCAGCCATCACCTAATACAATCTTCTCACATTAGATCTGAGGAAAAAAAAAAAACAGAAAGAGGAAAGTCATAGACACAGTTATTGTTGCCTTTTAAAAACACTGCCATAAGGATAAAATAACTTAGAAAATAAAAATCCAGCCAGGTACAGTGGCCCATATCTGTAAACCCAGCACTTTGGGAGGCCAAGGTGGGAGAATTGCTTGAGTCCAGGATTTTAAGACCAGCCTGGACAACCTAGTGAGACCCTATCTCCACAAACAAAAAAAGGAAGAGAAATTATCTGGGTGTGGTGGTACACGCCTGCAGCCCTAGCTACTCTGGAGGGCGAGGCAGGTGGATCGCTTGAGTCCAAGAGTTCAAGACCAGCCTAGGCAACATAGTGAGACCCCATCTCTAAAATAATAATAATAATAATAAGCAAAAGTAGCTGTGTGTGGTGGTACATTCCTGTAGTCCTAGCTACTTGAGAGGCTGAGGCAGAAGGATTGCTTGAGCCCAGTCGTTCAAGGCTGCAATGAGCAATGATTTACTACACTCCATCCTGGTTGACAGAGTGAGACCCTGTCTCAAAAAAAAAAAAAAAAAAAAATCTAACAAGAAAACACTTCTCATTGCCAAAACTGGCCTCTCCTAGTCAATATTTTCAGTTTGATCTGAAAGTGGCTATTCATGAGTATCCTTGGCTGTTTCTCAGGGACTGTTTCAAGTGAACTAAACTCCAAGCTGTTTAGGTTTGTTTTTCTCTTTTCTTTTCCTTTTAATCTGGCATTCCTGAACTGGGACCACTTTGGAAATAACTTCTATAAAATCTATTATGAAAAATCTGTGCTTAAAACATATGTATTTATCAGATATTTCAAAATGCTTTCTAAAATTAGCCTTCAAAAAATGACAATTTAGCTAAATATTCCCTGCTAGCAAAACTAGTGTTCATCACATATGTGCCTACCTTGAGTGGATGCCTATTAATAAATGGCAGATGCTCAGATCATCCACCTTCTCGTGCTGGATGAAACCCACTGTGTTTCAAATGCAAAACAGTGCAGTAGCTGAAGATTAATCTAGAGGTGGCACCTAAATCGGACCAACTGCAGAAGATTAGTCTAGAGGTGGCACCTAAGTCGGACCAAGTGCAGCACTGTCTGAGGACCTTTGAACCTGGAAGGAATGAGAATCTCGCTTTGGATATCTGGAATATATGACACGAAACAGGGACGTTGCTGCTCAAATTTCCTGCCCCAGGATGGAGAACTAGAAGAAGTAACACGTGAAGAAGGATATTTAAGAGACAGAGAAAGTTTGGCTGCCATTGTAGTGCCTAGTTCTCATCATTACTCATGTTCCATGAAACACTTCAGTTTCCACATAAATCCCACTTTTTTGTTTTTGAGATGAAGTCTCACTCTGTCGTCCAGGCTGGAATGCAGTGGTGCGATCTCAGCTCACTGCAACCTCCGCCTCCTGAGTTCAAGCGCTTCTCCTGTCTGAGCTTCCTGAGTAGCTGGGATTACAGGCACACTCCACCATGTCCAGCTGATTTTTTGTATTTTTAGTAGAGATGGGGTTTTACCAGGTTGGCCAGGCTAGTCTCAAACTCCTGACCTCAAGTGATCCACCTGTGTTGGGCTCCCAAAGTGCTGGGATTACAGGCACGAGCCACTGCATCTGGCCCATAAATGCCACTTTTTGCTTAAACTGGTCTAGACTGAGTTATCCTCTCACTACCAAAAGATCATCTCTCATCTGTCATCTCTCCTCTAACTCAACCTCCTTGCTGGGCTCCTGCTTCCATCCTGGTTTAACAAATACTGGAGAAATAGGAGTCAGATCTTGTCACTCTGGCTCAAAACTGTCCCCTAGCTCCCAGCCCTCTCAGTGCAAAGCTGAAGTCCCTGCAATGCCCTGCAAGGCTGTACATGAGCTGCCTCCTGTTTCAGCCAGCCAGGCTCCTCCTCCATCAGACACCAGCATCGTCCTTGACAGACGCCTCTGCAGAGACTGCTCCCTCTGCTGGGAACAGCCTTCCATCAGATACCCGTAAGATTCTCTTTTCTCACGTCATTCTAGTCTCTGCCGAATATCACTATGTATTTATTTATTTAGAGACAGAGTCTCACTCTGTCGCCCAGGCTGGAGTGCAGTGGTGCGATCTCGGCTCACTGCAACCTCCGCCTCCTGGGTTCAAGCGACTCTCCTGCCTCAGCCTTCCAAGTAGCTAGGATTACAGACATGCACCACCACGCCTGACTAATTTTTGTATTTTTAGTAGAGACAGGGTTTTGCCATGTTGACCAGGCTGGTCTCAAATTTCTGACCTCAAGTGATCCGCCTGCCTCAGCCTTCCAAAGTGCTGAGATTACAGGTGTGAGCCACCACACCTGGCCGATACCACTTTATTACAGATGGCTTCCCTGGACCTGACATTTGTCTGGCATCACCCATCTCTTTCTATCTTCTCCTGTGCTATATTTCATGACATTCATCAACACCTAAATAGCCTATTTGTTCGATGTCTCACTCCCCACTCCCCCAGAGCTAGAATCTAAGCTCCCTGAGAGCCATAGCTTTGGCTGTTTTGTCTACTGGTCTGTTCTTATGGCTCAGGACACTGGAGAATCACGCAGACCCCCTGTAAGAGTGTTAAAATCAATTCCTCAATCAATGGCTTTTCTTCTCCCACCTCCTTACTTCACCCAGCCTGAAAGAAAATGTGTTCTTCCTCATATTTGAAGAGGAGACTTCACCTACTGTTTTTTGATGGAACAGTCGTTTAGCTTAGTGAACATTCAGTAAACTCAAGTGTGAAGTTCAGTCCATCGGACCACCCGTTTCACTTATAGGGAAGGTGAGACTGAGAGAAGCAAATGACTTGCCCCGGTTGTATTTTTTCCTATGGAAGGGGAGTCCCTATGGAATTCACGATTACTTATAATTTACCAGTTCTTCTTTCACTCAACGCATTTTTTTTTTTTTTTTGAGACAGAGTCCTGCTTACTCACCCAGGCTGGAGCACAGTGGCGCAATCTTGGCTCACTGCAACCTCTGTCTCCTGGGCTAAAGCAATTGTCCTGCCTCAGCCTCCTGAGTAGCTGGGACTACAGGCACCTGGCATCATGCCCAGCTAATTTTTGTATTTTTAGTAGAGATGGAGTTTCACCATGTTGGCCGGGCTAGTCTCGAACTCCTGACCTCAGGTGATCTGCCTGCCTTGGCCTCCCCACTCAGTGCAATTTTGAGGCAGTGCTGCAGGGTGGCCCAAGTGGAGCCCCTACTGGGGATAGGATTAGCAGCTATGTGACTGCCAAGTTACTTCCCCTTTCTGAGCCCTACTTTCCTCGTCTTAAAAAATGTAGACTAGGCCGGGCGTGGTGGCTCACACCTGTAATCCCAGGACTTTGGGAGGCCAAGGTAGGCGGATCACGAGGTCAGGAGATCGAGACCATCCTGGCGAACACTGTGAAACCCCATCTCTACTAAAAATACAAAAAAATAAGCCGGGCCTGGTGGCAGGCGCCTGTAGTCCCAGCTACTCAGGAGGCTGAGGCAGGAGAATGGCGTGAACCCGGGAGGCAGAGCTTGCAGTGAGCCAAGATCGCGCCACTGCACTCCAGCCTGGGTGACAGAGAGAGACTCCGTCTCAAAAAAAAAAAAATGTAGACTGTACTTCCACCTAAGTCGTTGGGCGGTTATACAATTAACTGAAGATATCATAGAGAACGCCTGCATGGCACCCAGCATATAGTTAGCCTTCAAAAGGAAAGCTATTGATAGTTACTATTTTCTACAGAAATAGGCATTTTTTTTTTTTCAAAATGTTTTGTTTTCCTTTTCAGTTTTCTATTTGGCTATCATGTAACTTACTGGGTTTCTGCAGGGTCAAGTCCAGGCACAGATTTTCTTAGCATGACGTTAAATTGTCTCCATGGGGCTCGAACTCCTCAGTGAAAGTCTTATTGGTTTTATGCTGACATTCGATCTCTGAAAACATCAATGAACAAGAAGAGGAACAATTCCTATAAATCAACTTTACTCATGCTGGAGTTTGAAAATAAGTTTGATCTTTTGGCTAAAGTTTTGCTATTCTGCATAAAAACTTCCAAGGCTTGGAAAGTTAAAACACACACACACACACACACACACACACACACACACAAAACACCTTTATGCAATTGCGAATTTTCCACGATGAGGAGTCTGCAGCTCTCAGTTCTGTTTGTTGATTTTTCATTGCAGTGTACACGAGCTGGGAAAAAAATGCTGACTGGGATATAGACCAGTCTGAGGTGTAACATTTTCAGGTTTCGTACTTGAGTTGTTGCACCTCTGAGTTCAAGTTGAGTGTCAGACTTACCATTTTCAATGGTGTTGCTGGGGCGTTTATGTAACACGTGCAGCAGCAGGAAAACGCGGCTGCTCACGTGGGTGGGGAGATGGTGCCCGTTCCTCACCAGCTGGACACCAGCCCTGTCCCGTGATCAGCTGACCCTGGAGCTAAAGATAGAGGTCCCCCTTGTTCCCTTCCAAGACCAGTGAAGGTGCCCCCTTCCTTTTCCTCCTCCAAAGCGTGCTTCCCCAGGTAGCTCTGCCTTCATGCTGGGTGAGGGAAGCCAAGACTATGTGAACTGATGTTAAAATGAATAAGAAATGATTCCTGGCTGCAGCCCCAAACAGGTGAGTACCTGAGCCTTCAGAAACTGCAGGCGCCAGCAGTTACCCCTGCTTTCAAGTTTTCCCAATCATGGCCCAGTCAATGTGGAGGAGAAACAGCCCATCCCTCCATTGTGAATTTCTGACCCACAAAATACGTGATCATCGAAAAAAGTTATTTTTATGCCATGGAGTCAGATCAGCCTGACTCTCTTCACCCCAAATAGGAAGGACCATAGTCCCATTGCTTAATCAGTCCCTGAGACCAGAGTTTTGGAATCATCTGGTTGGATTCGATTTGAGTCACGGGCGTTAACCCACCACACTACATATACCATGGGTAGGGAGAGCAGCTTCATTGGGAAAAACCATGATGTGGTTATGGAAACAGATGGCTTATGGGCATCCAGTAACAAAGTCCTGTATGTGCCTGAGCTACCAGGAGAAGAGTATTGGTGTGCCCAAGGGCAGTCAACCGTGTCCCACAATAGAAACCCTGAAAAGTCTTAGGGATACCTGTTCATTTTGCAGATGAAGAAACCAAGACACAAACATTTTAATGTCAGGTCAAGGCTGCAGGTTGCACCGTGGCAAAGCCAGGCCCAGATGCAGGTCTCCTGACCCCTGTGTCCAGCTCATCCTGCTGCTCTGTCTGGGCTTTCAGCTCTGCGTACTTCAGACACAACCTTGCGTGCTGATCTCCATGTGGAGATGGAGGCTCAGGCCTGTTGACTCCAACTTCGGATAAATGGGATAATAAACCAGAAACTAATTCTGTGAGTGCCTGCTGAATTTTACCTCCCCCAATTCAAATGCTGAAAGCCCCCAAAACTTGCAAGGTGTAATGTGAGGGGCAGAGGTGCCTAACTCATCCAGATGGTTCAAATCTCTGTCTGTGTTAGAGGAGATATAATCCAAGCCTCAGTTTCTGTACCTGCAAACAGAACTTGAGGGTGGGAATGTGGCTCCTGAACCTTTAGCCAGGAGGTATTTTGGGGTTAATGGGGTGTATGAGACAGAAGCATTTATATTCCTGGGTTGATTTGCACAGTGAGGTGAAGCTGGCCAGGAATGTTTTCCGTGCAGCCTCTGATTGCAGAAGTAGGGAATGGATTGTGGTGGATTGTAGCAGGTGTATCCTCCCAGGTCCTCCTTGGTGATCCTCCTGTAACTGCCTGCCCCTGCTGTGGGATTGGGCACGTGGCCTGCACTGGACCTATCCAATGAGGTCATCTGCCTGTCCTGGGCAACAGTGACTGGTCCAGGGAGTGGAGGTGTAACTCAGGAGGGCCAAGCAGAGTCTTTCCCTGAGAATTTTCAAACTAGAACATGGAGACAGAAGCCTTTATTTCTCCCTGGGGAAAGGCTAAAAGGATGTAAGGTCTAGAGCCACCAGTAACTAGGCCCCCACCTGATCAAATGCATAGCCCAGAGATTAAGTCAACATTTAGTGGGGAAAAGGGAGCAAATCCTGAGCATTTGAGGACCTGATTCCTGTTCTTGACACCAAGTCTGTACCTGCTCTCTAAGCAGTTTTGCAATGTGAGCCAATAAATTACCACTTTGCTTAAGCCATTTAGAAATAAGTCTCCATCATGGGATGGCACAGTGTCTTCCCCAAGCCTACCCAAGAAAGGAGTCCTAGGGAAAGAGGTATCAGCAAGTAAGAGAAGAATTAAATGCAGTGTAATTTGAGCATTAACATCTATGCTTTCATTTGTTCTTGGGGACCAGTGCAGCCTGGACTTACAAGAATGGATTAAATTGGAGACGATATATAAAGTTTCTGGCTCCTAAGAGTTATTCAAGAATATTCTCTCTCTTTTATTATATTAATCACATGCATAAGTGGTATCATTTTGCATCAGTAATAGGCCTCTTTCAAGGGGCATTGACATTCCATTGGCTTTGTAGTTGCAGTTTCAACTACAATGGATATTAAATTTTGATTATTGATTTTGTCATTAATCTGTAAATCGGGCTCGCGTTAAATCTTCTGAAGAGTAGAAGCCTCACTCATTAATTGGCCATAGAATACAAATAATTGTTTGTCCTTCATTGTCAGATCTAAGGTTTCTGTTGAAAATGTCTTTCATCTGCCAATTCTAAATAGATTTTTCACTCTTAAACCCAGTGCAATTTATCTTTTTCCCATTAGTCTATGGTAACCATTTCCAACAGTGTTGGAAGTGACCTGCTAATTGTACATCTCAAGGACGTGTTTGATTTCTCATTTGTCTTATTTTTCTATAACATTAACACTGCTTACTTGTTTCTTCCTGAGGCTGTGATCCCCTAGTTTTGTAACAATATTTCTTGTTTTTTTCTTTCTTTGTGATTCCTCCCCAGTATTCGTTTGTGGCTTTCTTTTTCTCCACCTGCTTCTTATGTGTCCCCCAGAAATATATTCTTTCTTCAGTTCTAAACACTCTCCTTGGCATCTCTTTGACACCACAACTTGAAACACAAACCATGAAGAGGTGGCCCCTGTATCTATCCAGGAAGTTGCTCCTGAGATGAGGACTGAATTCCACCCTGCCTATGGGATACCTTTTTTAGATAATGAAAACTTAGATTTTCTATATCTCCAAAAATATGCCCTCCCTCCCATTTTTCTATTTCCTCTATCTGTAAATGGTCTTACATGTTCTGCACAGCTCATTGCATTTGCATGTCTTCTCCAGGGGTTCACTCCCCTGGCCACTGTGGATAAGTAATCAACAAACCCTGTCGGTTCCCAGTGCATCTGCACCACACTGCCCTCCGTCAGACCACCACGATTTCTCACATAGGGTGCGAAAGTATTCTCTAGATTCTTTTTGCCCTGCTTGCTCATTCTCCTGAAGCCTCCACACCATCACCAAAATGATGTTACAACACTACAAACATAGTCATGTTCTCTTCCTGCCTAAACTCCTTCATGACTTTGCAATGCCCTCCGGATAATGCCTGCACCTGTCACATGAGCCCTGTCTCCTCTCAAACCTCACCCCCAACCTCTCTTCCCCATATTCAGGATTTCAAACTCTCCCAGTAGACACCCCTTGGAGTTACTGTGGTCTTTCTCAACTCTACTCCTGTGCATATATGATTCCTTTTTTTTTTTTTTTTTTTGGAAAGAAAGCATTTACTCTGTCTACTGGGTGCACTCTCCCTTAAAGACTTAGATGAGATGCCCTCCTTCCCCACAAGCCTGCTCTGCCTTCCCAGGAAGCCACACCAGCTCTGTGCTGTCAGACACTCTGGACACACCCTCTCTTATGTGTGTGTCATGTTGCCATGCTTCTTACGAAAAAATGTGGTGTGCAGGGTACACATCTTCCTCATCTCTGCACCCTCAGTACTTTCCATTGTCAGTGTCACCTAACAGCTCCCTATTAAATGCATGTTAAATGGATTAATGCATCATTAATTACCTAATCTTGATATTTTCTGTTTTTGAGAATACTGACAGCATGAATATAAGAGAAGTTTTGTAGATGAAAACTTAGAAGAAAAGAAATAACACAGTGCATATGATCCCCAGAGCTTTCATTTTTCCAGAAAGGGGACTGATTAGGACAATCTTTGCTGGACTGGATGCACCAGGAATGTACTCCAGTAGGTGTGTGCTACCTCTGACATGCTCTGATTGTTTTTTCTTTTACTAGAAAGAGGGAAAGGGGTGGGAGCAGCTAAGGGATCATGTAACAGTGAAGTGGTCTTGTTGAAAGGAGACCTCCAGGACTCAGACATTGATGTCAGCATGTTTTTCTATTGAGCTACCTCAGACTGGCTGAGCCAACTCTTTGCAAAACTAAGAGGAGAAAGTGAGCCTCCAGGGAGTCCAGATTGTCTGTTGTGTCTGTGAAGATGCTATGCTCAGTTTGGGACATGTGTCTGAGGTGCCCATGAGTCATCCAAGGGTGAAGTCCTCCATATCTTAAGTGCATGGATCTGCTGCCCAGCAAAAAGTCACAGCTAATATTTTATGCTTCTCCCAGATGTTGAGATCAGCCCAGTGAGCTAACTCAGGTATATATTATTTATCACACCACTTTCCTGCCCTTTGGCGTATTTTGTCATTTTTTAGTTAACAAGGGTGAGTCTTGCTATCATCATGAGGTGGTACCTTCTTCTGGTATGGGAATGGAATACTTACATGCATGTAGTGTGAATCCCCTCCCCACTAACAACCACAACCCAGTACCAAAATAATCTCAAAATATTTTAAATATTTTTCTTTCTGATTACAAAGGTAATATGCCATCACAATAGGAAATTTGAAAAATACAATGTAACACCAAGAAGCAAAACTAAAATCACCCATTGTTGTAGTTACAAAATATTTCCAAAAAGTATTTGATCATCGTCCACTCAATGAAACCCAATTCCCCTCTGAGTCAGTCTGGGTCGAACACTATGACTCACTCCTAATCTATAGAATGCAGCAGAAGTGACAGTGGCTGACTTCCAAGGCTGGACATAAAAGGTGCCATATCGTCCTCCTTGTTCTCACTTTCTTGGAGCATGTGCTTTGAGAGAAGTCAGGTGCCCTGTCATGGGAATCATAAAATAGTCCCATAGAGAGGATCATGTGACAAGAAATGAAGGCCTCTTGCCACAACAGCATGAGTGAGCCATTTGGAAATTGGATCCTCCAGCCCCGGCTGAGCCTTCAGATGAGACCGCAGCCCCAGCCGCCATGCTGACCACAGCCTTATGAGAGATTCTGGGTTGAGACCACCCAGCTAAGCTGCTCCAGAATTCCTGGCCCACAGAAACAAGGAGATGAGAAATGTGGCTTTAAGCCACTCAATGTGTGGCTTGTTTTATAGCAATAGATACTTGATAGAACCATAACCAGCCACCCAGCAGAATATGTTGATAATTGTCCTGGCAGTCACTGTGTATGCGCATTTACACTTGCCCCTGCCCCTAACCTCCCCAACATGAGATCCCACACTAAGTATTATTTTGTGACTGGACTTTTTGTTCCCATTTGCTGTGGTTTATCATAGTTATAGAAATTCCAGCTTATGATGTTACCTCTCTATACCAAACTACTCACTCTTTACTCTTGGAGATTAGATGATTTATCATTGTTTGCAGTTATAAATAGGCTTTGGATATTATAGTAGATATATTTTCCTTAAGATAATACTAAGAGTATAATTACTAGATAAAAGAGGATGTACATTACTACATCTTGATAAATATGTCCAACGTGTCTTCTGGAAAATTTGAGCCAGAAATGTACAAGGCTACCTATTTCCCCATATTCTAACAAAGTGCTTCTCAACAGGGGGCAATTCTGCCCTCAGGGTATATTTGGTAATGTCTGCAGATATGTCTCATTGTCCCAGCTAGAGGGGGAAGGTGCCCTGGCATTAAGGGACAGGACAGAGACCTGGGATGCAGGATAGCCCTCCCCACAACAAAAAATTATTCCAGAATATTAACAGTGCCAAAGATAACAGGGTGTTAATGTTGTAAAAGGGATTTGCCAATGTGACAGGTGAAAGGTCATATCTAATTACTGTTTTAAATTGTGCTTTTGCTTTTATTTTTTGTTTTTGCTACTAGAGGACATAAATAGTTTTTAATCCTGTTATATCAGTTGACTACTCATGACTTTTCCCCATTTCTTCAATAATGCACTAGTCTTTCAAGGTGGCTGGTAGGAGTCCTTAATAAGATATTAATGCTTTGTCGTACACAGCAAATATTTTCCCCTAGTAGCTAAATGCCTTTTAAATTTTATTTAGGTATTTGGGACATATAGAAATTTGCTTGTTTTTTATGTAGTGAAAACCATAAACCTTATCCTTTGTGGTTTCTTTCTTTGCTCTTAGGTTTGGGAAAGCTAATTTCATATTGAAAGATGATCATTAACCACCTCTATTTACTTGGTTTCATTTTCTTAGATTTAACTTTTCAATCTATCTGGAATTTATTGTGCTGTATGGTGTGAGGTGAGGATGTAATTCTCTTTTCTTACACAAATAACCAATTGTTCCCTTGCCAAAGATTAAATCATTTATTTCTGCCGTCTGAACTGAAATATAAACAGTGTGTTTAAACTTCAGAAGAGGCTTAAAACAGCATTTATTAGATTGTGGGCATTATGAGGCGATAAGTCACAATTTTCATTATGCATTAACGTCATCTTAATCACAAGAAATCACAATTATAGAGATATGATGAGTGTATTTCATCTGAAATTGTACTCCACATGAATGATTCAGAGTTTAATATTTGGCAGCCAACCCCAAACCAACTTGTTTTACTTTTCTAACCTATTATCCTTAGATGTAGAAAAAGTAATTGCTTCATTTCAAGTAACTCATTCTTTGCTACTACATAGACTGAGCCTATAACAATAGAATATTTTTGTATTTCATGGAGCTTTAATCAAAGCCATTTCATGTGCAATGGCAGAAATAAAGCTTTTTCTTCTAGATCCTCACTGCAGAATTTTAATAGTCATATTTAATCTTAGTTTAACAAGTAGTAATCCCCCCAAATGTACAATTGCCATCAGAAAGCACTGTGAGATCTTGTTGCAGTATTAAGGTTTTGTATTGTTTGGACACATGGCTGGTAAATGGTGCAATGAAATAGCTCTCATTAAAATAAGGAGGTGACTTGCAAGGTAAACTGGGTCCTATTGCCATTTTTATTTTATTTATTATGTATTTATGTTTCCAGATGCATTTATTTATTCCTCATTCCTTGGCAAGTCGGACTGAGGTGATGTTTGCTTCAGAGGAAAGTGGTCTTTCATCCTAGGAGCTCTTAATCCATAAGGAGGGTGGCCTTGTGGACAGGGTGTTTGTTTGGAGCCTGAGCATTTACAAGCCAGCCATGGAGTCTCAGGAATAATCTAGGCTGCCTTCTCACGACCACTGCCTTCAGCTAATGGATGCAGGAGGCGCTCTGTGCTGCTCCCCATCCACTCAGAGTGATGCTTTCCCCCGAAATCCCTCAGCCCCAAACGTGCTCAGTTTCTTCCTCTCTTATACCATCTGTCCTCAGCCTTTACCCTGCCCCTCCCTTCCACACATTGCCACCTACATGGTTTGCT
The DNA here is from genome assembly GCF_029289425.2 of Pan paniscus. NCBI lineage: Eukaryota > Metazoa > Chordata > Mammalia > Primates > Hominidae > Pan > Pan paniscus. Next base: position 137,985,324 of record NC_073259.2, read on the forward strand.
GTAACGGATATCTTTTGAGGCAACCATATAGGTCTGAAGATCCTTGTAAATGTGTCTGCAGTGCCGGGCTCCTGGAAGGCACCTGTGCACGGGTGAGACTGCCTTTGCCCACGTGAGACCGGGCTCCTGGAAGGCACCTGTGCATGCATGAGACTGCCTTTGCCCACGTGAGACCGGGCTCCTGGAAGGCACCTGTGCACACATGAGAGTGTCTTTGCCCACGTGAGACAGGACTCTTGGTAGGCAACTGTCCCAAGCTGGGCTGCTCAGAGAGCCGGCCTCCCCAGGTTGTGGAAGTGAGGCAGGAGGCAGGCTGTCTGTCTGAGGAGCTGCAGACAGGTGTCTTCTGTTGGCTACATGAACTGAGCAGCAAAGGAAGAGAAACCACAGAGAAAGAAGTAAAGAACCGGTGGCCAGAGAGCAGTGGGCACACTGGCTTCCAGTTCCCAGTCCCTGTAATAAAGCAGGGCCTTTCTAGTTGCATTCCATGAGAAATTCCTGTAGATTGTAGTAGAGATAGAGACAGAGATAGAGATAGAGACAGAGACAGAGATACAGAGACAGAGACAGAGATAGAGACAGAGACAGAAATGGAGACAGAGACAGAGATCGAGATGGAGACAGAGACAGAGACAGAGACGGAGATAGAGACAGAGACAGAGATGGAGATAGAGACAGAGACAGAGACAGAGATAGAGACAGAGACAGAGACAGAAATGGAGACAGAGACAGAGATCGAGATAGAGACAGAGAGATAGAGATGGAGACAGAGACAGAGGTAGAGACAGAGATAGAGATAGAGACAGAGACAGAGACAAAGGCAGAGACACAGAGATAGAGATAGCTCTGCTGAAGTTTTCTTGAGGTTTCTACTATTTCCAACCAAGCATACAAAAATTCCCCACAAAATTTCCCACAAAACTCTTCCCATGATAAAATGACTAATTTGGCTTGCTGATCTATAGTGATGATATTAGGATTGCCAGAGAAATACTGACTGAGATCATCATCCAGTCCCTATTATAAAATCATAAACATATTTTATTGCTATGCAAAGAGAATATTCCATTGTGATCTAGATGTATGCGTACGTAGATGTTTATTTGAATTGGATAAATGGTAGCATGGGAGACTGAGAGACATGAAACTAAATAATAGATTGAAAATTAAGCCTACTGTCTAATAGATTAAAAATTTTAAATAGCAAGAAATAACCAGTTAGCGAGGAAAAAAAAAAAAGCCAGACCAAGACGTGGAGCAGCTGGGACTCTCCTACATTCGTGGTGGGCTTTTAAAATGGTGAAGCCGCTCAGCCAATGACAAAGAATGAAACAGGGACACCAGCTACAGCATGGATGAGCCTGGAAAACTCTCTGAGCAGCCAGGCTCCAGAGGCCATGAGCCATGTGATTCCATTTACATTAAATGCCCAGAATGAGTAAATCCGTAGAAATAAGAAGTGGCTTCGTGGTTGCCAGGGATTGAGGGGTCGTGAAAAGTGGGGGTGACTGCTAAAGGGTATGAGTTTTCTTTTCAGCAATGATGAAAATGTTCTAGAGTTACATCATAGTGATCACAGAACCCTGTGAATAAACTCAAAAGGGTGACTTTTGGCCGGGTTTGGTGGCTCATGCCTGTAATCCCAGCACTTTGGGAGGCCCAGACAGGTGGATTGCTTGAGCCCAGGAGTTCTAGACAGGCCTGGGGGACATACTGAGACCATCTCTACAAAAAAATACAAAATACAAAAATACAAAAATTAGCTCAGCGCAGTGGTGTGCACCTGTAGTCCCAGCTACTCAGGAAGCCAAGGCAGGAGGATCACTTGAGTCCAGGAGGTGGAGGCTGCAGTGAGCCAAGATCTCACCACTGCACTTCAGCTTGGGTGACAGTGAGACCCTGTCTCAAAAAAAGGGAGAGGTGACTTTTATATTGTCTAAATGATGTCTTAATCATGTAAAAAGAATAAGAAAAATAAAGGAACCAAAAAGGAAAAGTACGCGCTGCTTGCTCATTGGGCTGAGCCCAGGTCCCTCCCTGTTCGGGGCCTTACTTCCTGCTGGGGGCCTCAGTCTCTGCGCCCAGGCCGTCCTGTGCAAATCTGCCTGCTGCCAGAATCGGACCCTGAGCGCCTTGGGGTCAGAGGCGTGTCTTGGGTTTCAGAACCCGCCAGCACCATGCAAAAGTTAGGACATGGCCTTTTTTTGCCGCCCAACTGATTCTCCGACTGAGATCCACAAGTGCAGTCACCCTGAGGACAGGGAAGTTGGTTGTGCAAAATAGGAAGACAAGATGACAGAGGCAGACAGGAAGAACATGTTTTCTTGGCAGTCAGAGGTGAAGCCCCAGAAAGCCCAGGTTCTTTGGGCTGGCCACGGAGAAAACGGGGTACACGGAAAAATGAAAATGGACTTCCCACAGATCCAGACAGACCCTGAAGTAGGGAAGAAACCAGGACTGGGAGAAAGCCAGAGCATCCAAGACTAAGGAAGGCCTCCCTGTTAAATACCCATCAACATCTTCAACCGCATACCTGCACCCAGTGGCTTCCTTATCACCTGGAACACCTGCTGCAGGCGTTTCTGCGCACTGCAGTCATTCGACTAGGGAACGGGCTGCTGTCGGCATCTTGCACCCTGGAAGACGGATGCATGGGACAGAGAAAGGCCATTGGCTCCAGAGTCCTCCGCTCCCCTCCAAGACCCCCCAAGTCGGTAGGTGACAGTTACAGAAATGACAAGTCAAATAAAAAACGAGCACCTCAACTCTGTGCTTTCATCACAGATCCTAGGCAACCGCTTTAAGAACGGGAGCCCAGTGACTCACAAACAGAGCACAGCCACCAGAAAGAAAACACTCCTCCACCCACACCCCGGCCTCCCCCATGGAGCGTGACACAGAGACAATGGAGCGTGCTGGAATCTTCTGGAAGAGTGAGTCAAACATTGAAAGCTTAAGATATCATCAGAAATGACAAGCATTTAAACACATTTCTCAAAATTCAACAAATGAACATTAATGTGTTTCAGCTGCACTAGATTCATCCTCAACATTCTTTTAAGAATGTTAACATTCCTTTAAGACAACACACTTTCCCCTAAAGCCGAGCATTTTTGGTGCTGCTGACCTCACTTCTAGCCCTTGGATGGGCACAGGGCCCAGGAATGGTTGGAAGACAGACACACAATCAGAGCCCATCAAACCTTCTCCTGGTCTTTTGCTGGAGGCATCAGAAGAGGCGCTCACTGCTTGAGATGCTAAGAGACTGGGAGGTGGATTTGAGCAGCTCAGTTTGCCATCCCAGCATCATGAGGGGAAACAATGGTTGCAAATGGAAGCAACTCAGAGGAATGGGGAGCTTTCAGATGAAAAGAGGTCCATTGTTTGAGCACCTGAATCCAGCCATGCCTGCAGCTCGTATTTCCTATACGCTGTATGATGATATGAACCAAACTGCTTTTTTTTTCTTCAGTCACTTTGCATTGAGTTTCTGTCATTTGCAACCAATTGTCCTAACCAATAAACCAACAGACTGCCCACTGGGGATTAAAAGCAAACTCATTGCATGACCATCAGTTGACACTGTATCCTTTCTCAGGAGTAATTCTGAAACGTGTCTTTACCATTGTATTTCTTCATTCATTCTCAAAGTAGAATTTTATCCAGTCATTATGATTGTCATTATGCTAGGTTTAGGGGAGGTTATTAAGGGGTGGCCAGGCGCAGTGGCTCATGCCTGTAATCTCAGCAGTTTTGGAGGCTGAGGCAGGTGGATCACCTGAGGTTAGGAGTTCGATACCATCCCGGCCAACATAATGAAACCCCATCTCTACTAAAATACAAAATTAGCCAGTCATGCTGATGCACACCTATAATCCCAGCTACTCGGGAGGCTGAGGCAGAAGAATCGCTTGAACCCAGAAGGCGGAGGTTGCAGTCAGCTGGGATCACGCCATTGCACTCCAGCCTGGGCAACAAGAGCAAAACCCTGTCTCAAAGAAAAAAAAAAAAAAAAGGAAAAAAAAAACCAGAGGCTGGAATGGCCATAGCCAATCGATTCATTTATGACCTTGGACCTCTCTTAACCCTTAATTTGCAATCTTGCTGTGAGAATGAAATCAGGTCATATTTCTAACTTGCACTGCACAGTATTTTACACATGGTCTATACCCCTTAAATGTGAATCTGCATTCTTAAAAAGAGGGTTAAAGTGCGGTTCCTGCTCTCAGGCAGCTTACAGTCTAAGAAACATTTTTGTAAGAAATGATGACATGGTCATTTTTCGATAATAACAAAGGCCACATATGGATTGCAAAACATGTATAAAATCACTTACCTTAATAAAAGCTATTATCACAAATGAAAAGTAATCCAGAAAAAATAAATATTGATCCAAAAAGTAATGAGAAAAGTGTTCTATTTCATTTAGGGATGGCTAATTGACTCCTGGCAGTCTTTAAAGGAAGTGAAAATGACACACAGCCTCAAAATAATTAAACTCCCCCCGCCCCAAATTAAACAATCCCATGAATAATTCACTCTCAAATCTGTTTTCTAAAACAAAAATGAAAAACAAAGGTCTGTTTCCCAAATGACATCAGACATGCACAGAAAGCTCCCAAGATATCAAATTAAATAAGCACCATTAATAAATAATTTAATTGCTTTGGCTAATGTGTGAGGAAGCAGCATTTGCATCCCAAAAGCTTGGGGGCCTTCAGAGAAGTAAGAAAAGAAAGAAATTCAGATCTCATGGGGGCACAGTTTATATTATAATAGTGTATGACTATAATCATTACATTTCCTTTTTATATTAAATTATTATCTAATAACAAAACATCTGGGTGCTAATGAGGTTTTCAAAAGTAATTTTTCTTTCATCGTGTCCATTCCATGCAGGCCTCTGAGTTTCAAGCAGGGAATTGAACTCAGGGCTTCCCAGGCCCCCACACGGTGAATGAATTCTCTTCCTCCTGCCTCCCTCCATCCCGCACTACCACTGCGGTTGCCTCAGACAGCTCCCCTGCCCCTCCCCTCCATGCTCTGCTCTGCCTCAGTGATCCCGACCCTTGAAGCTTGCTTTCTCCAGGATGCCTGGCCTCCTGGTCTCTGACTAGGTTGGCCAGTGAGGGTTTGGGCAGGGGACTGGAAGGCAGCAGGAGGGACGCCTCATGGGTGGCAGTTCTTGTTAAGGAGTGTCACTCTCTGACCTCACAGTGTCCTCTCCCTGTTTCCCTGTTGTCCCTCCAGCCCTTGCATGGCACAGGCTCCCTGGGTTTCCTCACCACCTCTGGCATTTCGGCTCTTCCAGTAATTCTCACTAGTGGCCCAGTTAAGTCACCCCTGAAGGCACCTGGCGTGGACTCTGTTTTCCAGGTCAGACTCAGACTAAGGTGCTGATCCACCTTCCTCTTCCCAATGCACTCATTCCCCAGTGCCTCCAAGTGCCTGACAGCAGACCTCTCTAGTTCCTGCCCTCACAAAACCTGTGTTTCCCCTGAATTGTGTCACTCTACTCAAAGTGACCAAAGGAAAAAAAGCAGTTTGGTTCATATCACCATACGGTTGATAGGAAATACGAGCTTCAGGCATGGCTGGATTCAGGTGCTCAATGAACTTCTTTTTATCTCTGAACAAACCCCTTCCAGAGCAGCCCGGTAGCCTGGGTGTTGCGCTCTTGCCCACCCTGACCCCGGGCCACTTCATGGTGCTCAAGGTTGTCTTCCATCTCCTAGGTCACGGGGATTTCCTTCAGGTCGCTGCTCTTCTGCACGCAGACGGAAAACTTCATCTGCTGAAGCTCACACCTGTGCAGCCTCTTAAATTTTCACCTGTGAGACAACCCATCAGTTTTTTGAGAGCTGGTTCAATGTACCTCCTCTCTGCCATCATCTCCATGCTGGCTTTAGATCAGCCTCTGACAGGATGACTCAGGATGCCAGGTCTTCTTCTTTCCCTTGAATCCTTGCCCCTTAGAGGTTATGAACAGGGGGCTTTCGTTATAGCTTAAATACCAGGTTTGTGATCTTGGACACGTTACTTAGAAGCTCTGAGCTTGATCCAGTCTATCATTGTTGGACATTTGGGTTGGTTCCAAGTCTTTGCTATTGTGAATAGTGCCACAATAAACATACGTGTGCATGTGTCTTTATAGCAGAAAATTTGGCACATATACACCATGGAATACTATGCAGCCATAAAAAATGATGAGTTCATGTCCTTTGTAGGGACATGGATGAAGCTGGAAACCATCATTCTCAGCAAACTATTGCAAGGACAAAAAAACCAAACACCGCATGTTCTCACTCATAGGTGGGAATTGAACAATGAGAACACATGGACACAGGAAGGGGAACATCACACACCGGGGCCTGTTGTGGGGTGGGGGGAGGGGGGAGGGTAGCATTAGGAGATGTACCTTATGTTAAATGACGAGTTAATGGGTGCAGCACACCAACATGGCACATGTATACATATGTAACAAACCTGCATGTTGTGCACATGTACCCTAAAACTTAAAGTATAATAAAAAAAAAAGGAGCTCTGAGCTTGGTTTCCTCATTCTTGCACCAAATTGTTCCTGACTTCCTACAATGTAGAAAGGAAAGAGTAGCCCATGAGATGACACAAATCGTGCTCAAAGCAGTTAATATTCTAGCAAGCTAGATAAGTAGTCATAATTAGCCAGACTTGTGATGCTATTAATTATTCAATTATTATTGTAAGAATAAATACAAGAGAGAAATACAGGAACATATCACAGGAGAAAGAAGATAATGTTTTTCTTCTGAAGCCACCATATTCTCCCTTATATCTTAAAACATCAAAGCTTTTTGTCACTTATTAATGAAGGTGAGAAACTCAGTTCTGTGTATTGCTGCCTAATGGCTGAATTTGGTGTATCTCTAAACAAACAAACAAACCCCTCAACCTAATTTCCATCGTTAATTCTCTCTGTGAAGGGGCAGGACGGCAAATGGCAGGGGGCAAGAGCTCTTTCATAATGATTGACGCAAAGGCAATTTTTTAAATTTTTAAAAAAATAAGTGGGTCATCCTTCCTCTTCGCATCAAGAAAATTATTCAAGCCAAACATCAAATGTTAACTTTTGCCATTTAATGTTTCACTCACAAATGAAACTTTCATCATCCAACACAAACTGCGTAAGGGAAAAGATAATTTGTTAAACCATGGAACTGAGAAGGCTCAGCTCTGTCTGTAGGGCTGGCTTCACCTGAGCTCAAACAATGTCATAAACAGCTGCTGTCTCTCTCCCTGTCTTAGCTGTTCTTCTGTGCAGACTCCACGCACAAACAGGCTCTCTCTTTCCCCACGCGCAGTGACCACAGAAGCCTCAGCCCCGTGTGCTCCCATCTTTATGTCCAGGGCTATCTTCTCTGAAGGTTCTTGCAAAGCCCTGGGCCTCGCTCTGATTGGACCAGCATAGGCCTCATGCCCGTTCCTGCACTTGTCCCTGTGGCCAGGAAGACACTGTGCTTTTCAGCCAGGCCTTGGTCTTTCATCTCTAGACCACATCTACTGAAACTGACACCAGGCTAGATCCACAAAGAAAATGTGGTGGCTGTTGCTGAAATTTGGCAGTTTAGATCCTGGGAAGGCAAACCAAAATTAGCCACCCAACATCAAAAACAAAACAAAAGTCTTGGGCTGGGCATAGTGGCTCACTGCTGTAATTCCAGCACTTTGGGAGGCTGAGGAGGGCAGATCACATGAGGTCACGAGTTTGAGACCAGCCTGGCCAACATGGTGAAACCCTGTCTCTACTAGAAATACTAAAATTAGCTGGACATAGTGGCAGGCACCTGTAATCCCAGCTACTCAGGAGGCTGAGACAGGATAATCACTTGAACCTGGGAGGTGGAGGTTGCAGTGAGCTGAGATCGTGCCACTGCACTCTAACCTGGGTGATAGAGTAAGATTCCATCTAAAAAAAAAAAAACAAAAACAAAAACAACAACAACAAAAAAAAACAACTCTTGAAGGTAGAAATTTTCACCCTTGCTTCTATGAAGTTCTCAATCTCTAGAAAAGTAAAAGGTCACAAGTTAAGCAGGAGGCCCTACTTCTATCAGTCACTGTGCTCCTTGTTACCATAGGTGGTCACTGCCACTGAGCCTCCATTCAGGAAACGGGCTCCGTTTGCACCTCTGCAGCTCTGAGCTCAGGGCACACCTAGGCAGCCAATAAAACCTGCACGCAAACCACATTTTCAAAAAGCATCACCTGTTTTCTACTGACCTTTTAACAATGTAAGCAATTAATTCAGACAATTTTCTGCACAATTAATCTTACAGACAGGTTCAAAAGTCTGTCACCTTATAGCCGGAAAAAGCACTTCTGAAAAGTAAGGAAAACTAACCTTTAGTTTCAAGGGTGTATATGTTCTCCAAACTCACCAAATTGTACACATTAAATATATACAGAACACCTCAATAAAATGGTTTTAAAATAATCTATAACATTTCTGCCATTTTTTGGATAGGATACATCACATTTTCCCTAAAGAATATGAAACTCTGGGGACGGTATTCATCGTCAGCTAGGGCTGCCGTAACGAAGTCCCAGAAGCTGGGTGGCTTAAACAGCGGAAATTTAGTTTTCCTCAGTTCTGGAAGCTGGAAGTCCAAGACCAAGGTGCTGGCAGGGCTGGTTCCTCCTGAGGCCTCTCTCCTAGGCTTGCAGATACCACCGTCTCCCTGTGTCCTTCCAGGGTATCATTTCTCTGTGCACATCTGTGCCCTAATCTCCACTTCCCATAAGGACATCGGTCAGACTGGAATCGAGCCCACCTAATGACTTCATTTCAACTTAAGCACCACTTTAAAGCTCACATCTCCAAATGCAGCCCCAGCCTGAGGGGCTGGAAGTTTGGGCTTCCACAGAAGGATCTGGGGGACCCAATACAGCCTGCAACAGTTGGAGAACTTGCTCAGGACCCACCCCAGACCCTACCCCCAGAACTCCCCTGGACACGGCTCCCCACGGCCCCCACCCCTCAAGCCTGGACAACCTTGGTGCCCTCCTGGCTTCCAGCACCCACCCAGTCCTTCACACCAGGCTGCTGTTTCCCCAAACAAGTGAGTGTCCTGCTCCCTTCCAGCACCCCTGACCTTCTCCTCCCTCAGATTCTTTCATGTTCTTCTCAGCTCCTAAATTCAGGCTCGCCTTAAAGCTCAGCCCACATTTCCATGATAAAGCACTCTGTGATTATTTGCTGATTCCACCAATATTTTTTTGAGTACCTGTTGTGTGCCTAACACCGATGGCATTCAGAGCTGGTGCACAGCTGTGAGCCGAACACAGACCCTTAGGGAGCCCCTGGCCTGCTAGTGAAGATGACCCCAATCCAGGGAGATGTGGGAGCACTGAGGAGAAGCCCCAACCCTGGGGTTCATGGAGGGCTTCCTGGAAGAGGAAGCAAGGTGAAATCAGAGGCTGCAACATATGAATTGGTTAGAGGGGTGGGGCTGGATGAGGGAACCATAATTCAGCCCATAATAAGGGCTTAGCCTTGGTACTCCTAAGAACAGTATCCTTTCTGTAGTAAGGAAAATGGTGATATGGTTTGGCTATGTCCCCACCCAAATCTCATCTTGAAATCCCAAGTGTTGTGGGAGGGACCTGGTGGGAGGTAATTGAATCATGTGGGCGGTTCTTTCCTGTGCTGTTCTCAGGATGGTGAATAAGTCTCACAAGATCTGATGGTTTTAAAAACAGGAGTTTCCCTGCACAAGCTCTCTCTTTGCCTGCTGCTATCCATGTAAGATGTGACTTGTTCCTCCTTGTCTTCCACCATGATTGTGAGGCCTCCCCAGCCATGTGGAATTGTAAGTCCCATTAAACCTCTCTCTTTTATAAATTGCCTGGTCTCGGGTATGTCATTATCAGCAGGGTGAAAATGGACGAATACAAATGGGATTTCATTTGTGCTTAAAATTCTATAGTAGCATATTATTGCTTTTGCCTTTAATAGGAGGACATATTTTGACTACCCTTCCCTGAGGCTGATTGCAAGGGACATAAGGGGATTCCGATCTAGAGACATGTACCCTTTGGCAGGATATGGAACCATGTGGCAAGGGCCTGGTGTGGACAGCTATAGTGTGTGTGGCCAGCGTCCCTTCTGGGAACAGCACCTGCTCTCCCTGGAAGAACCTCTTTCCCCATCGCACATGGCCTTGGTGGGCATGTGACACAGGCTAAGGCTGCCGGGTCGTCTCTTCCAGCAACATGAATCTCTAGAGGCAAAGATGGGGAGTGGTTGGAGTGGGTCCAAGCGGAAGGAACTGAGACCTTGATCCATGGACCTCTGTCCCTTTTAATCTGCCAAGGAGAGGAGCTGATAGAAAGGTAAATTGACCTAGGGTCAGGGCCAAGGGTGAGAGTGGAATGGGTGGGGCAGGTGTACCTGGCTGTGGTTTCAAACAGAAGCTGAGAAATATAGACTTGGGGAGAGATATTTACTCCTCAAGTGCCAGAGAAGAGAACCAAAGATGGCAGCTTGCCCTGGGAATGGAAATAGAGCCCGACAGTGATGGGGTCATTAAACCTGAGCTAACACCCAGAATAAAAGCAGTCCAGTTGTAGGAGTCGGATTGAAAGCTGAGCCTCAGAGCCGCTTGTAGGCCGCTGTGTGTAAATGGATATATTTCCAATCCACTCGCGCCATGGGGCTTCCTCCCTGCACCAAAACCACCTCTGTGCATTTTACAGCAGGAGACTCAAAGGGAAGGAATGAACAGCTTTAGAAAGCATGAAATCAAAGGAAGATCAGGAAGAACCTGTCTTTCTGTGGGAAAGTACTCCTGGCTTTTACTTTTGAAGAGTTGCATCTAAAAGGGACCCTTCACGGCATGAGGCATGAGGCATCTGGCTCCAGGCCAGAATCCTCCACGTGTCCCTCAGGCCCGACTGCACCAACCAGGCAAAAGCCCATGCATGGCAGCATCTGAAGGGAGCTGCAGTAGAGGGCTGGGCCCCAAGCCGGCCATGCTCACAGATGCATCTGCATCCGGGGGCCTCCCACCAGCAGACCACTTTTCTCTCCCTTGAATCCAGTCTTTTTCCACTTCTAACCCTTCCCTGTCTCCCTCTCCTCAAACCCTGGGTCCAAATGAAAGAGTTGGGAGCCTTTCGTTTGGGGCTCCTGAGCTGACTCAGCTGAGCCTCGCAGGTGCATTTCGGTGAGGGATGGACCTTTGAGCAGCCAGCACGATTTTCCCTTTGCCTCTTTGCTGCACTGTCATGGTGCCTGATGAGGGAACGCTTGACACTGACAGTGGACTCATTTTCTAATCATCCATCTCGACACCTGGAAGTCTAATGAGACCCCATTCAGCGTGGCTTTCTCCCGCTCCTACTCCACTCCCTACCTCCTCCTGTTGTCCATAAAGAAGGGTGTGCCAGGGAGAGTACACTGAGTCCGGGGAACAGGCATCAGGGGATGCCTGCAGGACCAGCAGGAAGACTGGGCACATCGTATGGGCAGTCACCCCCGGAGGACCCGGTAGCAGCGAATATTTGATCATCGTTCCAGGGACTTTCTGGAATGAATGAACGTTGGCCTCTCTTGGTCTTTTTATCAAAGAGTTCAGGATTTGGATTCTGGGGAAGGTCATCTCCCAAAAGACTTGGAAAGAATGGGTTTACAATCACTGGGTTTACAGGGATGCTGAACTGCATCACTCGGTAAATCAGTTGTTCTCAACGAGGAAATTCGTGTGCTACTTCCAAAAGAAAGCGAAGAGATGCTGAGCTGCCTAGAATGAAATATCCCACTGCAATAAGCTCCCTAAAGAAGGAGAACTTCAAGAGCCCTCGAAGAAACAATGTAGAAAGATTGGGATTCTCACCGACAGCCCTATTCCTTTCAAGCCTAAAATACATGAATGAAGATTCAGACCTGTGGGTGGAGGGAGAAGACTGAGGTAGATGGAAAGAGGGCAAAGGAGAGCATCTTAGGGATAAGAAAATGTCGGGCAATGGAAGTCGTCATGCACCATTTTTCTTGCTTTGTTATCTTCCTGGAAACCATCGGTGTCCTCTTGCCTTGATGACGCTGTCTCCTTTCCTCCACTCAAGTTCCCTCATACTGAGGGCTGAGTTTCTCACAGACTGGTCTGCAGCAACTCTCCTCCTTTCTCCCCAAACACCAAGTCACTGCATCCAACTCACGTCAGTGGAGGGGTTCTCCTTTTCCCCTTTGAGAATGCAGTATGAGTGAACCACACACATTTCCACCAGTGTCTCCTTCAACCGTCTCCCTCTCGACAAGAACCCTACCTCGCTCAGTATGCATAAATGCATGGCTCCAACTCTGGGGCATCAGATCACCCTCAAGAGATGCAAGGTGCCTAAGGGCTTGAGCTTTGTAAAAGCAAGAACCTGGGTCTGAGTCCCCATTCTACCAGGCATTAGCCTTGTGACCTTGAGCAAGCAGTTAAACTTCTCTAAGCCCATGCTTCCTCAGGCATGAAATAGGGTTGACAACAATAACTTCCTTGGAAGATTACGTGAGGATCCAATGAGAAACCATAAGTTAAATACTTAGCACGGTGTTTTCACAGGAAGCATTAGTTGCTGTAATGCTATTATCCAGTTTACTTTTACCATACAGCAGAACAGTAAAATAATCCATCACTCTTTATCACTTTCTCCCCTTATTCTAATAAGTCATTTGGTTCCAGTAAAGAACACAGAAGAGTTTGCGGGTAAGCTGGGGACTTCCCAGTTTAACCCCAAAGTAGAGTTACAGATTGAAATCGGACTTGAAAGGCAGCTGTAAAAAGTGTTCCATAGACTTGCTATTACAGGTAAACACCAACTTACAATAAAGAACCCCAGAACACTTCAAGAGAGAAACTTAGACCCCAGACCTGGAATGAAAGAGAGACCCCCACATTGCCAGCATTGGCAATAGATTTATGTTGGAGCCAACAAAAACGCCTGAAAAACAAACACAATCCCCACGCAGGTTTCCAAACTGCACGCTGCAGGCTGCTACTGGGGAAGATAATTCATCATCATAAAAACAAACATCCATTTTACACTTGCATGGCAATGCGGATGTCCTTATTTGCATAATGATGGTGATTTGCATATGAGGAAAATTTGCCTGAGTGAGTCTTGAGCTCAAAATACATTCAACTATGATACCGTTGGTACAATTTTCTCAAGGATCCCAATTTAATACTATTTATCTAATGAAAGGAAAAAAATAAATATTGGCTGTAACATCCCATTATGCTTGAGAGTTGGTTTTAAATTACACTTGAGTAGAGTGAGGGAGTGGTGTTTTTCTTCCTTTGAAGTGCATATTACAAAGGAGAGTATTGTCTAGAGGTGAGACTTTCTTCACTTTAACAGTTGCTAAAAATGGGCATCTTCAGCCACACACATGCACAATTATCTGCAGTAAGCATTTGGTCCACGAACGCAATTACTTCTACCCTAAGTTAGCCACAAGTTGAGAGCAAAGATTGTGTCTTACAGATAGATGCTCTCAGAAAAAAAAAAAAAGAAAAGAAAAGTAAAGAAAAGAGAGACATCCTCAAGGTGAATTAAAAGGCACATTCGTCAGAAACCTGCAGCACAGGCAGAAACGCAAGCAGAGCTGGAAATGCTTCTGGACCCTGCATCTTAGGAGAATGGCATTGGAAGCGATCTTCCAGCTGGCTCACCAGAGCCGGCGAGTGCAGCGTGTGCCTCTCTGGGCTGATTGTGCCTCGTGAGCTTCCCACGTGGCCGTCTGAAATGTGCTGTGTGTCCCTCTTTGCTTCCTTCCCAGGGTGGGTGGACAGAGATGTTGCTGAATCTCCATTTCATAGGGAGGGGCCCTGGTGCCATCAAAGCCAAAATAGCCTGTGTCTTGTGTCCACATGCCTACAGTGCCAGCCTGATGACCACACAATTTTCATCACTGTCCTTCCCACTCAAGTGAATGTTGCTGACGGTCATCTCTTTGGCTTTGCAGCTGTGGCCAGGGCCAGGCGAAGGGAGGAGCAAAGAGTCCTTCCATGTGACACAGGCCATCTGGACGACTGTCTTTTATACTTTATTGACTGCAATTCACAGCAAGAAATAGAGTATTCGACATTACTCCCTAAAAGGCACACAGATGCACATGTGCACACACACATGCAAGGCGGTAGAACCAAAGCTAAACCTCAGAAAACAAGGCTTACACTGCTGCATTCACATGTAACTTATTCTAGCATTTTCCATCTCATCCCACCCCACGCCATGCCATGCCATCCCATCCCACCCCATCTGTGTTAGGCGATTCTTGCATGGCTGTAAAGAAATACCTGAGACTGGGTAATTTACAAAGAAAAAAGATTTAATTCCTTCAACGTTCTGCAGGCTGTACAGGAAGCACGGTGCTGGCATTTGTTCGGCTTCTAGGGAGGCCTCAGGAAGCTTATCATCATGGCAGAAGGTGAAAGGGGACTGTATGGTCTCACATGGCCAGAGCAGGTGCAAGAGGGGGACTGTTGGGGGTGGGGCGGGAGGTGCCACCCACTTTTAAATGATCAGATCTCATGAGAACTCACTATCATGAAGAGAGCACCAAGCCATGAGGGATCCACCCACATAATCCAAACACCTCCTACCAGGCCCTACCCTCAGCACTGGGGATTACAATCCAACATGAGGTTTAGGTGGGGACAAATACCCAAACTACATCATCATCCCATCCTCCGCTATATTAAATTACACTCTGCCACGCTTTGCTGTATCATGCTATGTTATGCCATTTCATTTATTTTTAAATGATGACCACAGCCCATTAACATGAGTTCGGCACTCACTAATGTGCCGCAAAGCACTGACTGAGGTTCTAAAGGACAGGGGAAACAAAACACTAAAACAAAGACGTTTATGATAGTTTATTATATTTATATGATGGTTTAGATATTTATATGATGGCTTTTATATGATATTTATATGATAGTTTAGATATTTATATGTTGGTTTAGATATTTACATGATGGCTTTGTATGATATTTATATGATGGTTTAGATATTTATATGATGGCTTTTATATGATATTTATATGATAGTTTACATATTTATATGTTGGTTTAGATATTTACATGATGGCTTTGTATGATATTTATATGATGGTTTAGATATTTATATGATGGCTTTTATATGATATTTTTATGATAGTTTAGATATTTATATGTTGGTTTAGATATTTACATGATGGCTTTGTATGATATTTATGTGATGGTTTAGATATTTATATGACGGTTTTTTATATGATGTTTATATGATAGTTCAGATATTTATATGTTGGTTTAGATATTTATGTGATGGCTTTGTATGATATTTATATGATAGTTTAGATATTTATATGTCAGTTTAGCTGAATAAACCATATTCCAAATGCTTCAGGTTTGTTTCTGCTTCCCATTTGGCCTCCTTTTTCTATGTCTTAAAAAGAAGTAATTCTTTGGACCGATTACCTGTGAATTACTGTGCTAATTTTTATGGAATAACTAAGGCTTAGGCTCAGAGAAATGAGAGAATGAATCAATGAAGGCTTTAGAAAATGATTTAAATCAAGAGCTTCTTAAACCAGCACTGTGGTACAAGCATAAGAGTTCTCCTCTGGGGTTTAGGATGAATCCAAGCTTTAATCTTTAAATGAAGATGCATTTTGCACTGATAAATGAGAAGTCTTCCCATCCACAGTGAAATACCTGTATGCAAGCCAAACGGATGGAATGAACCATCCAAAACTGCCTGCAATGTCAGGTGTGTGACAAGGGTGATTAGGCTTAACCCAGCTTAGACTTTGGAATCCCTCTCAACACAGACCATCAATCAACCTTAGTTTTAAAAGTACATGAAGTCCGCGTGCGATGGTTCGCGCCTGTAACCCCAGCACTGTGGGAGGCCGAGGCCAGTGGATCGCCTGAGGTCAAGAGTTTGAGACCAGCCTGGACAACATGGCAAAACCCTGTCTCTACTGAAAATATAAACATTAGCCGGGTGTGGTGGCGGACACCTGTGGTCCCAGCTACTCAGGAGGCTGAGGCAGAAGAATTGCTTGAACCTGGGAGGTGGAGGTTACAGTGAGCCAAGATCACGCCACTGCACTCCAGCCTGGGTGACAAGAGCGAAACTCCATCTCAAAAAAAGAAAAGAAAAAGTACATGAAATGTATTTGAACCTCAAGTCTGTGCGAAGGTAGATGTGAAGGCTTCCAAAGAAACATTGAGATGTGTGGTAAATCCTGATATAAGTGAATATTGTTCTTTTCATCTGGGAGATTCTGGTGTTGGATAATCATGGTGATTGTGTGAAATGTCTTTTTCTTTAGGAGGAAACAAAATTTTGCACAGCAAGTAGATTATAGCTGTTCATGCCACAGTGAGTGGTGGAGAGGGGATGGGTAACTATGTGAGATGATGGATGTGTCCATTTGTTCCACTACAGTAACCATTTTTTTTTTTTGAGATGGAGTCTCACTCTGTCCCCCAGGCTGGAGTGCAGTGGCGCAATCTCAGCTCACTGCAACCTCCACCTCCTGGGTTCAAGCGATTCTCCAGCCTCAGTCTCCCAAGTAGCGGGAATTACTGGCACGTGCCACCACACCCAGCTAAATTTTTGTATTTTTAGTAGAGACAGATTTTCGCCATGTTGGCCAGGCTGGTCTCAAACTCCTGACCTCAGGTGATCCACCCGTCTCAGCTTCCCAAAATACGGGGATTATAGGCGTGAGCCACCGCACCCGGCCTATAGTCACCATTTTACTACATATATGTAGCTGATAACGTCATGTTGTAGACCTTAAATATATACAATGACATTGGTTTTTAAAAAAGATTAGATTACTGTAAATTAAAGAAAAGAAAAACTCTCACATATTGCTGGCAGTTATAGAACCTTTAAATTCCCTTGCAGCTCTGGCCTTCAATAATTAAACTAGAATCAAAGGCAGTGGTGATTTTTATTTCACCAAGTCCAATCATGGAAAAAGTATTGCTTAATTATGAGTAGGGGTATGTACTGACTTCTCCAAATCAACTCAACAATACTTACTAAGCACCTACTGCATGATTACCTAAGTAGCTTAGTTGAGCAATATTCGCAGTTTATAGTCACCTTTCTAGCGGCTAAACGAGGCTCTTCGTTAAAGCCTCTCCGGAATAGCAGGTTTTTGATAAAAATATTTGGACCATGTGATAAAAATGAGCTGCAGTCTCTAAAAACAAGAAAGGTAGGAAAAGAAGCAGGTAACAGGTAGGAAATGAAACCAACAGGACCCTCTGGTGTGTCTGTACATTCTCATAGAGGACCTGATTAAACCAGGAAGGGGGACTGTGTCTGCCCTGAGTTGTCACTCCCACGCATGAACCAAATGCTGCTTTGGTCTCAAAGGCCAATCACACCGATGGGCTGAGTGAGCTGTTCAGCGGATTCCAGAGGGGAACTCTCCCCCAGCAACATTTTGCTATTTCCATATAAAACACTGAGACGACTCCCACGCCAACCACTGCAGGGAAGCTCCTTCCTCTTTCTGCAAAGTTTCACATGTGTGGGGCAGGGCAGGCTAACACACATGCTTCTCTAATTCACAACCCTCAGACATGAGTGGCTGAAACAACAAAGCTGCATCTCTCCCTCCCCCCGTCAGCATTTCTCCAGGATGGCGCCTGCACATCACTGAGACTTCAGAGTGAGGGGAAAGGGGCAGAGAGTCCGGCACCAGCAAATAAACATGCTCCATTGGCCAAAGAAGTCACAGGGCCATTCCTAACTTCATAAAGGTGGGCAAGTACGATGCAAAATGGAGGAGGACCAGGGATTGGTGAAACACGGTAATGCTGCTACCCACGTACGTTCAGAGAGGCTACCTGGGACATGTCCACCTCCAGGTCACGCCTTCCTTTCCACTTTGCTCAAGTCTTCAAGATTTAAACAGCGATGACACAGAGAGGGGAAAGTCATGTTCACCTTTCCATTCATTTAGCAAACACTTATTGGAGTGACTCCAGGAACAATTCCAGCCCAGAGGTAGAAGAGTAAGCTGCCTCTGTGGTACCAACAAAGAATCAACAAACACAAAAACAGGTACCTACTGTATCAGCGCGGTAAGATGGTGTTTTTGAAAAGGCGATAGGAAGTGAGGGAGCAAGCCATGTGGATGTCCAGGGGGAGCAATCGAGGGCAGCAGAAGAATAGGGCGTGCAAACAGGCTGAGATGAAACATGGATGGTTTTTTTTTTTTTTTTTGAGACTGAGTCTCACTCTGTCACCCAGCATAGAGTGCAGTGACATGAACTCAGTTCACTGCAACCTCCGCCTCCTGGGTTCAAGTGATTCTCATGCCTCAGCCCCTGAGTAGCTGGGACTACAGGCACACGCCACCACACCTGGCTAATTTTGCATTTTTAGTAGAGATGTGATTTCATTATGTTGCCCAGGCTGGTCTCGAACTCCCGACCTCACGTGATCTGCCCTCCTCGGCCTCCCAAAGTGCTGGGATTACAGGCATGCACCACCACACCTGGCCTGTTTTGTTTCTTAAAGAAGCAAATAGGCCCATGCAGACAGAGCCAGGTCAGTGAGAAAATAACTGGGGGAACCATGGTCAGAAAGAGGGAAGTGGTAGGTGGAGGGGAGTGGAGTACACAGCACACGGGGTCGTGCAGCCCACAGAAGGACTTTGTTCCCCGAATGACCTAAGAGGTCGCTGGAGGGCTTTGAACAGAGTTGCAACATTGACTGACATGGCTGTCTCGTGGAGCAGACGGCGGGAGGAGAAGGGCAGAAGCGTGAAGACCAGCGGTGGGAGATGGCAAAAATCCGAGAAAAAGACGGTGATGGCTGGACCAAGAAGAGCCCGTAGGAGTGCACAGGAGATAGAAAGTGGATTGGGAGGTAGATTTGCTTTATTATTTTTTATTATAAAAGTCATTCCAGTGAGACATTGAACTTCTCAGAGAAATAGGTATTTACGTAGGTAGAGGCAAAGATGCTTATTGCCTATTGATTACCATAATGAGAACCCCTGGACAATCTCAATGTCAATCAATAGAGAAGTGGCTACAGAAAAAAAAAAACTCACAAAAAATAAAAACAACAGCAACAAAAACGATTGAAGATTTGAAGTATTCAATTCTGGGAATACTTGTAATTAATGCTCTATGTGTGACTACTTGGAAAAAATGCCACAACATAGAATGTGTATTGTGTTTTCCCTTATATATTTTTAAAAATGTTTTATTTTTAATTTTTATGGGTACATGGTAGGTGTGTATATTTACGAGGTACATAAGATATGTCCATACAGGCATACAATGCATCATAATCATATCAGGGACAATTGAATTACTATTGATTATTCATTTTGACCTTATATTTTAAAAATTAAAGAAGCTCAACAAACTCCATCTTGGATGTGCAGGCTAATGTTTTTTATTAAATTTGGCAAGTTTTGGTAATTATTGCTTATAATATTTTTTCTGCTTTTTTCTCTCTCCTCTCCTTGTCAAACTCCACTCAGATTTACCGCCTCACTAATCCCTCAAAACAGTTCCTACCAAGACTTTCATGTGTCAATGTTCAGTCCTACTCTCGCCTGAGCAATAAGCAGCATTTCACACGGCTGGTGGCTCCTCCCTCCTTGAAACATCTAGGCTGGATGAGGTGGATCGCGCCTGTAATCCCAGCACTTTGGGAGGCTGAGGCAGGCTGATCACTGGAGGTTGGGAATTCAATTCGAGACCAGTCTGGTCAATATGGTGAAACCCTGTCTCTACTAAAAAGACAAAAATTAGCCGGGCATGGGGGCGTGTGCCTGTAATCCCAGCTACTTGGGAGATTGAAGCACGAGAATCATATGAACCCAGGAGGCAGAGGTTGCAGTGAGCCGAGATTGCACCACTGCACTCCAGCCTGGGAGACAGAACAAGACTCCACCTAAGAAAAATAAAAAAAGAAAGAAAGAAAAAGGAGAAACACCTCCTGCAACATTTCATCTCAGTAAGGCTCCCTCCTGATTAGCCTTTTCCATCTTCGTCATTTGTGTTGGTTCTTCCTTCCCCAAATCCCTGCTTTCTGAAAGTTCCTTGAGGATTTGGCTATTGGGCATCTTTTTTTTCCCCCTAATCCACACACACTCGCCTAGATAATTTCTTTTGCTTCTTATGGTTTTAAATCTATGCGTTGGTGACTCCCAGATAGAGATCTTTTGCAGGGCCTTCCTCTCTGAATTGCAGATTCTCACATCCAGTTGCCTATGCCCCAAGCTTGGACATCGAAATCTTGAACTTAGCATCTTCAAAATTGGTATTTTGGTCTTCCTTCTGTGGCCTTCTCCACCCACAGACTTTTCCGTCTCAATCCATAGCAGCTCCATCCTTTCGGTTACTCAGAATCTTTGCAATTATGTTCGACTCTTCTCTGCCTCTCACATACCACGATCCCAAGCATCAGCTAATCCTATCGGCTCTAGGATTCGACAATATTCAAAATCCCACCACTCTCACAACCGTTCCACCACCCTGGTCCAGGACACCATCCCCGCATCCTGGATGGCTGAAGTTGCATCCTCACGGTTCTCTCTGATTCAGCCCTTCAGTCCCAGATGCTATTCTCAGCATAGCAGCCAGAGTGGTCCTCAAAAAACATGAGTCAGACCTTGGCCCTTGTCTGCCCCAAAATCCCTTAATGCCTTCCATCTCATGCAGCATAGGATCCAAATTCCTTACAACAGTCTACGTGACCCTATGAAACCCAGCCCCTGCTATGTTGATGATCTCACCTCCCACCTGAACTGCAGCCTTACTGACCTCATTGCATCTTGCTCCTCTCTCTGCAGCTCTCCCTGCCAATGACTTGCTCTCTCACCTTCAGCTCTTTGATCAAAGGCCGCCCTGTGTAAACCAAGCCCACCTCTCCTAGTACAGCCTCTCCAGTTTTCCCTGCGTGATTTTTCTCCATGGTGTGGTCAGTTATTCCATCTGCTATTTCTTAATTCATCTCTCACCTTCCTCCGCTTGAATGTAGGTTCCACGAGGCCAGGGACTTCATCTGCTTTGTTTTTTCCTACCTTCCTAGGACCTAAAAACAGCATCTCACCATGACATGGGACTTTCCACAGGTTGACCAGGCACTTGCCACCCTTGCCTTTTCTGAGGACATCTTGGGAGGCCCCGGGCCACAAATACCTCCCAACCTGGCGCCTGCAGTTCCAGCGGCTCAGAGCCCTTCTCTGTATAAACAGCTGCCTCCTCCTTTAGCCTTTAATTAAAACGCAAATACTCTGAGTGAAGTAACACATTATTTAACATGTTACTTCTTTAACACTTCAGCAAAGAAGAGATCAGATACAGTTTTCTTTTGGCCTGAAAAAAGGAAACTTAGAAGCAGAAAAACGAGGCTTGCCCTCCCAAAAAGAGAGATGGGGCATTGTTTCCATTGCAGGAGTTTACTCAGAGTTCCGTGTTTTTAACAGTTGCCAAATTTAGAGTGGATTTTTGGTGCAAACTCTTCGGTAAATCATAACAAAATTGAGGACGTCAGTGTATTCGTTTCCCAGGGCGGCTGTAACAGATCCCCACAAACCTGGGGGCTTATAACACAAATTGGAGCCCCAAAGTTCAAAACCAGCTTCATGGGGTATCAGCAGGTGTGGGCCGCCTGGATGCTCCGTGGGTCCTGGGGGAGAAACTGATGTCTCTGGTTCCTGGAGGCCGCCTGCATTCGGAGACGTGTGGCCCCTTCCTAGGGTCACTCCAATCCATTGCTTCCGTCCTCATCTCCCCCAGTTCTGTTGTCAATATTGCTCTGTTTCCTGCTACTAAGGAACTTGAGATCGCATTTTGGGCCCACCCAGATAATCCAGGAAAATCTCATCCTCAAACTCTGAATTTAATTGCACCTGCAAAGTCCCTTTTGCCATGAAAGGTGCAGTCACAGGTTCTGGGGGTTGGGACTTGGATGTCTCTGAGGGGCATTATTCGGGCCACATGGCGGAACTCTCCCACATGTGCTGAGGTTGATTTCTTACTGCTGACATTTTCGACACAGATGAAAGACTGGAGTAGCCCAACCCAAAAACTGACGGGGGAGACTTAGGATCTTAACTAAATCTGACATGATTCTGGCAAGGAAAATTTCAGGGGTAACTTTCAAATAGAGAACATTAAGGTGTGGCACCAAGAGTTCAAGGAAAGAGTTCATGAAGGGATGCTTCTTGAACATCATTGATAAACCAGCTGCCTCGTCTTTATTTTTAGCACAGGAGGTGTCACTGGGATTATTATCGAGTCACCCAAAGTGACTGTTCTAAAAGGGACAGCCATCATTTAGCTACACAGTTTATTTCTGATACATTCATTTAGAAATCAGTCCCCATTGCTTGCCAATCACAACTTTTTTTTTGGTTCAGGGGGAGGCTGCAGCACAAGATGAAGTCTTTTTTGAGATGAAGTCTCTCTCTGTTGCCCAGGCTGGAGTGCGGTGGCGCAATCTCAGTTCACTGCAACCTCTGCCTGTTGGGTTCAAGTGATTCTTTCATGCCTCAACCTCCCAAGTATCTGAGATTACAGGTGTGCACCACCACACCTGGCTAATTTTTTTGTATTTTTAGTAGAGATGGGGTTTTACCATGTTTGCCAGAGTGGTCTCAAACTCCTGACCTCACATGATCCACCTGCTTTGGGCTCCCAAAGTGCTGGGATTACAGGTGTGAGCCACCATGCCCAGCCAATCACAACATTTATAAAGAAACAAACAAAAAAAGCCATGCAATTTTAATGTCGTTTGACTTCTTCAGAACAGTCCTGAGGTCTGTCCTCTGACAACCATCTGTGTTTCAGGAACAGAAATGAATGTAATAAGGGGCTGCAAAGCATACAGTTATATTTAATATGAATATTTGATAGTAATGGACTTTTTGAATAATAACCCCAGTGAAAGAATCATAAAATATGGACAGGTTAGACTGAATAAAAACTAACTTTTCTGAAGACTAATATGCACAGACATGCACACACACGTGGATACACACACACTAATGAGGGAAATGAAAACCTGCAGAAAATATTTTCATATGAAAAAGAAATCATATTTTTAATATATAAAGAGTGTTTGCAAATCAATAAGTATAAGATGGAGTCACATAACTGGAATTCTACAATTTTAGGGAAGGGATACTGCTGTCAGTAAATCTTCAGTGCTGTCTTAAGTTGGTTGTAGTTTTCAATTTCTAATAATTTTTGTCTGACAACCTCAAATTAATGTTAATTTAGCTTCATTATTGTCAATTTACTTTCCTATCAAGGAATAATGGTTAATGTCGTCATATGTATTAAAGCACACTTACTTATTGGGCCTATAATTTCTGACAAATGTTGTAGCTATCATTCTTTCATCTGGGACATATTTATGTGCCCTTGTTAATCAAACAGATGCATATACAATTCATATCCTCATACCCAAAATATGCTTGCACAGTGAGATTTTTTGGCAATATATTTCAGTGTTATTTAAATGATGAGCAATATATTCATACATGCTAAGTATAATAAACTAAAGGCACAGAGCTATTTTAAAATTCCTAGGTCATAATCATGGCAAACGCTTACAAGCACTTATGATGTGGCTGGCTGTTTCCCCACCCAAATCTCATCTTGAACTGTAGCTCCCTTAATCCCCAGGTATCATGGGAGGGACCCAGTGGGAGGGAATTGAATCATGGGGTTGGTTACCTCCATGCTGTTCTCATGATAGTGAGTGAGTTCTCATGAGATGTGATGGTTTTAGAAGGGGCTTTTCCCCCTTCACTCTGCACTTCTCCTTGCTGCCACCATGTGAAGAAGGATGTATTTGCTTCCCAATTTACTGTATTAGTCCATTCTCATGCTGCTATAAGGACATACTTGACACTGGGTAATTTATAAAGGAAAGAGGTTTAATTGACTCACTGTTCTGCAAGGCTGGAGAGGCCTCAGGAAACTTACAATCATGGTGGAAGGGGAAGCAAACACATCCTTCTTCTCTTGGCGGCAGCAAGGAGAAGTGCAGAGTGAAGGGGGAAAAGCCCCTTGTAAAACCATCAGATCTTGTGAGAACTCACTCACTATCATGAGAACAGCACACAGGTAACCAACTCCATGGTTCAATTACCTCCCACTAGGCCTTCCCCACGACACTTGGGGATTAAGGGAAATAGAGTTCAAGATGAGATTTGGGTGGGGACACAGTTGGACCATATCATCTTACTAAGCCAAAGGCATTTTTCCAATCATCTGACATACTTTATTTGATTTTTGCAACTCAGTGAGGTAGGTAATGCTATTTTTCCCATTTAAAGATAAGGAGACTGAAGGCAGAAAGCTTAAGTAACTTCCCAGGGTCACCTAAGTAGAAAGTGTCAGGACAGGCAGGCTTTCTAGCCCTTGAATCTGTGCTCTGAGCTGCAATGTCATCCTGTCTCTTGCAGGGCATCATCTGGTTGTATCTAACCAGGTGCATGAGACCGTGATCATCCCATAAACCAAATAACATACAGCTTAGGAATGTTTCTCTTCAATTCTTTTTTATTATCCAGTTCCCTTTCTATTGGAAAGTAGAAATAAGTGAGGCAGGTGGACTTAGAAGTCGTTTGCTGAAATTGGCCATGTGATGGCAGGGCATGGTGGCTCATACTTGTAATCCCAGCACTTTGGGAGGCCGAGGTGGGTGGATTGCATGCGCCCAGGAGTTCAAGGCCAGCCTGGGCAACAGGGCGAAAGCCCATCTCTACAAAAATACAAAAATTAGCTGTGTGTGGTGGTTTACGCCTGTAGTCCCAGCTACTTGGGAGGCTCAGGTGGGAGAATCACTTGAGCTTGGGGGGTTGAGGCTGCACGGAGCCTTGATTGCACCACTGAGCTCCAGCCTGTGGAGTAACAGAGCCAGACTTTATCTCCAAAACACAAAAATAAAAAATTGGCCAAGTGAGAATGGGTTGGAGAACCCACAGCTCCTCTTCACTGGAGTCTCACCTTGCTTTGGGTGGCTTTGCTTGGCTTCCTTGGCAAACAGCCAGGTTCCAGTTCCTCCCTACAGTCCTTTCTTCCTGGAAAGCAATGGTTGCATTTTTCCATCCTGGGAAAGGTCCCAGGGCTCCCAAGAGCAGAGCAGTTGAATCACTGGGCCCAGACAGGCAGTAGTGCCTTCTCACTTCCTGAGGCTCACCGCTTCCCTTCTATGGATGAGAAAGGGGGACCCAGGGCCAAAGGGCTTCTCCCCAGGTCACCGTCTCACTCCCCTGGTGCCTGATAATTAATTCAGCAGCTGGAGCTCCTGTTACCACCAAAGATTCATTGAACTCTTCCACGTGGAGCTTGCAAGTCAACTGACAAGACACCTTGAGCTTCCCCCAGATGTTCGCATCCCAGGGTTCCGTCATTAGGCGGGACGAGCTCCGTGCTTATTAGTAGAAAAGAGAGCAATCCACTGAAAGCCGCAGCACCATCTGGAGGAAAATCGATGTCTCTATATTTAGGCCAGATGGGAGCAGCGTCAACGGAACCGAGCGGCACATGTTTGTACCAGTATGTGCCAACAGCACGCGTGACACCCCACATCTCATTTCATTATTTACCAACTTAGAAAAACAACATGTAAGCCAGGCTACAGGCAGGGCCTGTTTATTGAGAATATGGACAGCAGCCCATGCAAATGACAATGTGAGACGTGACAGCAAACACCAC
This sequence comes from Pan paniscus, assembly GCF_029289425.2. Taxonomy (NCBI): domain Eukaryota; kingdom Metazoa; phylum Chordata; class Mammalia; order Primates; family Hominidae; genus Pan; species Pan paniscus. The sequence continues at coordinate 138,011,063 of NC_073259.2, forward strand.
CAACAGACATTACTGCCATACTGTTGCAACTAAAACGCAACTTTTGGATTCTGTCTGGAGCTCTGTTTTAAGGCATGACTCCAGTGGCCAGTTTTTGCTTCCATAAATGAAGGGATGTTTTGTGCCAGACGTCATTGTCCTTCTGGCCCTCAATGGGACCATTTAGAGCTTTGTGTCTGTTGTGTGAATGTTTATCTAAGCCCCTACTATTCTGGAGATATTTGTTAATTTATCCTGCATTCAATGCAAGAAATATTAATATGAACTATGAGTGAGGGAGCATTGCTAAGTGGACCACTGTATTTTTTTCTGTTCAATATTCATTGCCTGTATTTCTGGCAAAATAGTGTGTCAGTCTCTTTCTGGCAGGTTCACACCAACCATCATCAGGTCACGTGAGTGGGTTTCTTCATCCCTTGCATTAGAGGTGGTTATTGTGTCCGCCCATCAAAGCATCCCATTGCCTTAGCCATGGTGGGTTTAGTCATGTTGCATGGCCCAATGAGAGCTAAACAGGTGCAGTGAGACTTGTGCTGGGCTTTTAGGAGTGAGGCAGGTTCTTTCTTTGTCCTGAAGGGGAGAACATGTAGAGTTCTCCCCTGCAGCAGCCATCTTGTGACAATGAGGAGCATTTGGGGGAAATCAGACTCTGATGCTATTTTTTCCATGCTTATAGATTGAACCATACATAATATGAAGATGATCCATGGAGTTTCCAACTGTATGAACCACAAAAATCTCCTTTTCTTCTTATGCCAGTTGGAGTCAAGTCTCTTATGCAATGGAGACTTGTCTCCATTAGAAATTTCCAATGGAAATTTGAGCACCAACCCAGTGGTCAAAATATTCCTCCATAAGCAAAATAACTCTTGATATTAGTAAACTATGGATGGCCAACGTCAAAGAAAATAAATTATTCTGACACTTGTTAAAAATGATAGAAAAGGGGCCAGGCACAGTGGCTCATACCTGTAATCCCAGCACTTTGGGAGGCCAAAGCAGGGAGGATCATTTGAGTGCAGGAGTTCAAGACTAGTCTGGGCAACATAGTGAGACCCCGACTCTTAAAAAAAAATACAAAATATTAGCTGAGTCAGGCATTAGCCTAGGACCAAAATGAAGTCTGTGAGGGTCGGCCCTGGCCCTTGAGCTGAAGATATGATGGGAGAGACAAGCTTACCTTCCCAATGCTGATTTGAATGAGCCAGCAGAAAGACAACCAGAAGTGGCAATCACAATTTGTTCTCCTGAGAGACAGCCTGTCTTAAAATGAAGCCCGCATGAGGAAAGCAGTACTGAGGAATAGACAGTAGCACAGGTTTCTAACCACATCTTATGAGCCTCCAATTCCTACCCTCCCTAAAGCCAGGACTTTCTGAAGTCTACACTTCCCATTAAGTGAACAAGTGGATGATTATTTATTAAGCAAACTAGAGTTCATTGTCTATCATTTGAAAGTGAAAAGATTTTATTCATCAACACATGAATGTTTCAAAAAACTCAATAGTAACCTTAGATTTAGGATGATCAACTGGGCTGGTTTGTTCCTGAATCCTCTAAGTTTAGTGCTAGAAAATCTCACATCCTAGGAAACCTCTCAGTCCTGGAATATCAGGATGGTTGGGTCCCCCCTAGGTCAGCCTGTTAAAAAAGGTTAAGGAAAACTGATTTTCACTTTACTGCAGGTGTGTATGTGGATAAAATGAAAACCAGAATCAGCTAGGATTCACTGAGCACTTATCATGTGGCAGAAGTTCTGGTTAGAACTTCTCATATGCTACTTCAGATACACATGACAGCCCTGGAGAAGGGAATCTTAATATTACTCCCATTTTGCAAATGAGGAAATTGAGACACAGAGAGATTAAAAAATAAAGTTTTTAAAGATGTGCAACTTGTCCTCTTCTTAAACTGCTGGTTTCTCTAGAACACAATAAATGGAAGCAGATGATCAATAGCTTTGACCAGAAACTTCAGAGTGTTGGTGGTAGTGCAGCGGGAATGACAAGGAGCTTGGGACTCCTCCCGCTCTGCAGGACCCAGTTTGATGTAGCTATTTTCAGTGGGAAGGCCATTGACTCCAGACAGTGGATTGAGCTCCAAGCAGGTTTGAGTTTCTGTTGACGCATGCTGTATTTGTTAGGCTGTGAGCTGCAAACAACAGAAACCAAGTCTAGCTAACTTAAGCAGAAGAGATTTATTCAGAGGACCTTGGGCAACTCACAGACTGTCTGGATTTAAAAGCCATGCAGACAGGAATAATGGCAGAGGTGATGATGGGTATGTGGTGTGAGAACGAGGCGTACATCCCAGCCGCTGTGCAGATGGAGTCCTGATGCGGTCTGCCTGTGGGTTGCTGGTGTGCACCCTCTGATCCGCAGCAGAATGGAGATGAGCCCACATGTTAAACCTTCTGGACCGGAGCCACACAATCTGCTTTTGAGTGTGCTAGCTGGACTCTCAGGCAAGCCTTTTCCTCATGGCGGCCCCAGCCAGCTCTTGGTTTACCTCTTTTTCTAGAGTAATTCCAGATGAAAGAGACCATTGTTTCCTATATTAGATGTAATGGTCCCCACCCCTCCCATCTGCCTAAGACATGTCAATCTGAAATCTGTGAACGTGAACTGACTTGCAAAAAAAGGGGTCTTCATCAGTGTAATTAAGTTAAGGATCTTCACATGAGATGCTCTTGGATTAAGATGTGCCTTAAATGCAACGACAAGTGTCAGAAGAGAAGGCAAAGAAAAAAAAGAAAAGAGGTCACATAGAAGGGAAGGCATGAAAAGATGGAAGCGGAGATTGGAATAATGCGTCTACACACTGAAGAGTGCTGAGGATTGACAGCAGCCACCCACCAGGAGCTGGGAGAGAGGCATGGACGCATTCTCCCTAAAACACTCCAGAAGGAACCAACACTTACGCTCCTTGATTTCAGACTGTGAGATGATAAATCACTGTTGTCTTAAGGCACCCAGTTTGTGGTAATTTATTACGGCAGACCTAGGAAACGAATGCACTTCTTAAATGGCTCCTGCAAAATTTCTAAAATTGTATTTCATTGGCATGTTTGGGTAACATGCCCAACTTGGACCAATTCTGTATGGCCCTTGGATGTAGATGAGCCACTGAAGTAATGCCTCAGCACTTCTGCTTTGTGAGAAAAATAACCAATTATATAAATTATTAGCAATGACTGTGTTTCTAATTAATGCAAGTCTCCTCTCCATAATACAGAGGAGGAAATTGAGACACAGAGGGATGACGTGCCTTTTGTAAGCTGGTGAGCAGCTCATCCATGCCCAATAATCCAGGGTGCAGAATAGGCCAACTGGCCAAGTCTGGGATACGTGCCATCTTCTGGAGCCAGATGTTGGGAGTGTTTTAGCCTTAAACAAACGACACGAACTTGGCTTGAAAGTAAGATGGTTCCCCAAAGTAAAAGCAAAGCGTTGTTGACAGAAGTAGAGAAAAGCAATGCTCAACAGCTGTTTTGGATTGAATTGTGCCCCTGCAAAGTCATAGGTTGAATCCCTAACCTCCAATGTGACAATATTTAGAGTCTTTAAAGAGGTAATTAAAGTTAAACAAGATCATAAGGATGAGAACCTAATTCAATAGGACTAATGTCTTTATAAGAGGAAGAGACATCAGATCTCTCTCTCTCTCTCTCCCTTTCTCTCTGTGCACACAGGGTTAAGGCCGTGTGAAGACACAGCAAGAAGGTGGCCATCTGCAAGCCAGGGAGAGAGCCCTCATTAGAAACCAAACCTGCGGGTACCTAAATCTGGGATTTCTAGCTTCCAGGATGATGAGAAAATACACCTGTGCTGTTTAAGCTACCCAGTCTGTGGTATATTTGTTATGGCAGCCTCAGCTGACTAATACCATAGGCAAGAATAATTAATACATTTTATAAATCTCAAATAGCTAAGAACCACCTGCCACCCACCACCCTGGGTAGAAGGTTAACAAGAACAGAAGATTGTGCAGCCACTGCAATTTCACCCCTGTCAATGTTCTTCTCTTCTTCCTGGGCACACAGTAAGACTGCATTTCCAACCCCTCTGCCCACAGCCAGATGGAATCACCTGACGGATTATGGGTCAATGAAACGCAGAGAACTGATACACGTTACCTGAAGGCCTGGCCCTTAAAAGCTACTCATGCTTGGTCCCCTTAATCTTTATGGACTGGCTTGTGAAAGGGATCCGGAGAAGGTTCAAGCCACGAGTGGAAGGGGCCTGGGTCTTTGAGTGTCTACACAGAGAAAACACTCTCCGACAAATCATGTTGTGTGGTAACGTGAAGGAGAACTAGACTTTCTGTGTTAAAACACTGAGATACTCGACTTTATCTGTTTTTCTAGCCAGTATTACTTATCTTCATTAATCAGAAATAATCCAATCAATATACCAAATAGTCAAGATTTGGGGGTTTTAGTTTTCTAGTCGTATGATTACCAGTGACATTCATGCTTGTTTCTGAGTTTTTCTGTGTTTTTCAGATTTTTAATAAAGGAAATGTTTTCAAGTAAGAAAAAACGTGTATTCTTATAAAGTTGGCTATGAAGGATTTGTAATGACACGGCAGCCACTTCACCGTGCACGACTTTCTACAGGCATGATATGAACTCTATTCCCATGCTGTGCAAAGCATCTATGAAGGTTCCTCATCTATGTGTAGTTGTTTTTTGTTTTTTTGTTTTTTTGTTTGTTTTGACGGAGTTTTGCTCTTATTGCCCAGGCTAGAGTGCAGTGGTGCAATCTCAGCTCACTGCAACCTCCGCCTTCTGGTTTCAAGCGATTCTCCTGCCTCAGCCTCCCAAATTGCTGGGATTACGAGCATGAGCCACTGCGCCCAGCCCACCTTTGTGTAGTTTTGATTGTGAGGAACAGAATCCCACTCAAACTAGCTCAACAAAAGGAATTTAGTCAAAAGCAGGGACCACCTTGCAGAACCCAAAGTTAAACTAAATAAAGAGAGCAGGGAAACTCCATGGCCTCCCCAGCAGGAGCCTGTGGCCTCTCATGCTTGTGCCCAGCCATCAGCGAGACTTCTCACCAACTCCCGTCACTTCCTCTCTTGAGGACCGTAAGCTGCCATGTGTCTCCACTACCCATATTTGAGGTTCCTCCTCCACCACCTCCAAGCGTACATGACTCTACAGGAGCAGAATCTCTGGGAGACTCAACCTCTGTGTCAGCTTACAGTCTCAAGAGAGAGGCCTGTATTGGGCTCTGTCTCACTTGAAGGTTGCTTCCTTCTGGGTTTGATGTGCAATTGTGTCCTGTGCAGGCATAATCTGACCTTCAGCTGCCAAAGCACACCCTTCAAAAGACTTGTGGGTGGGCAGGAGAATTCCAGAGAAGAGAAGGGTATGACAGCAATAATTGATATGTCTAGTACCTGGCTTGCCTAGAAGAAAACACACAAAATTGTAAGAGTGGATGTATCACTACTACCGCTGGTACTACCATTTACTAACAGTTGTCAAGCAATAACTACCTTCCTGGCACCATCCCCCACTGTAATGGAAAAAATAAACTTTAATAAAAATTTTAAAGGGATAAAAAGAGATCCCAGCAGTAGTAATAATATTTAGAGACAAGTTACTTAAGACATTAAGAAGTTCATCAAGATCTCATCAAGAAAACATTAAACTAACATGATTCTGAAATACTGATCAGGCCAAAAATGCTATGATTCTGTGGAAGTATATAAAACTCATATAATATTATGAATATCTACTAAAATGAGGAGAGGCATTTCTGGAATATCCAACATGAACTGTTGCTAGGCCAACACAACAACAATCATCAATAATTATTGAGCATCTGGGTATTTCACAAGTGCTTTTATTTAATCTTCCCACGGCCATTTAGCTAACTCAAAATCCATTTTAACTCCCCCTTTTACTGCTGCTCCAACTAAGGATGAAAAAGTAGATATCTCTTTCCCTACAGCAAAGGGAAGCCTTGTGACCTTGTACTGGTCAATAACACACAGCAAGTTTGGGCCGGGTGCGGTGGCTCACACCTGTAATCCCAGCACTTTGGGAGGCCGAGGTTGGTGGATCACGTCAGGAGATCGAGACCATCCTGGCTAACACAGTGAAACCCCGTCTCTACTAAAAATACAAAAAATTAGCTGGGCGTGATGGCGGGCGCCTGTAGTCCCAGCTACTCGGGAGGCTGAGGCAGGAGAATGGCGTGAACCTGGGAGGCAGAGCTTGCAGTGAGCCAAGATCACACCACTGCACTCCAGCCTGGGTGACAGAGCGAGACTCTGCCTCAAAAAAAAAAAAAAAAAAAAAGGTACAGCAAGTTTGGTAACGCTTGTGCTTTCTTATTTCTTATTTATTTTCTCATTTAAACAAATGAGGACAAAAAAAGAGAGGAAGAGTATGGCTACCACCATCCTCAATTAATCCTGCCTTAAACACTGATATGATGACAGGAGCTGTGGCAGCCATCCTGTGAGCACGAGGAAAGGATGAAGCGATGCATAGGCATAAGGCCCTTGGACACAGCTGAGCCACTGGAGCGATGCCTCAGGACTTCTGCTTTGTGAGAAAAATAACTCTTTACTTGTATAAACTATTAGCAACTAGTGTGTTTCTAATTAATACACATCTCATCTCCATATTGCAGAGAAGGAAACTGAGACATGAGGGGTTACGTGGCTTTCCCAAGCTGGTGAGTAGCTAAGCCAGTGCCCAGTCCAGGTGCATCAGGATCTGGAGTTTGTACAATTAATATCCTACTCTATGGAAAGAGATGAGTGGAAAGACAAAATTATGAGCATTTGTCCAGTCCTATTTAGAGCAGACTCATGTCACATTGGACGAAAAAAATTAGGTCACTAGAAACCATTCTTTTTTTTTTTTTCTGAGGCAGAGTCTCGCTCTGTTGCCCAAGCTGGAGTGCAGTGGCATGATCTCGGCTCACTGTAACCTCCACCTCTTGGGTTCAAGCGATTCTTGTGCCACAGCCTCCCACGTAGCTGGGATTACAGGCATGCACCACCATGCCTGGCTCATTTTTGTATTTTTAGTAGAGACAGGGTTTCATCATGTTGCCCAGGCTGATCTTGAACTCCTGACCTCAGGTGATCTGCCCACCTCAGCCTCCCAAAGTGCTCGGATCACAGGCATGAGCTACCATGCCTGGCCACTTGAAACCATTCTGTATAGTGAAACAGGATAATCTGCCCTGCCCATCCCGTTTGTGTGTCTGTGTGTAGGGGATGTAGCTGGCGAATGAATCAGAGAGAGAGACAGGTGTGAGCCTGCTTTCCTGAGGCTTCCATCTTAGAGGAAGGCAGGCAGATGGCCAATGGCAGGATAACACACATGCCAGATGATTTCAGAGTGAAGTTCCCCCGGGAAGCAGCAGGCGGAAGGGTGTGGAACTCTGCAAAGGGCTCTCCCGACTGTGAAGTCACAAATGGGCTTTCTCAAGTACCTGGAGCCTGGCTGTGTGGGATCACATCCCACAGCCGGGTGGTCCCTAAATGAGCTGATTCTCATCAAAGCTGAGAAGCATAGTCAGGTGTGGTGGCTCACGCCTGTAATCCCTGCACATTCGGAGGCCAAGGTGGACGGGCCACTTGAGGCCAGGAGTTCGAGGCCAGCCTGGCCAACATGGAGAAATCTTGTCTCTAAAAAATAAAAGAACAAAGAAGAAGCAGAACTTTGTAGAGTCCCTCCAGGAAGCAGTGCCACGAGGCCTTGGGGCTGCTTACTACAACTGAAGGAAGTGTAAGCGACCGTCTCTCTGAGACAGCCAGGTGGGAAGGGGTCCCCAGAGAAACTCCAACCTGCCTGCACACTGGGGTGGGGCCACAGAGGTTCACGCCACTTGCACCAGGGAAGAGCCTGGCCCCTCCTCTTCCTGGCTGGAACCTGGGATTCAATCTGCGAGGCAGGAAGCATATATTAGCAGGATTCTTGCTTTGGCTTTTCGGAGAGTCCCTGTTACCTTTTTTTTCCTTTTCACCCAATAAACTCTATTTTTATTCCCCTTCAAATCATCTGTGAGCCTAATTTTTCGTGGTCATGCGACAAAGACCCTGTCTTTTTTTTTTTTTTTTTTTTGAGACAGAGTCTTCGCTGTGTAGCCCAGGCTGGAGTGCAGTGGTGCGATCTTGGCTCACTGCAAGCTCCGTCGCCCAGGTTCATGCCATTCTCCTGCCTCAGCTTCCCAAGTAGCTGGGACTACAGGCACTCATCACCACGCCCGGCTGATTTTTCATATTTTTAGTAGAGATGGGGTTTCACCATGTTAGCCAGGATGGTCTCGATCTCCTGACCTCATGATCTGCCTGCCTCAGCCTCCCAAAGTGCTGGGATTACAGGAGTGAGCCACCGTGCCCAGCCTGGCTCCTGTCATTAGCTGAACTAAGGAGAGAGTTCTACAACATCTCGGGCAGTGATTCTTCCACAACATTCTGTAGAGATTCCTCCAGAACATTCTGTAGAGGTTTTTCTAGAATGCTCTGTAGGAATTCTAGAACATTCCATAGGGATTCTTCTAGAGCATTCAGTTACTAGGATAGCGGCCTATAGACACAGAGCCACTCTTTTACACACCTCTTGGGTTTAATGTATGATTCAATATATATTTCATAAATATGGAATAATATTGGTGCTCAGCAGAGACACAGCAACCTTGGATGCGGTAGAGGAGTTAGCTGGCTTCTCTTACATCTTTTCTTGCCAAAAAGAGTCTGGAATTAGCAAAGACACCAGTGACCCCTTCAGCTCACCTTGGACAGATTCCAGAGACGGGAATGGAAGCCGTCCTGGTGTGGAGAGATTTTATTAAGGAGGATCGTTCCTCACGTCCGTGTCCACACTGCTGAGATGGGTTCACAGGAGTCCCTGCCTTTGAATTGGGGTCTCTCCTGTCTGCACAACAGGGAATTTATTGGCTCAGGGAACCTGAAGAAGGCTGTGTGATTGCCCAGCAGGAAGGGGGTGAACGTGAGCAGAACTGGAAAGGGGGCTAGAAGGCCAGATGGGCCCTTCCTCACCATCCCCCACCCCTCTCTGTGCACATCAGTCTTATCCTCTCTTACTGTGGAACTGTGGACCTGAATTTTTTTTTTTTTTTTTTTTTTTTTTTTTGAGACTGTTTCGCTCTGTCACCCAGACTGGAGTGCAGTGGCGCCATCTCAGCAGCTCACTGCAACCTCCACCTCCCAGGCTCAAGCAATCCTCCCACCTCAGCCTCCCAAGTAGCTGGGACTACAGGTACACAACACCATATCTGGCTAATTTTTTTATTTTTTGCAGAGATGAAGTCTCACTAGGTTGCCCAGACTGATCTTGAACCCCTGGACTCCAGCAATCCACCTGCCTTGGCCTCCCAAAGTGCTTGGATTATGCGTGTGAGCCATTGCACCTGCCCCATACCTGAATTCTTTATTGAGTGGAAAATATGGCTGACCACAACGCCCAGATTTTATAGACCGTAGTTCCACTGCCTTTGGGAATCCAGTTCTTTTTCCCAATTTCAGGTATTAATATCCTAGGGAATTCTCTGATGTGCTTTTGGGTTTACCGGCCTCCCATGGACAATTCATGTGTAGGAGGCATGAAGGCCAGGGCACGTGAAAGCATGCCTGCCGCCCTGGACACTGTTCAGCAGGTCCCAGAAGGAGCCTATGTTTACAGAGTAAGAGAAGAGGCTGACCAGCAAACAGAAGGGTCTGATTCATCCCCAAATCACGAGACGAGCAAGGTCAGAGCATTCTCCGCTGTTCCCCTTTGTTGCGTCTCTCTACCTCATGCCTCTCCAGCTCCTGTTTGCCTTCAGGCCATTCTCACAGGCAATGCTGAGTGGAATCAACTTCCAGACATAAGGCATAGAAGCCACACTACGTGTGGGTTGCTTGCATTGATAGAACAATTTCCAGAAAGCTGCTGGCCATCTCTTGTGTTATACAGAGAAAGAAATCTCTTCATCTCACGTATAAGGCCAAAATGGGAGTATTATTAATGCATCTTAATGCTGACAATGCCATTTTCTGCCACCTACACTGACACTCATATTTGTTTTTGTGATTTATAACAGCAGTATTGTTTAATTAAATGTTAATTGCACCAGGACTGCAAGCGTATATTCTCTTTGAAATTCAGGGATAATGCTGAAGTTCCCATCAATTATTCTCTCAAACCCGCATCTTCTTCTCTTTTCCCCAGGCTCAGCCATTGGTTTCTGTTTGTTTTGTACCTTGTTGGACAGCTCTATAAAATTGCATACATGTATTGGAGCCTAGAACCTGAGAGGTTTAAGTATGTTGTGTGTGTCTGGGTGGGTCTTCTTTGAAAAGTCAATAAACTCTGGGTACTTTGGTGCAACTTTTTAATTCAACAATGTATCATGGATATTTTTTATGTTATCATATGTAGGTTTAGCTCATTTTAAACTACATTTCCCTACTAATGGATATTTTCAATTGTTTCCACTTTTTCCTTATTAACCTGTGCTGAAATACTCATGTGTGGAGGAGAAAATTTCTCTTGTTGAAATTTCTGAGAAGTGAAATTGGTGTATGCTTTTAAAATTCCAAGTCCTGCTCCTACCAGGAGTGAGAGTGTGAAAAGATACCTATTTCCGATACCCTTGTCAGCACTTGATACTAACAATCCTTTTAACTTTTATTACAATGTTCTCAAATGGTGGTTTAGAGACATGAAAGGCCATCTGTGAACACTGGGTTTGTACATTCCAGGCAGGTAATTGGCACTTGTAAGATGGGAAAATAGTTTGAGTAAAGCACAGGGTTTCATTAACAAAAGCTGACTTTTAAAATCAAATGATCTACTATTTGCAGGATTTTAGCCTTTTGCTCATCCCAACAGTTAATTGCAAAATTGACCGTCTTTGTAAGTTGTTCCCAAATGATATACACTCAGCTCCCAAACAAGATGTCATTAAGGAGCTTCACTTTCTGTGCTTGATGGAACAGCAGCTGCTTCTTTGTGAAAAAAATAATAATAATAAAAAATAAATAAATAAACAAACACCACCACAGTATTCTTTTTGAAATGGTCTTAAAGTCGAGAAACGTTTGTGGGACATGATTCTGCAACAAATGGAACTTTGGATTTGTGTGTTGGGTGGAAAATTGGACTGGAAGAAGTTTAAAATCCTTTCCAACTTGGACAGCCTGTGTGCCTGTGGTTCCCTTGGTGATTCTCAATCATAAGCATGACTAATTCATTCAACAAAATATGACTTTATTTCCTGCCATCTGCCCAGCACTGCTCAGGATGTGGGGATGAATCAGGGAATGAGACACATGGACCTGGTTTCATGAGGCTTCCATCCTAAAGGCAGGCAGGCAGGCAGGCATCGGCAAGATAATGCACCTGCCAGATCATTTGAGAGACTGGGAAGTGCTCACGAGAGATAGGCAAGCTGTCTTGATGGAGACGGACTGGAGAAGGAGGTTAGGAAGCTAGGAGCTGACATGAAACTACATTTCCCTACTACTGGATAATGGTCAGGAGGATGCACTCTAAGGGGGCTAGGGATGAACATTAAATTCCAGGACGAGGTCCTGAGAGCGGCTCTGCTCTGTTACCTGACAGTCTAGGAGGGGACAGTCTATGAGGGGACCATCAACCCTTGCATAAGGGCAGGACACCAGACTGAATCATGTCAGCATCCCTTCCAGATTCGAGATTCTACAGTTTTCTAAAATGCTGGCAAATCTGAAATCTGAGCTCTTCTCCCCACAGACGCAGGAGTCCACGATGTGAGTGGCATCCACAGCTCCCCGTGGTGATTTGAAGGAATGCCTCTTGGCATCACCAGCCTCATCCTGACTGTGGCCATCACGGGAAACTCATATGCAAAGAAAAGAGTCTTTCTTTCCTTCCTTCCTTCCTGCCTTCCTTTCTTTTCTTTCTCTCTTCTTTCTCCCTTCCTTCTTTTCTTTTTCTTTTCTTTTCTTCCTTCTTCTTTCTTTCTTTATTCCTTTCTTTCCCTTTTTTCTCCTGCCTTCCTTCTTTCTTCTTTCTTTCTTTCAGTGGAGTTTCACTCTTGTCACCCAGGCTGGAGTGCAATGGGGTGATCTGGGCTCACTGCAACCTCTGCCTCCTGGGTTCAAGTGATTCTTCTGCCTCAGCCTCCTGAGTAGCTGGGATTACAGGTGCCCACCACCACACCTGGCTAATTTTTTTTTTTTTTTTGTATTTTTAGTAGAGATGGGGTTTCATCATGTTGGCCAGGCTGCTCTCCAGCTCCTGACCTCAAGTGATCTGCCCGCCTTGGCCTCCCAAAGTGTTGGGATTACAGGCGTGAGCCACTGCGCCCGGCTGGAAAGAGCTTTCATTGTGTTTTACCAGGTTGGTGTGGTTCACTTTGATTGCAGTTTTTGAGTGACAGTGGAGTAGTAGGACCTGGAGGGTAGATTGTCAGCCACTCATAGCTGTGAGACCTAGGAAAAGTTCCTCCACTGTCCCGTGCCTCAGTTTTCCCCTCTGCAAAGTCCTCATGGATTTGGGACTGGTGGGTTACTTCACATAGATAAGGCATTTGATGTCCGCCGCACAGTGAGCCCTCGACTCAAACTGGCTCCCCTTGCCAGGGCAACCCTCCCTCTGTGTCCCGTGTGGTGCCCGGCTTCCTTGGGGCAGGGGTACAGTGAGATTTAGGGTCCAGGTGGGTTGGCCTTTAGTTCTGTGTCCATGAAGCTTGCCTCACAGGTGGCCATTGAGTTGGTGAGCATCTCCCTGCAGGTCCATCCCTGGTACATGCAAATCTGCCTGTTGTGTGGTCTCCTTAGGCACATCCTTCTCTGGGGTTTTGTCACCTTCATGACAATGCCAAAATACCCACACAGCACTTGGCCTGTAGAGAATCCCCTCCGTAATCCCTCCTGCTTTTTAATTTTTTTTTAGAGACAGGGTCTGTCACCCAGGCTTGAAGGTAGTGATGCAATCATAGCTCACTGGGCTCAAGAGATCTTCCCACGTCAGTCTCCTGAGCAGCTAGGACTACAAGTATGTGCCCCCATGCCCAGCAATTTTTTTTTTTTTTTTGTAGAGACAAGGATCTTGCTATGTTGTCCAGGCTGGTCTTGAACTCCTGGCATCAAGCAATCCTCCTACCTTGGCCTCCCAAAGTGCTGGGATTACAGGCATAAGCCACCATGCCTGGCTTCCCATCCTGCTTCTGAATTAGACAGTATTGATCTCCAAACCCTCTCTGGGACATTGATGTTTGGAACAAATTCAAGAAGTTTCCCAGGCTTCTTTTGCTCTCTTCTCTATCATATCTATGTCTGAGGCTGACTTTCCACTTGAAAGGGAGTGAGAGGGCACAGGGAAAAGATAGGTATAGAGAAATATGTCAAGAAGGGCATCCCAGCTATGTGGGAAAATGTGCCTAGGCAGCTATCAGGGCTGACAGCATGTTGCTCAGGGCCTTGCAGGACACAGATGTCACATTCCAAAGGGACAATGGAGGGGAGTTCAGTGAAGGCACCATTGTCAAGGGTGGAGGCAACATGAGACTAGCAGCAGTAAAGCCTGATGCCACCTCAACACCTGCAGGGTCAGGGGAGCCTTCCCTGCAGGAGCCGAGATGATCCACAGTGAGATGCAGCCAACCCATGGAGGCCCTGCAGGGGAAAAGCCAGTGGAAGGAATATAACAGCCTCTCTACTCCTGCCCTCCGTCTTCTGCCAGAGTGTCTCATTGGTTGGATCCCAAATCCAACCAAAGACAATGAAACCTATGAATGCATTTATAAAACATCCCCCAAGACACAGAGCAGTGAAGAGTCTAAGGGGTAAATGGGAAGTGTCTAGTGCAACAAGCTTGTGCTCTAACCCAAACTGGTGAATGCTGGGGTCTTCTCTGCAGGAGAGAGTTTTTGCCACATTTCATGCAATTTATACATTTAAGGGACCAGACTCAGGAATCCAACTTTCCTGTCTCCCAGACTCTTGCCACCTAAAAATAGACTGATGAACAATTTTTGTGTAGAAAAGCCAAAATCAATTCAGTAATGGCTACTGCTGCCTTCAACAATGGAAAAGGTGGGGAGAAGGAGGCAGCACCCTGAGAATGCATGAAGGACTGTGAGGAATGGGCTTTCTACTCACAGGTAGAATCCTATTTAATCATAAGCTCGAGAGCAGGTTTTGCTACCTTCCATAACATCCATAAATTATTCCCGTATATTTAAGAGTCGGGTTCATTGATTTATAATACAGTTCATTTATAAAAACCAAACTTATTTCACAGATGACAGCAGCTACTTGAAATGCTCTTTAAAGGGAAAATGGCCTAAAAATTATCCAGTTTGGTCTGAAACAAATTATTCACAAGGAATGCAGTGTCAGCAGGAAATGGGCCACGTATTAGTCGCTGACAGGATGAGACCATATCAGTATCTGATAATTATTCCAGCACTTCAGGATGGAAACACACTGATAAGATGGGGAGTGGGGAGCGCCAACGGAGGCCACAGATGCCCAGCAGCAGAGAGACATCATGCATGGTCTACCATCTGAAAAATATATTTCGGGGGCTACTGATTTTTCTCTTTTAAAAGAGGCAAAGTGGGTATATTGAAACGACCTGAATGTTAGAGTATCACCCAGAGTTTGTGGTCTCATGGCCGTGGAGAACAAGGGCATGGAGATATGAAGAGTGAAGTTAAAGGTGGAAGTTTAATTGGCAAAAGAAAGAACAGCTCTCTGCTGCAGAGAGGGGTCCTGGAGAAGTGGGTTGCCGGATCCATGGTGAAACACAGGGGGTTTTATAGATCAGCTGGTGAGGAGGCAGTGTCTGGTTTACATAGGGCATGAAAAACTGGTTGGAACAAATGTGCCATTTGCATAGAGTGTGAAAAACTGGTTAGACCAGGTGTGCCATTTGCACAGGGCTGGAATCTCTGGCAGCCCCCACCCTAATCTTTTACTATGCAGGTGGGTCCCCTGCCTCAGCTGTGCCATGTTGCCCATTCCTTTACTGTACACCTGGTAACAAAAAAAGGGAAGATGGAGCCTCCATGTTGGACACATCTGGCCCCCAGGTAGCCCTTTTCTATTGGCACAGCTGCCGGCATTCCCCCGTGCAAGCTTCCAGCTTGCTTATCTTTGTTTGCAGCTTGATTTTTCAGGCTGCTCTTTGTTAGACAAGAAATGTTTTCCTGGGCTGCTTTGTGTTAGAAGGGAAGCTCTGCTGAGGACTCTTTCACTCTATCTACCTAAATAATTTCTTTCTACCTCCTTTATCAATATTATCTATTGCTGTGGAATGGATGACCATGAGCTTAAGGTCCTAAACAACATACAGTTATTATCTCGTGGTTTCTGTGGGCCAGGAGGCTGGACATGGCTTTGCTGAGTCTGCTGAGAATTGTGATCTGATCGAGGTATCACTCAGGGAGGAGAGCTCATCTGAATGTGAGGCTGGGGAAGGAGCTGCTTCCAAGCTCACCTAGGTTATTGCAGAAGTTCCTGTGGGCTGCCCTCCTTCCTGGCCTCATGGATCCCTGACAGGGCCTCTTGCTTCATCAAGCCAAGAAGAGAGTCCTAGCAACATGGGTCTCCCAATATCACACAATGCGAACATGCATATCCCATCACCTATACCACCTTCACCTTTACCACCTTCTACTGGTTAGAGCAAGTCTCAGGTCCTGCCTGCCCTCTGGGAAGGAGACCACACAAGGGTGTGAACATCAGCAGGAACAGGATGGAGACCACAGTGAGAAAGGCAGAAAACTATCTTGGGGGAAGAAAAGAAAGCTGGAAAGAGAAAGGAGAATGATAGCACGAGACACAAAGATGGATATGTGAAAGTTGCAGGAAAGTGGCTTTAAGACATTTGTTATTTCCGAATATCTGAGCCCTTCGCAGAAAGTAAAGCAATGAAATTTCACTGGAACAAAAGCTGAGAAGAAAGGCCCAGCCCTTATTTTATTGAGTGTTGTAAGAGCAACCAACACCAAGAGGTCAACCAGAGAATTCCCACTGACTTTACACCAAAGGGCTTTTCTCTGTTTTTTCCCAAGAAAGCCCAGGCAAAGATAAATTGTTTTGCTGGCTCCTTCCCATTTGCATCTCGGGCCTCAGGGAGGCACCGGAGCGCCATTCAGACAGACCCATCAGCTCTAATCTCCTTTAATAACTGAGCGCTCCCACCCTACAGCGGCCCTGGGAAGCATTAGAATGAGCTGGGGATGGAAAGCATCCCCTCTGTTTTCCAGGATTTTAATGGAGTTGTTGAAAAGGAGGTTTTGTTCAGCAACTTACTATGCCCCAGGAGGCCTGCAGCAGCCAGGCTGGCTACTGACAGAGGAAGGAGGAGACAGACTCAATATTGTAAATGTCCACTGAAAGCTCCGAGAGGAAAGAGAGATAGCAGGGAGCAGGGAAGTCAGGAAGGCTGGGAGAGGGTGGTAGAAACACTGTCACGATGGTGAGTTCTGTCTGCTGGAAACCAGACAGGCTGTTCCTCCCAGTCTGAATTCCTGACACAGTAACTCAGCTCCGAGGAGTTTCAGGGTGATCCACCCAGCTCTGCTCTATTTATGTAAGGAAACAAAAAGAGAACTCCTCCCCAACCCCCATCATGTCACTCGATATTTCTTCAGAGCCCTTTCCCTTCCTGATCACAGGAGGTCATGCAGAAAGGCTTCTCTTTGGCTTCCGACAGCTTCTTTTTCTCCCTGAACTTCACAGGAAAGATTATGACAGTGCTGCCCCAAAGCAGGAGCTATGGTCCTCTGATTCTCTGTGGAGTAATTAGATCACATAGTGAGAGCACTTCTCCTTTGTAAACCCTCCAAGGTCAGAGTCTCTCTGGGCACTGGCATGGCTGTGATGCTCACGCTCTCCCTCGCCTCCCTTCTAGCACAGCAGGGCCAGGAGTTCGGCTTGCAGCCTCGGCATACAGCAGCACATATCCAGAATGGTGCTCATTGCAGTTATTTCTTATGGTTGACTTCTATTTATAAAACATTGTAATGACTGTCCAGTCAGGTAGCAGTAATATTTTTCTTTTACATTACATTTATGGAAGTTAAAACGGTGATTCTATGAAGCTGGGAACTCTGCAGGTTGTTAAACTTCCTATGTGATCCACTGTAAGATAAGTCATTATCTAATGGACCACCATGCTGGAGGGTCTGTTGTCAACTCAGCCCACCACCCTTCCAAGGTTGAGAACCTCGTGTCCCAGGATCCCTTTCCAGGCACAGTTCAGGTGTGCTAAAAAGGGGAATATGCACAAGAAGGCACAAAAGAAGTAGAAGCTTGTATTCTCCGGGGTCAGTTGCAAGCAGGCAAGCAGGCAGATAAGAGATTCACAGTGGCTTCTGGACACACTGCTAAACCATTCACTTCACTGCAGCCAACTGAAGTGGTTGGTGGAGCTTGGTGGACTGTCTTGAAGCTTATAATGGTTCCTAAAAAGTCTTGGAGAATCACTGGCTTTGCTTCCACCAGAGGCGTTCAATGTCAGCTCCTCTCACCTTTCACAGCAGCCTCTCTACACACTCTTGGAAGGATATTTTAAGGAGGTGAAATAATTAATGGCTCCTCTCTAAGCAATATTGGGGGTGGTTGAGTTGGGTGGTTATGGTGAGATATTAATCGGTCAAAGGTCCATCCTCATTCAAACTCATTTCTGTTATCATCGGCAGCATCTTTAGTGGTCAGAAAGCACCTAGACACATGTCATGTCACAGGAGGTCAAGCACATGAGTGACCTGACACACCCACTCCACCAAGAGCAAAGCATCTCAGCGGCTTCTTCATTGAAGGATAGTCACTTGCACATTACTGGACACAGAGAGCATCCTGTTGGCCATTCTGCATCAGCAATGGCATGATGAATACACACTAGTGTTGAGTGGAGACCAAAGTGAGCTCCAGTCAGGGGTGTTGTGATGCTGACAGCGTGGGTCCTGCGGGCAGGATCAGCCTGAGGAGCAGGGTATGAAAGGCAGGGCTTATTAACAGAGATGACTTTCTATTGCTTTGCTGGAATGAAACATTAAAATTATCTTCAGTAATAGTCACCAAACTTTCCTAACTATGAAAGAAATGTGTTTTACAGTCATCTCTCAGAAAAGTTTGCCTTTTAGGCACATTACAGGATTGCATTTTGCAACTTCTTCTTGTGCAAGTGGGTCCAAGCATGATTAGATCTCACCCAGCACAGGCGCCAGTGAGACTCTCCAGTCCTGTTTTTCTGCAGGCAACTGGCAACCCTTTTGAGGCGGTATCTGCTCCCTCAACCTGGGTCCTGAGTGACACTGATGAGGAGAGCAAGCCCTGCTGATCAGTTACAAACATGCAGCATAGACAAGCCATGAAAAGGTGTTTTTAAGCTACTGAGATATGGGGATTCTTTGTTACCACAGCATAACCTATCCTATGCTGATTGATATAGGTATGTGTCCATGTTGGTTTTATGTCAAACAATGCACTGATATTTGGCATTATATTTTACTCTCTTTCATTTACCTCTAAAATATTAGCTGCAATCCAATGGTTTCATGACTCATGATGGGTATGAAAAACATAGTTGCAAATGCACATGTGTTTTTGTGATTGGTTGTTTGATCTCTGCCTCCCTGCCTACACCATAGCACCATGAGGCTGGTGGTATTTAGTGAATGAATAAAATTATTCTATCTAGTTATTTAGATGTCCTGACCCCACTGATGATACTTTTCAAGTTGGCCTATAAGCCCAGCACGGACTAAGAAAATGAGCACCACCTCTCATGGGGAGAATGAGTCGATTTATCACTGAGAAGATGGGCATAGTGGGGCAGCAGGGCTGGGAAGACTGTTAATAACAAAGCCAGGATTAACTGGCTTTAATTTTGCCTGTGGTTTTTACCAAATATCAAGAGAACAGAGCTCCTTATGTTACTTTGTTGTCTTGAGATGCTCACATATAGAGCTTCTCTTGGAAATAAGCCTATACCTCCCTGCCTTGTGGGGAAATGGGCTGGGATCCATGTCCATGCAATAAGAAATTGAACATTAACGTAATGTCAAAGAAGGTAAGCTTAGAATGAAATCCATTCAATTATTGTACATTCGACTTTAATCTGAAAGAAGCTTCTTAATTGCCTTGGCTGCACTGCAGGTAATGGAAAGGTAAAATTGGCTTTAAACTTTTATTTTATTCATTGTAAGATAACTGATTTCAAATATTGAACTTCCTTCAGAGAAACAATAAATTACTTTCTGAAATATAAATTATGCCAATAATGGATGAGCTGGATATAAATGGAATTCCATCGTCTTTGGAATGTATTCGTGTGTGCATTTTTCTACAAATGGAAGAAAAGAGAATTACAGTGGTGAAATAAAACAGTAGCACCGGTATATTATTGTATGTTCTCTAAAGATATACAGCCAGTGTGTTGTGTGAATTAAATGAACCACAGAGGCTGAATATCCTCAGGAAGATGAACCTCAGACCTTAAAATAAAAAGGGAAACATGAGCCTCATCTTACTTATAAAATAAGTGAGTGCTACCACCTAGAACATTCCAGGCAGTTCTGCTCTGAGTTCCTCAAGAAGGTATTGCAGAGCTAGACAAGGTCCTAGTAAGACCAAGTGATTGGTAGAGTTAGTAGCTTCCGCAAAACAGTATAAAGGGGTTTCCCTTTCATCTTGTTTTCTGAAAAAGTACAGTGACGATGCAAAAAGATGTCCTTTAAGAAAGGTACCTGCACTTTGTCCTATTCACTCCATGGATCTAAACAGAACTCATCAGTAGAATGCACTGTTTCTCTACTTGTTTTGCAGGTAACAGCTGGCCATTTTGGACAGGTGAAAGCGAAGCCCAGATTCAATTCTAAAAATAAGAAGTGGAGATAGAGGTGACAAACTTTTCTGTGTAAAAATGTATTTTCTCATCCAAGAAATATTTATCAAGTACCTGCCATATACCTGGCACTTCTCCACACACTAGGGAAATGGCAGTGCACAAAATGAACAAAAGTCTACATCCCATGAAGATTTTCTTCTAATATTAATAGAAAGATGCCATACATTGGCCTAGGCAAAGATTTTTTGGATAAGAACTCGAAAGCACAGTCAACAAAAGCAAAAATAAACAAATGGTATTATATCAAACTAAAAAGCTTCTGCACAGCAAAGGAAACAATGGAGTAAAAAGACAACCTGCAGAAGGGAGAAAACATTTGCAGCCTCTGCATCTGACATGGAGTTAATATCCAGAATAAAAAAGGAATTCAAACAACTCAACTACAACAAAAACAAACACTCCAGTTAAAAATGGCCAAAAGACCTGAACACACATTTCTCAAAAGAAGATTTACAAATGGCCAAAAAGTATCTTTAAAAAGGCTCAACATCACTAATCATCAGGGGAATGTAAATCAAAACCACAATGAAATATCAACTCATCCCAGTTAGAATAGGTATTATCCAGAAGAAAAAATAACAAATGCTGCTAAGGACGTGGAGAAAGTGGAACTCTTCTGCACTGTTGATAGGAATGTAACTTAGTACAGCTACTATGGCCAACAGTACGGAGGTTCCTAAAAGACTTAAAAATAGAACATATGACCCAGCAATCCTACTACCAGGTATATATCCAAAGGTAATGAAATCAGGATGTTGAAGAGATATCTGCACTCCCATGTTTATTGCAGCACTATTCACGAGAGCCAAGATATAAAACCAACCTAAGTGTCCATCAGTGGATGAATGTGTTTTAAAAATGTGGTATAGCTGCATACTATTCCATGGTGTGTATGTACCACATTTTCTTTATCCAGTCTATCATGGATGGGCATTTAGGTTGATTCCATGTCTGTGCTATTGTATCCTTTGCAGGGACATGGATGGAACTGGAGGCCATTATCCTTAGCAAACTAATGCAGGAACAGAAAACCAAATACCACATGTTCTCACTTATAAGTGGGAGCTAAATGCTAGAAGACATGGAGACATAGAGGGGAACAGCACACACTGGGGCCTACTGGAGGGTGGAGGGTGGAAGGAGGGAGAGGATAAGGAAAAATAATTAATGGGTACTAGGCTTAATACCTGGATGATGAAATAATCTGTACAACAAACCCGCTTGACACAACTTTACCTATGTAACAAACCTGCACGTGTACCCCTAAACTTAAAAGTTTTAAAATGTGTCCTATATACCCTATGGAATACTATTCAGCCATAAATGTAAATGAAATCCTGTCATTTGCAACAACATGGATGTTGATGAAGAGCCTGAAGGACATTATGTTAAGTGGAATAAGCCAGGCACAGAAAGACAAGTACCGCATGATCTCACTCACACATGGAATCTAAAAAAGTTGATCTCATAGAAGTAGACAGTAGTATTTACCAGAGGCTGGGGTAAAATTATTATGTGTCAATTAAAAATAAAATAAGACTAAACAAAAAGATGTCATAGTATGTTAGAAGGTGATAAGTGTTATGTAGAAAAATATATTGGAAAAGGGGGACAAGGAGTGTTGAGATGAGGGTGGATCCTGGCCTTAGATAGGATGGTCAGGGAAGGGCCTACTGAGAGGGAGACAGTCAAACAAAAACCGTATATTGATGCAGAAGACAGCATGCAGAAATCGGAGGGATGGACTTGCAGATAGATGCAGAGTTTTTCAAACCTAGTGCTGTGTGAGGCAGCTCTCCTGAGTACTGTAAGATATCCAGCAGCGTCCCTGTCTTCTACCCACTAGGTGCCATAGCACCTCTCCCCCATTGTGACAAAAATATCTCCAGACATTGCAGAATGTCCCCCAGGAGGCAAAATCGCCTTTGGTTGAGAACCACTGAGCTAGAAAAATTAGCAAATGAGAAGGCGCTCAGTTGGAGACCTGCCGATGTTTTCCAGGAACAAGGGGGCTGGTTTGCCTGGAATAGAGTGAACAAGATAAATGCATGAGAGATGAAGTCAGGAAGACCATGGAGGCCACATGCATGAGGCCCGTGGGCCATTCTGACACTGAGGTCTACTCCACATGAGGTAAGCAGCCACTGGGGGCTCTCAGTCTATGTCAGGGTGCAAGCAGTGCTGGACATCACTGCCTCTCCAGGTCTCGTCTCTACTCTTCCCCGCCCTCCTCCGCACCATTACCAACTGCACCCAAGGGCTCCTATGGCCTTTGGCTTCCTGTCAGACTTGGCCAGTGGTAGCCAGAGAGAGGCTCTCTCTACAGCTCCACTCTCTGGGCCCTGGCTACCACCTCCTTCTTTGCCTCTTCAGGTCTAAGATAGTAATGGCTCCCCATTGTTAAGACCCACAAAGCACTGCATCATGCATGCCCTTGTTTCCTCTTGCTCCTGTCCACCCGAATGGATATCAATGCTCCTCCCCACCCAAGTGGATATCTATGCTCCTCCCCGCCCGAGTGGATATCTATGCTCCTGCCCAACCAGTGGATATCTATGCTCCTGTCCACCCCAGTGGATATCTAGGCTCCTGTCCACCCCAGTGGATATCTAGGCTCCTGCCCAACCAGTGGATATCTATGCTCCTGTCCACCCCAGTGGATATATAGGCTCCTGCCCAACCAGTGGATATCTATGTTCCTGTCCACCCCAGTGGATATCAATGCTCCTGTCCACCTGAGTGGATATCTAAGCTCCTGTCCACCCCAGTGGATATCTATGCTCCTCCCCACCCAAGTGGTAATCTAGGCTCCTGTCCACCCGAGTGGATATCTATGCTCCTGTCCACCCCAGTGGATATCAATGCTCCTGTCCACCCCAGTGGATACCTAGGCTCCTGTCTACCCCAGTGGATATCTATGTCATATGCCCTCCGTGTTCTTCTAGGACTCTGATGAATGCAAAATTCATGAGTAAACCTAGAAAAGAGCAAAAGGTACAGCTGGCTCCCCAGGCTTCCCAGGGTTGAGTCCAGCTATGGGGACAAGGTTTATGTCTCCATTTTGCCTGGATACATCTAATTTGAGAGTTATCTCAAAGAAGCAGACAGATCCACACAACAAAAGAACACGCTTGGGTTTTAAAATAAACTTTGTTAAATAAAAAGGCTTTAAACAAACTTTGTAGTTGGAGGCCTTCTGCCACATTTACAGGCACCAGCAACACCGTGGTAGCTGTTTCCAAGATTTGCAGCCTCCCAAACTCCTGCAGAGGCTGGTGACAGCACTGGCAGCTTATCTGCGATCTGGGGGAGGGCAGAGTGCTTCCATTTTGTGCCTGTGGAGTTCTAATTCCAAACACCACCACCAGCAGCCAAAAAAGACAAAAGCAGAAATTAGAGTGGTCTCAGATAAGCAGGTAACTTGGGAAGAGAGATTGGAAGGGAAGGTGTGAGAAAATAATCTAACAGTCTAAAGTCCGTTAAAGTAAATATAGACCATGCATTTTTTTTCCTTAAATTATATAAAGTAAGTCATGGAGCAGGAGGGAAGGCTAGGTAATATAATAATGACATAATCAGTGTTGAGGCCAGAGAAATGTGGACAAGCCAGGCCATGAGAAAGTTTCATTCAATCCACCTGGTATTGTCTGAATGTTAGAATTCTAGACTTCCACATCTGAGAGCTGGAGTAGATGTACTTTTCCCTATTCCTCCTGCTAAGCAGAGCTAACATCCATGCTTTACACTATCTGTAAAGCAAACAGGACCCAAGGAACAATAGGACGGTGAGATCTCTGGTTTTATTTTTGCCTCATGTAATCTAAATTGAGTGCTAGAGATGCTAATGCTTCAGAAACACCAATGGAAGCAGATGAAAAAGGCCCTAAGCCTGCTCTTTTTATCTCAAACATAAGGAAAGAAACAGACTAGCCAGACAGAAAAGTTTTAGATAATTATGCTGCTTCAGCCACATACCACAGAAAAAATGATGACCCATTCTACCACTGCCAGTCAAGATTGAGCCTTGACCTTCTCCACTAGTCACGGTGAAGGAGACCAACCTTCCTGTGGTGTCAGTGGGGGACAGATGAGGAGCAGCAACAAGGCCCACTATCCCCTTCCAGTGAGCATGGTGCTGTCAGTGGAGCCCTGAGAGTTCAGAGAGTCTGAACTCCCACCCTCACCCAGCAGCAATGAGGAGCCCCTCTCCCCAGGGGTCAAAGGAGACAGGGCGAGGAACCTGGATAGAAATGAGGCAGCGCTGTTCTCCTCCATCCCTCCAACCAGAATGACATCAGAGAAAGCTGCTGAAACAAGATTAAAATAATATCCAGAGTGCTGTAGCATAATGCCTAAAGTGAGCAGGTTTGAATTTTTAAAGTCCTTCATTATACTAAGAATCAGGGAACTATCAACTTGAACGAGAAAAAGCAACTAATTGATGCCAGCATGTAGATGACACACAGAATTATGTGGCTAGGATTTTAAAACAGCCATCCTGAAATTACTTCAATAAGTGATTGAAAGCACACTTGAAGCAAATGAGAAATAGAAACTTCAGCAAAGAAATAGAAAATAAACAGCAAATAAGTAGAAGATACAAAGAGAACCAAATAGAAATTTCAGAACTTAAAAATAACTGAAATAAACAGCTCAAGGAATAGGCTCAACAGCAAAATAGAGGTGACAGAGGAAACAAGCAATTAACTCTTACATAAGACAGAACAGCAGAAATTGCTCAACCTGTTCAGAGAGAAAATAGACGAATTTTTTTTTAATGTGAGACCCAGAGACACACTGGGACTATACCAATAGATTTAACATTTATGTCTTTGGAGTCTCAGAGGGGAAAAGAGAAATGGTGAGGTTGAAAAGGTACTTTAAGAAAAAATGGCTTAAAAGAACCCCAAATTTGGCAAAAAAAAAACAAAAAACAAAAAAACAACAAAACATAAACCAACAGGTTCAAGACTCAGTTGACCCCAAACAGGACAATCTAAAGAATTTCATCCCAAAATGCAGTATAGTCAAACTTCTGAAAATGAAAGAGAAAAAAATCTAGAAAGCAGTGAGAGAGAAACAATACCTTATATATAGGGAGGAAACAATTTGAATAAAAGAAGATTTCTCACTAGAAACCTTGGAGGCCAGAAGAAAGTAGCAAAACCTTTTTCAAAGGCTGAACGAAAAGAACTGTCGACTCAGGATTCTCTATCCATTTAAAATATCTTTCAGAAATGAAGGAAAATCAAGACACTCGCAGAGGGTGCAAAACTAAGTGAATCTGTTGTCAGCAAAGGTGTCCCAAAAGAATGACTAATGGAAGTTATCTTAACAGAAAGTGATAACAGAAGAGATCTTGGAATATCAGAGACAAAGAAAGAACAATGGAAAGAAGAAAAAATGGGTATGTATAATAGGCTTTCGTTCTCCCGAGTTTTCTAAATTCGAGAAATGAAGCAAAAATTATAACACTGACATGGTTCTCACCGCATGTAGAGGAAATATTTAAGATAATCATGTATGAATGTGGGAGGGTAAAGGACATGAAGAACATGAAGGGAAGTAAGGATAACTTGAATGGGTAAAACCAGTAGAATGTGGCAAGTTATGTGTATAAAATAAAATACCTGGAGCAACTGCTAAGGTCTACACTGTGCAATACACTCAAAAACACTACAGAGAAATCAAAACAGAATTCTAAAAAATAGTCAAGTAATTCACAGGGAGTCAGTAAAAAGGAGACAAGAGAAACAAACAAACAAAAAACAGAAATTACAAACAGAAAACAAAAAATAAAATGAAAGACTTAAACCTTAATATCAGTAAAAGATGAGTTAGCAGATGAGTATTCAAAGGCATACAAATTGATATAATGGACTTTGGAGACTCAGAAGGTGGGGAGAGTGAGATTGGAGTATGGGATAAAAAAATTACATATTGGGTACAGCAAACACTACGCGGGTGACAGGCGCACAGAATTTGCCACTATGTAATTCATACATGTAATCAAAAATCACTTGTACCCTAAAAGCTATTGAAATGAAAAATAAAGACAAATTAACAAAATTGATTTATTAAATGACCCAGTGATACACTTGTCTATAAGAAATTTATTTCAAATATAGCTACATAAGTAGGTTGAAAATAAAGAGTGAAAAATGATATGCTAAAGAAACATTAATCAAAAGGAAGCAGGTGTGCCTATATCAATATCATATAAAGTGGACTCAGGGGAAAAGAAATTTTCAAGAGACAGAGAGAGACATTATATAATGATAAAGTAGTCAATCCACCAAGCAGATAGAGTAATCCTAAATGTTCACGCCTCAAACAACACAGCTGCAATACAAGCAAAACAAAAACCAATAGAATTAAAAGGAGAAATAGACAAAACAACAATTATAGTTGGAGATTTCAACAACCTCTCTAAACAACTGATTGAAAAACTAGGCAGAAAACCAGAAAAGATGTAGAAGAACTCAACAACATCATTAACCAATTGGATCTAATTTACATTTATAGGATACACCACCAAACAACAGCAGAATGCATGTTGTTTTCAAGTGTCCACCAAACAAATACCAAGATAGGCCATTTCCTGGGACATAAAACAAACCTCAACAAATTTCAAAGAATTGAAATTATACTAGCTGCATTTTCGGAGCACAGTGGAATCAAACTAGAAATCAACAACAGAAAGGTAATGGGAAATTCTCTACACACTTGAAAATAAACACACTAAGAAAATCTCAAAGACTCTCAAAAAATACATTGGGCAGAATGAAGTGAAAATAAACATATCAGAATGTGTGGCATGCAGTTAAAGCAGTGCTGTGAATAAAATTTACAGCACTAAATATTTTACATTACAGAAGAGAAAAAGTCTAAAATCTGTAATCTAAGTTTCCACTTCAATAGCCTAGAAAAAGTAGAACAGCGTAAACCTACATCATGCAGAAGAAAATAATAGAGTAGAAATAAAAGAAATGGAAAACAAAACTAAAATTAAAAAAAGAAAAGATAGTGAAAATCAATGAAACTAAGAGCTGCTTCTTTGAAACAACCAATGAATGCGACAAACTTCTAGGAAAACTGGCAGGGAAAACAGAGGGAGAAGAAAAAATCACCAATATCAGGAATAAAACAGGGACTAAAACTACAGACTCTGTACACATCGAAAGGATTAGGAGAAAACACTGCAGACAACTCTACACACATAAATTTGACAACTTGGATGAAATGGAATTTTAGGTATGACAGACCTTGTTGCCTCATAAAAGGAAGAAAGAGCTTTGTGCCTATGTGATGAGATTACATCTTGATGTACAAATTTGTGTCTTTTTAAAAATCTTTTTTATTATCCTTTAAGTTCTAGGGTACATGTGCACAATGTGCAGGTTTGTTACGTATGTATACATGTGCCATGTTGGTGTGCTGCACCCATTAACTTGTCATTTACATTAGGTATATCTCCTAATGCTATCCCTTCCCCATCCCCCCGCCCCACAACAGGCCCCAGTGTGTGATGTTCCATCATTCTCAGCAAACTATCGCAAGGACAAAAAACCAAACACTGCATGTTCTCACTCATAGGTGGGAACTGAACAATGAGAAATTTGCATCTTTCATAAGTACTTTCTTCACCTTTCATTTTCTCATTCTTCTAAGTATCTGTGAATGCCAGAGACCAGCCCTGTGGCCAGCAATCTTCTGATGGCCCTGAGAATCTGCCCTGCAACATTATCTTCCTGCCCACTGTGCCATCATCCTAGAAAATCTATTTTTTGGTATAAATTTAAGGGGTACAATTATAATTTTGTTACCTGGCTATATTACATAGTGGTAAAGTTTGGGCTTTTAGTGCATCTATCATCTGAATAATATATCTTGTACTCATTAAGTAATTTCTCATCCCTCACTCTCCTTCCATCCCCGCACCCTTCCAAGTTTCCAAAGACTGTTATTTTATTCTCTATGTCCATCTGTACACATTATTTAGCTCCCACATGTAAGTGAGAACATGGGGTATTTGCCTTTCTGAGTTGTTTCACTTAGGATAATGACCTTCAGTTCCATTCACTTTGCTGCAAAAGACATGATTTTATTCCTTTCTATGACTGGATAGTATTCCATTGTGTATATATACCACATTTTCTTTATCCAGCTATCTGCTGATGGAGACTTAGGTTGATTCCATGTTTCTGCTATTGTGGATAGTGCTGTGATAAACATATACGTGTAGGTGTCTTTTTTATGTAATGATTTTTTTCCTTTGGGTGGATGCTCAATAGTGGGATTGTTGGATCAAATGGTAAAGTTCTATTTTTAGTTCTTTGAGAATGCTCTATACTGTTTTCCATAGAGGTTGCATTAATTTTAATTCCCACCAACAGTGTATGAACATTAACTTTTCTCTGCATCTTTGCCAACATCTGTTATTTTTTCTTTTTAATGATAGCCATTCTGACTGGTATAAGACGATATCTCATGGGGTTTTAATTTGCATTTCTCAAATGATTAGTGATGTTGAGCATTTTTTTCATATGCTTGTTGGCCATTTGTTTGTCTTCTTTTGAGAAATGTCTATTCATGGATTTTGCCTACTTTTTAATGGGGTAATTGAGAAAATCCAGTGTTAAACGGACATTTTTTAGTTGGCCAAATACAAAACACAGGATTTAGATTTTTGGACATTTTGAAGGAATGATGGATGCATGAAGAAAGAGCTTTACACACAGCCAAGGTGGGACATGACTCTTTGGAGATTGCTCTGCAGAATTCACAGCAGTGACACATCACCTCTCTGTTGTGTTGGTGTAATACACTCTGCAACAGGTCACCCAAACTCCCAGGCATTAGAAATCAAACTCACCTCTATAAACCAAAGATTTACAAAGGAGCTACTAATATGAACTCTCTTCAGCATTTTAGATAAATATACCATGTATCATTATTTAACATAATTATCAGCATATTGCTAAATAGGTCTTCTTTCCTGCTTGGTGTTGAGTAAAATTGAATCAAGATGGTGCAGTGGGAAGACTATGCACTTTGTGTAGGGTTCTCAAAGGACTGTGTCCTGACTCTGTCATTAATAAGCTACCTGGCCCCTTGGGCATAACCCAGCTCATCTGTGAAATGAACTGACAGTAAAAGGTTCTTCCAGATCTTATGCTTGATAGATCTCTGATGATTCATATTCTTACATCAAAGTGTAGATTGCCTGGAATTATTAATTTCTGATCTCATCCATTCCCTGCTCAGAATCTATGCATCGCTCCCCACTGCTTTTAAAATTACCACCCAAATCCTTAGCCCCAGCTTCAAATCATGCGATGACCCTCAACATTGTCTTTCTTCTTTCCTAGTGATGGGTCACCAGTCTCATTTTTCCTTTGTGCCTGAATGAATATCCTCCTCTGTCTTGCTAACTCTTAGTCATTCTTCAGTTCTCTAGTCCAACATTCCTTACTCAGAAAATCTACCCTAACCACACAGAATGGACCAGCTCCCTGTGTTATAGGCTCTGGTATATATTGGTACTTTTCCACACAGCATTCATGGCAGTTTGTGTTGTGGTGGGTTTCAGCAGGTGTATTTGGATACTGGCTCTCTCATGCTAGACTGATAAGACTGCAAGCTCTTGAGAAATAAATGTGTCCATTTTGTTCACCATTGTACCCCGACCAGCATGGCACCTGGAGGATGAAAGGGAAGAGGGATACAGAAAGAAGTTGGGGGCAGAGATAGGGGAAACAACCTTCTAGACAAAGGAGGCAGCAAACACAAGGGTCCTGAGACAGAACAGATGTTAGTGTACAGACTGGAGAGTGAAAGAGGTAAAATCCAGAGGCAGAGAGAAGCCAGATCCCTGTGGGGTCATGCAGGGGATCGTGAGGAGCCGGATCGTTTGACTAATTAAAATGGGCTGCCCCACAAGGATGGCAGAAAGAGACACGATTTATGTTTCAAGGTCAAATAACCACTCTGGCTCTACGTGAAAACTGGATTGTGTGGAACATTCATAGAATCAGGAGGCTGGTGAATTTGCCCAGGTGAGAGATGAGCACTTAGGGGAGAGTGGTTAGCAGTGAAGATGGAAATAATTGGGTAGTTAAGGTTAGATTTCTGAGACAAAGCCTATGGGACTTGTGGTAGTTTGGTTGTTGGTGTCAGGGAAGGGAAGCATCACAGAAAACTCCTGAGTAACACCTTGACAATGAAGAGGCTTACGGTGCCATTTACCATGTAGGAGAACCATGGTCGAGGGCCAGGTGATGGCATAAATCATGTCCCATCTCCCACCCAAACTCAGGTGCCAAAGCCATAATCCCTAATGTGATTGCATTTGGAGACAGGGTCTGTAAGGAAGTAGTTGAGGTTAAGTGAGGTCATAAGGTTGGGGCCCTAATCTGTTAGGACAAGTGCCTTGATAAGAGGAAGAGACGCCTGGGGTGCACATGCACAGTGGAAAGACCATGTGAGGACACAGCAAAGGGCAGCCATGTGCAAGCCACGGAGAGAGGCCTTGGGAGAAACCAAACCTGCTGACACCTTGACCTTGGATGTCCAGCCTCCAGAACTGTGAGAAAATAAAGTTCTGGTGTTTAAGCCACCCAGTCTGTGGTATTTTGTTATGGCAACTCTAGGAGACCTATACATTATGTCTTGGAGGAAAAAAAATTGTTTTTAATATATTTCATGTAACATATTTTTAAACAATCGAATGGTGATGAGAGGCTTACTCTAGGTGAGACGCTCAGAAAAAGGTCTGGACTGTAAACAATAGGTGCTCAATGAATGTATGTTGAATGAATGCATGAATGAGCCATTACTGAAAACTACCAGAATGGCAGGTATTTTCTTGCCACTAAGTATGTGGTTTTGAAGTACCGTGACCTTGTAACCAGCCAAGAGAGGAACAAGTGAAACCGAGACCATCCAAATGTGTCTTTCTCTTGAGTCTATCCATGATGGACAAGACTCAGTGAGAGCCAAATTTAAAAACAGAACCCAGAGGATGCCCTAGGAGTCCACGCTATCAGCATCCCAGCACATGCAGGAGTGTAGCCAACTCGAGGGGCAGGCATGGTCATACTTAACTCACTTTTGTTCATTCATGGTGCTGTGACTGGTCAGTCAGTGCATGAGTCTGTCTTTTCCTAAACGTTAAGCAGTTCTCTACTTGTGACTCCTACCAAAGACTGAAAGACGCAATAGTCCTCTAGGAAGACCTCTTGTATCCATTCTTCAGTGGTAAACCAGAGAAACTGATTTGGGCTAACTCAAGCAAGGAGAGAACATAGAACAGTGGTCCCCAACCTTTTTGGCACCAAAGGACCAGTTTCATAGAAGATAGTTTTTCCATGGATCAGGGCAACAGGGATAGTTTTGGGATAATTCAAGCACATTACTTTTATTGTGCACTTTATTTCTATTACTCTTACATTGTAATATATAATGAAATAATTTTACAACTCACCATCAGGTAGAAACAGTGGGAGCCCTGAGCTTGTTTTCCTACAACTAGATGGTCCCATCTAGGGGTGATGGGAGACAATGACAGATCATCAGAGGCAGTTAGATTCTCACAAGGAGCACACAACCTTGATCCCTCACATGTGCAGTTCACAGTAGGGTGCGTGCTCCTATGAGAATTTAATGCTGCCACTGATCTGACAGGAGGCAAAGCTCAGGCAATAATGCTCATTTGCCTGCCACTCATCTCCCGCTGTGTAATCCAGTTCCTAACAGGCCATGGACCAATACCAGTACATAGCCAGGGGGTTGGGAACTCCTGAGATAGGTGATAAAGTAGCTGAATAGTTAAAAAGCGTAAGAACGCAGTTTCAAAGAGCACAAGAGCTAAGGAAACAACCGGCCATCTTCTTAGGATGTGGCCACTGGAATGAGTCTGTTTTCCATTCTTGCATCACTCTGCTAAAGACTCAAAGTTGAGAAAGAGCTGATAAGACTAGAATGAATTTTAGGTTCACTTTTGGTGAGGGAGTACTAGGATCTTTGACTAACTCTCCCCCACACAAGACCACATGCATTAAGGAAGAGCTCATTCTTCAAAAGATAAATTGGAGTGTTACTACCGAAAGAAATTGAATGGATACAGGTGGGCAAAAATAGATTGTCCACACAACCCAGGAGACAGGCAAATGGGACCGATCTATCACTATGTGAGCAGATCAGTTGACCACAGCATGGTAGCTCAATCATGGGTGAGAGACAAAAACATTCAGTAGCTTTACTGGCTGGAAAGACAGTGATTGAATGTGAGTTGATGACTTGCATAGTGCTGATGGAAGCTGTAGGAAAAGGAAGGAGGAAGAGGGAACAGCATAGAGACAGGATTGTCTTATACCCTGGGGAGGAGGGTACTCTAGTGGCAGGTCTTCAGGAACCTGGTTTATTGTTGTTGCTGTTGCTGTTTTTCTACCCAACTATCAGATGAAATAGCTACTTTATTGCATATTCAAACTATCCATGAGTTAAAGATGGAGATAGGAATGGAATTGAGAATGAGGCTGCAGATTAAGACACAAATGAATGGGGAGAAACAGGTACAGAAAAAGATAATGTTGCAGTAATGTGCATCAACTGGCTCCACCCTTCTCAGCCTCCATCTCCCCTTCAGGAAGAGGACCCCACTCTTGGTCCATGTAGCTCCAGAGGGGTAACCTACATGAGGAGGCAGCCTGGTTCACTGCTGAATCCCCAAACCTAGAAAGGCACCCACAGCTGAACAATAATTTCTTACATTTCCTCAATGAATACCAAGATTAACAAATTGCAAACCATATGGATCACAAATTCTTAGATTATTCTTCTTTAGCTGTTTCTGTAAATCATGAACTCTTCTCTTGTAGAAGGCTTTCACCGCAGAGCCTGCAGAGCAAAGATTCTTACTGTTGTTCTTTCCACAAATCTACTGACAGCTCTATTAGGGCTTGGTTCAGAAAATAATTACACACTGGCTTCCACTCCACCAAAAATCCAAAGGAGTCAGTTTGGCAGGCGCCACAGCCCTGTCGGGCTGGACACTCATTTCTTCTTCTCTCTTCCTGAGTTAATCCCTCAACTGGCAAAATGTGCTGCTTTATCATTGGAGTTATTTATTTCACAAGGTCTGGAGAAGACAGGCAATGCCAAGTCGGTTTTGTCCCTGGCCAATTATGAATGAGGCTGCATATCTGGCCTCTGTGCCCAGCCAGCCTTGTTCTGCTTCTTGGCCTCTGCTTCTAGTGTGCTCCATCATGGGCGCAAAGGTTGGGTCCAGCCATCAGCTGAGGGTGAAGGAGCCTATTCATCTTCTCAGGTGAGCTGAAATTGAGGTCAGACTTGGACACGAGGTGGCTAATTAGAAAGAAGCCTAGCTGCTGGGGAAAATAACTGCTTAAGTATACGATGCTTCTGAGTGTGGGCAGCTCCCCTGGGTATGAAAGGGTCGCTGGACTCTTGCTGGCCACAAACAACTCTGCTCGGTTCCACCCCAACCAGTAGCCCCGACCCACTGAGCAATATTTTTTGCAAAGGAAGATTTTTCTTCTTACTGTGGTCATTTTGCTCAGTGGAGTGATTCTGCTTTTGTAGTGGAAAACAGTTCTCCACTGCCAAATCCGGTCCCTGTAAACTCCTCCTAGCTCAGCCAATTTAAGAAATTAAGTGACGGAAATCAAAACAGGAGGAAGGGAGAGAAACGTGTCATAAAGAGGAAAAAAAAAAAGAAAAAAAAACCACACACACAAGCATCACGTTTTTTCCCTTTCTTTGAATATCCTGAAAATTGCAAAAAAAAAAAAAATGTGTTTTTATGGGTGTGTGTGAAGTTGGTGAGACATTCCTCTCTCAGTAATTTGAATCTAAACAGCACGTTGCTTTCAAGCTCATAATAGCCGAAATCTGAGGAGCCACTGCATATGTATGTTTTAAAAAGCTGCAAGTGTTTGGAAAAATAAGTGTCTTTTGCACCACGTACCACAACTGAATAAGAAAGAAGCCCTGAGGGCAGGTGCAAAAGCCTCAAGAACATACTGCAGAAGAGGGCAGTGGCGGAAAATGTGCCTGAAGCTCAATTGCTCTAGAAACCAAGAAAAGGGGGCTGGCCCATGAATTCTACTTGGCCAGAGCCAGCAGATGCAAACATTTCCTCCTCCTGCCAGCCCCCCACGCTCTGTGGGAGATGGTAGAAGGCCAGGATCTTCAAAGGGAGATCAACAATTGGCCCTCAACTCAATATCAACTAGAAGCCAGGATAGCTAATTTGTTTGGCTCATTCCCTGAGACCCTCTAATATTCAGAAAAGGAGGCCTGGGACATTTTTAAATGAAGTCCCAGAAGAGAGAATAAAGTATCTAAATCATTAAGGATTTCCCAGGAATTTCACTGAAGAGTTTGGGGATGGCTGGATGAGGTTCAAAATGACTTTGGAGAATGGGGAGAAAGAAAAAACCAAAAAGAAAATAATCTAGTCTCACTTTTTTTCGATTTTTTTTCCTTTGTGTTTTTAAAGAAATCATGTTCTACAGAAAAAGACAACTTCTAAGGCAGAAACTCAATTGGCATTTATTTCCTTTGCAGGAGGAAGGCTGGTGATTTAAACACAACTCATAATGGTGTGGGGAATCTTTTCTGTAAACATTCTAATGAAAATAGAAATTAAGCTTACTATTACTTGGTAGAAACACAAATATCAGCTTAGTGACCAACCAGCTTCTAGTTACTGGAATTGGCCGGTGTCTCCCTCCTCCCCCTGTAAATTAAAGACCGCATTCATTAATGAATAATTAAATACATAAAAGTACATCTAAGCTGAACATTACTGTCATCTTTGCTAAATGTCTTTTTAGTTAGGTTAATCTCATTTTGATTTCATTAACACCATTCTCTCCCCAGTGGTCCCTGTATTTTGTCAGAGGCAGGACACAGAAAGCAAATACTTTTCTCTGTGCATTTTGCTGCATTTCTGTTTATTTTGAAAGACTCCATGAAATAATTACTTCACTTCTACCACCAAGGCCCAAACTTTTAGAATGTCTCCAGAGTACCAATCATATAGCAATTTAAAAATCATACTACTACTTATCACTTTAGTTTCCTTGACTACTTTTGGCATGGTCACTTTGAAATATCACTCATTTGGAAAAAAGCAAAACCAAGTACGGGCTGAATATCCCTAATCCCAAAACCCAAAACACTTCCAGCCCCAAGCATTTTGGATAAAAGATACTTAACCTGTACTCTGCAAATTTTCCCTCCATGTATGTGATCACAGTGGAATTGTGTTTTTTTCCCCCTCAAAAGCTTACAGCATATGCAAGTTAACCACAAATCTAGAAGACTCCATGAAGTCAATGAGCTGAAATACTGTCAGACAAATGGCACACAAACATTAACTACAAGCTCAATTATGGAGAACACAGAACAGCAGACTCCTCTTGAGGTTATTAGTGACTGTGATGCTACCATCTTTAATTATGCCTCTGCTGTCTATTCCAGAACACTAACTCTTTAGAAAAGTAATGCACAGAAATTCTTTATTAATCACCAGTGGGAGATGCACTCACCCAAATAGTTGTAGTTTGCTAATGTGTTTACTTTCAAAATCTTGAAACCTATTAAGAAATCTGCCCACAGGAAAACTCACTGACTGCTAACACCAAATCAACTTTAATGATGGTAGAAAGCTTTGTTGTTACCAATTATCCAGGGCATAGCCTTCTAAGAAATGGTTGGGGGAGGGAAGAGAAGGCTGAATCCATGGATGTATTTAGACTGTCTATTGGATATTTGCATGAATAAATTCCTCTGCATTTGAGTTGCAGTTGAGAGGACTCACAGTTTCATAGGTGGATAGAGTCACATCGGGATGCCATAGACTCTATTCACACCCAAGACGCTCATCATCAGTTAAATGGAAGCAGGTGAAAGTGGAAAAAATCAATGCTAGCTTCCCATTCAGAACTTACAAGAGCTTTTTAAAAAGATAGTGTGCATCAAAGAAGGAGGAAATAAAATGGGAGATAGGCAGACTTCATGGGAAGATGACTTTAATTCTATCAGAGGTAAAAGAAAAATGGTCCTCTCTGAAAAGGTAACAAACGAATGGAAAATATAGGACATGACAATTTGATAATCAAAGCCCCAAGGCACCCTTGGCTCTCATGCCCAAGTCTCATGTGACTTAAGGCTGCCATGCTGTAGGGAAGCCCTGTGTAGGTGTTTCCAGTTTAGGCAACAGACATGAGAGTGAAGGGGCCTTTAGATGACTTGATAATTTCAGTTCCTAGCCAGAAGTCTTCCCAGTTGAGACCCAGGACATCATGGAGTAGAGAAAAGCCACCCTTAAGGAGCCCTGTCCAAATTTCTGACCCATACATCCCATGGCCATAATAAAAAAAATTAAAGTGCTGAGTTTTGCAGTACACTGCTATGCGGAAATTGCATCTGGAAAACAGGGGTTTCAAGTCTTGACCTGAGGGAAGGAGCTGAGATTGTTTTGAAGAACTTTGCAGTGTGTGTTCAGTTCTCAGGCTAATCATTTATAAATTTAAATGACAAAAATTGAGAGGATAGGGAATTAGTTCAGGACAAATTTTAGCCCTCTAAGAGATTCTTTGGGGGTATTTGGGGAAATTTAAATATAGATTAGATAATAGAAGATATTATGGAATTACTGTTATTCTGGTAAAGAGTGATAATAATATCATGTATTACAGTTATGCATGGAAAATATCCATTACTATTTTTAGGAGCTGTTTCTGAACTATTAAGAGATAAGGCACCCTGTGTCTTCATGTCTTCAGGTCACTTTCAAGTGTCTCAACTTCAGCAAGAAATGAGAGAGAGAGGAAGAAAAGAAGTAAACATGGCAAAAATGTAACAATTATTGAATCTAGACGGAGGGTATTTGGATGTCCAGTGTAGCACTCTTTCTCTATTTCATAGGGATGAAAATAAAATGTGGAAGAAAAAAAGTGGGAGGGGAGAAGAATTTTCATTGACCTCTCAGAATTGTGAGAAGCAGAAGAATGAAAACGACTGCAGAATAGAAGACCGAAAACTCTCATAGAATTCCTGTCGGTTCTGGTCCAATACACTGATCAGTTTATTTAGAACCAAGATGACAGGCAATTAGCTATATTGATAACACCTGGAATTTAGCAAAATAGGCAATTAGTTCAATAATAGTGATCAAAACAGAGCCAGGGCTTATCTCTCCCCTAATGATTATATGACAGCAAACCTGAATGCCTACAGGGACTAGGAAAATCCCTGAATGCAGAAACTCAAAGGTTTAGGATGATAATGAAAGAAAATTGTAAGGGCTTTCTGGACCCAGCTCCAGTCCACTGTTACCATCCAGGGACATCAGCCAAGTGTTCTCTGATCTTCCAATGTTTTTCAAAGCCAAAAAGTTACAATTGTTATACAAGACCTTATAGTTTCAAAATGCTGACAATGAATTTAAAAATGTGAAAATACAGTGCAGGCCAAATAAAAGACAACTCCACGTCTCATTATTCAACCCAGAAGCTTTAGTTTGAGACTTATGCTACACTGCATCGTGGCTGATCGGTTGATTCCACTTTTTGCCCCTCACGGTAGTACTGGATACAGCTAAAATGCAAGCTGTCGAGGCTGAAGTGATGGTTGCCTTGGTGTGACACCCTGCTCTCCTCTAGTGATGATACCTGCCTCTCTGCAGCTACACTCTGCAGAGTGTAAAGTGTCTCCACTATAGGTCCAGGACTCTCCTTTCCTCCATAACGTCTTCCCCCCTAAATGTCCAGGATCCCGTCCTCCTTCCCTGAGAGTTTAATTACATCCTGGCACCAGCCAGGGGAAGTTTCGCCCACAGTGTAACTTGAGTCGTTAGGAGACAGATTGATGCCATTGCTGTGGAGTGGTCATTGAGTGATGGATTGGAGGAAGGACAGCAAGGGTGATGGCTGTGTGGATGACTGGTAGAGAGCGGGCTTCCTGGGGAGGCTGTGTGTAGCCCTGCCTGTGAAGTGGTGTTGACTGTGGTTCTCAAAGCCGTCTCTCCCTTGTCACATCTCTTTGCTCTTTTCTCCTTTATCCCATTCTATTTCAGGGAAATACTTTCTAGTCTTGGTAGAAGGAACTCAGGATGTCATTTGTTGTGTTTATTTTATACCTCAATTTCTCTTAGAGCCCAGCTTCTAAGGTTCAAACTCTTTTTTATGCTGCTACATTTCTTCTTTGAATTAATGCCAGTTGCATAGACACCCCCGACCCCATCATCCAGATGGAAAATAATGCCAAGTATAAAAAGATAGAAGATAGCATGAAGAAAAAAATATCAATATACTAAACAATATTTCATACAACATAAACAGAATAGATAAAAATCGGAAATTCAAAAAAGAGAAATCAAAAGTAGGAAAATAAATTCGGGAAAAAGATTAGTCCGTTAAAAAACTCACTTTAATTACCTTGGAGAGGGCCATTGATTTAACTCAGAGCTTCTCAGAATCTATATTTACCATGAGGTCCTACCTGTACAAAAATCAGACTTCATGTCAAATGCAGATACCCCTTCCAAATAGAAGTCAGGTTCCAAAAAGGTTGGCTGAGGAAAACTTCAGGGAGATAGAACTATGTCATAGTTAAAGCTTGCCCCCTTTTGTTGCTGTTGTTGTGTTATTGTTATTCTCTAATTGGAGAACAATGGTCAAACCTATGACCACATGTAAGCCAGCAACCCAGAAGACTTGGGTCTACATCCTGGTTAGAGAGTACAAGGCTCAGGCTCTCAAAATCTCGGTTGCCCACCCCTTTGTGTACCAGGTACAAGCTGCCCTCCAAACATAAATGCCTTAAACCTATGACACTTGTTCTCCAGTTAGTATAAAAAAAGAGTCTCTTTTCTCTAGACCCTGCTAGAACAATGGTCATAGCAGGGTCCAG
Source organism: Pan paniscus (assembly GCF_029289425.2). Classification (NCBI taxonomy): domain Eukaryota; kingdom Metazoa; phylum Chordata; class Mammalia; order Primates; family Hominidae; genus Pan; species Pan paniscus. The sequence goes on from NC_073259.2 coordinate 138,049,890, forward strand.
AGATAAGAGATGGCTTGGTCTCCAGCACAATTTGGTAGCAGGGGAGAATGGAGGGAGAGGGGCTCAACAGTCATGGCTATGAAGCCATTATGTATGCTGTGCTTTGAATGTATGTGTCCCTCCAAATTTCATATGTTGCAACTTAAACCCCAAGATGATGGTATCAAGAGATTGGGCCTTTGGGAGGTGACTAGGTCATGAGGGTGGAGCCTTTATAAATGAGATTAATGCACTTATAGCAGGACTGGGGGAAACTAGTGAGGCCGTTTGCCGTTCCGCTCTTCTGTCATGTAAGGATGCAGCAACAAGGCACCATCTTGGAAGCACAGAGCAGCCCTTACCAGACACCAAGCCTGGTGCCTTGATCTTGGACTTCACGGCCTCCAGAACCATAAGAAATAAATTTCCATTGCTTATGAATTACTCAATCTCTGGTATTTTGTTGTAGCAACACGAACAGACTAAGACAGCATAAGTGGCCACATTGGGATGTCTCAGTTCAATGATCTAACCAGTTCAAACCTGGGCTTATGAGTCTACATTGGGACTGACATTCTATGGCTTTGCTACTGAGAGAATGTGCTGATCAGTAAATGCAGTTTATGGGATATCAGCAGATCTGATCTAACTGTACAAGTGGCACAGCTTATTTAGAGGTAGAAGCGGAAAGGTCTTTGTGAAGTCAGCACTTTTTTCAAGGTGCCAGAATCAATGAAATCTGGACTTATATTCACAAGACACACAGATGGTTCTCATGTGCATTTTTAAGATCTAGAGCTGTCCTGATAGTTATAACATCTCTTCTCTCTGGAAGCTGCAGATTTAGGTAGAAAGGAATCTTTTCTTGTGGCTCTTGGATGTGAAGCTTATGGTTCCATTTCTCATTGAGCATTTATAAATGAACCTTATGAATTATTATTTTAAAAAACAGATGCCAGGTTCCATTAAGATAAATATATAGGTATTGTTGCTTCTTTCCCATGTGTTGTATCTTTTTGTTTTGTTTTGTTTTCTGAAGCTGTTACTTAAAGATTCACCAGACCTCAGAAACTTGTCAGTAATAAGCCTTTTCATTTGCTTTTACAAGCAGCATGCAGCACCACCAAGATCACAAATAAGCTGCCTCCTGTCCCTGGAAGTCTCCCAGATCCTCTTCTGCTTTTCCTTCTCTCCCTGCTGATCTTTTCTTTCTGGGCCATGGCTCTAACTTCAGGCTCTCAGCCCCTGATTCAGATGTTTGGTTGGGAACAACAGTTTGGAGCCCCCTCTCTATGGCCTGCCTCCAACCACAAGCGCCTGCCCCCAAACTTCTCCAAAGCATATCACCTAAGGACACTAACACCAAGCGGCCCCTGGACTACCACTGAGGTGCCCTTGAGTGCCTTCAGTGCTGCAGCTAAAATCATATTATTTGGGTAAAAAATTAACACAAAACAAGAAGAGGTAAGAAATCAATTTCATTCTCCACTACCCTAAACACATGCACACACACGCATGCACACACACACACACGCACACCCCAATTCTCCTCTAGTGAAGGTTTTTTATCAGCAGGTAGAGGTGGTAAACTCTCTTCATTCAAACACACATAAAGTCAAGACACTGAGGCTCCACCTCATCCCAGGTTTGGGGGAGGGCAAAAAAAAAATGCCATGTTGAGTGAGGAGAGGGCATGGGTGGCCATGCTGGGTGAGGAAGAGGGTATGGGCAGCCATGTTAGGTGAGGAAAGGGTATGGACAACCATGTTAGCTGAGGAGAAGACATGAGTGGCCATGTTGGGTGAAGGGAGAGTATGGACAGTCATGCTGGGTGAGGAGAGGGTATGGACAACTTGTTAGCTGAGGAGAGGGTATGGGCTGCCATGTTGGGTGAGGGGATAATGTTGGTTAACATTTACAATATCCTAAGCACATTAGGCCCATAATTCCATTAAATTGCCTATCTACTTCCCCTTTTCCCACTGAAGAAGAAGCTATTGATATAACCGTCTTTGTGCAACCACAATATTTTTCTTTAATCATTGTTTTGAGAAAAACGTATTAGGAGAAGCCTTATAGGTACCCTAGGAAAGGTCATCCAGGTAATAATAAAAAGCTTCACAGAAATCATGAAGCTCCTGAGAGAATAGAAAATCCCAAGTGCTTTCTTCCTGAAGGGCTTAATAAACCAATCAATGGCTGGCTCTGGCCTCATCTTTTCAGCCTATTTGTTGCACAGATGATGGAGAAGTTTTGATACTTGCAGTGACAGGTGGCAACTCACAAGCTAATGGGAGCTGGCTGATTTGAAGGCAGAGGCTGTGCAGTGTATCATGTTCCGTGACACTTAGAGGCTATACTCTGCTCCAAATAGAGAACACCAGCCAATGAAGTTGCTTCTGAGGCAGGAGTCAGCAAACTTTTTCTGTAAAGAGCCAGAAAGTCAAAGCTTAGGCTTTATGGCCATATGGACTCTGTCACACGGATTCAATCTGGCCATTGTGGCACCAGAGCAGCCATAGACATTAGTTAAACAAATGGGCATGGCTGAGTGTCAATAAAACTTTATTTACACAAACAGGCAACAGATCAGATTTGGTCTGTTCATAGTTTACTGACTCCTGTTCTAGGTCACCATTAACTTCAAGATATTTAGGGAGACATAAATGTATACTGTATTTCCAGCTATCATTCAACTGAGCTGTATTGTAAAAGAGTGGACAGCATAGCTGGTAGATGTTTCTGATGGAGGATAATATTTCGATTTTTTTTTCCTTGTTTATCCTGAGACCCTCATGTTTTCAGAGAGTGAAAATAAGTCATCGATCACCTTAGGTAGGGTGGAGTATTACAACAGAAACAAATAACAGAGACACATGGCTAGCTTTTGTTTCTTCTTTAACAGTTTATTTTTTCTGAGCATTTTAAATGACAGAAGAGATTCTGGCTCCATCCTCAGATTCAGCATCCATGGTGGCAGCTGCTGAGAGAAAAAATGAGAGCCCCTCCTCCTCCTCTGGCCAAGGTAGTTTAGGTAGAGCACTAAGATGTCAGAGAAAAAGCTGCCAGGAGACTCGAGTTTCCTGGGGGAAGATGAGGAGTTCAAGTACTTCCCTCTGAAGACTGGGCTGGTGAGGATAAGAATGAAGATGCCCATGACTGGGATCCTGATGAGAGTGATGACAGCATAACGTATGTCTATTTCCATCCTTTAGAGCTGAATCAGAGAAACACATTGCAAGACTGGAACCCCATGGCTTGCAGCAGAAGCACTGAAACAATACAAACTCAAGCTGTTTGTCTTTGAGACAAAGAACCCAGGATGGGACAACTCAGCAAATATGTTTCCTACCCATTCTACTGGGATTTATTATTGTCTTATAACACAGAACTATCTGGCTAGAAAATAATTATAGAAATAATACACACTTATTTTAGTATATACATATATGCATGTGTGTGTGTGTATATATATATATATATATATATATACACACACACACACATACTTACATTCTTAGTTTTTGAGTTTCAAACTGAGATCTACTTGCTGAAGAAAAGGATTGTAGACAACGTTGAAGAGTTCATCTCACCTTCTCTCTTCCCAGACTATATGCAGGTCCTATAAACTGAGGAAAATAGAAAATAATGAGGTAAAGGGTAAGTCAAACTCTCACTTTCGAATCACAGCCAGTGATCAGGAAGAGAAGCCTTCACCTCTATCACACATCTGCTTATTTTTGTTGTTAGGAAGCATGACTGCAGAGCTATGGGACTTTGTACCAGTCAGCTAAAGCTAGGTTATGATGCACTAACAAATAGCACCAAAATCTGATTAACGGATATGAGTTTCTCTTTCATAGGACACATCCCTCAAGAGTCAGCAACAGCCCTTCCTCAGTGTTCTTCACTCTGGGGCTCAGACCAAAAAAGCAGCCTTTTGAAGGGAGCAGGGTAGAGCCACAGCATGGTTCTCAATGCCTCCTTGCACGTGGTATACCTACGTCTGTTCAGGTTTCATTGGCCAAAGAAATTCACATGCCAATGCTTGTCATCAGTGAGGCAGGGATGGATCTTCCCACAGGGAAGGCAGAAAATAGTTAGAAAAAAAACTATATTATTTTTTATACCAACTTGTGGCCAGAAAACTCCCATTTTGAATTGATTCATGCTCTGAATGTCTCCAAGGACTAATTCTAAATCACTGATTTTCATCCGGTAAAGCCAACTAATGTTCTTAGAATCCGGGACTGGAAAAGTCAGCAACCCAGAAGACTTGGGTCTACATCCTGGCTAGAGAGTACAAGGCTCAGGTTCTCAAAATCATGGTTGTCCATCCCTTTCTATAGCAGGTACAAGCTGCCCTCCAAACATAAATGCCTCTATCCTCCCAGTCAGGATTGCAACCAGCCTGGCCACATAAATTAATCTCACTGTGACAGACTGCAAATCCTCAGAGGAGGGCAGCCTAGAAAATAGGAGTGCAGCTTTTTTTGTATGATTTGCTTGTTTTATAAAATTAGTCAGCCATGTGGCTGTGTGTGTCACACCATAAGATGACAATTCATAAGAGAGAAATTGTCATTTTTCATAATTCAGAGGCTAGAATGATTGCACTTTTCCTCCAAAAGATGAATATTCCCAGCCATTATAAAAGCATAATGGCATTTGACAGATGCACTGGAAACACCATGGAACCCAAGAGCCATTTGTCACTGCTGGCATTTAGATTGTCAGAGTCTTTGAGTTCTGTCGGACCTTAACATTTTGATTCTGATTAGAAACAATAAAATGAAAAGTGCCGTGTTAAAAGAAGTACAGGTAACCATAGAAATGTGTAAGTTTCCTACTTTTTCAAAAACCTGCAATGAACACCCACATGTACATGTCAGAAAAGCTTTTCCTGCATGTGGGATGGTCCCAGTTTGAAGTTTGAATCCTGAAGCCATTGAAAGCTCAGTTCTTCATGAGTACCCAGCCCCCCTCAGGGTTAGATCAGACATGCTTTAGACAATGACCACCAAGGAGCCCAGAAAACCCCCTTTGTAGGGAAGAATTTGCTTCTAGGATCCAGGGTTGGAAAGAACCCTATTATATCCATGCAGTTATTCAGAAAATGGTTTTGAAGGATGGTTGCAAAGAAGACAAGTAGGTAGTATGGTATCACAAAAACCGACTTGGACTAAGGTTATGGAGGATTGGGCTCTAGAACTATTTTTTCCCATTTACTATTTCTCTGACCCTAAGAATTTCACCAATCCTCCATTTCTTCACCTTGGAAGCAGAGGATATAAAGTGTTTGAACATTTGTAATTTGCAAAATGCGTAACCATTTTCTGAATATCTGCATGGATATAGTAGGGCTCTTTCCAATCCTGCATCCTAGAAGCAAATTCTTGCCTACATAGGGGGTTTTCTGGGCTCACTGGTGGTCATAGTCTAAAACGTATCTGATCTAACCCCAAATGGGGCTGCTTACTCACCAAGAATTGTGCTTTCAATGGCTTCAGGATTCAAACTTTGACCTATGGGTGGATATATCGGATCAGAATTATCCTCATTGTCCTGAGGATCTGAAGAATGTGTATGGAGGCGGAAGAGTAGGTGTCTGAAGCATTCGGTGATGGTCAGTGCAGCCACCAGCAAAAGGTTGGGAGCTGAGGTTCATCATCATCTCCCTCACCATCATCACTATCATCACCACCATCATCATCATTAACATCGTCACTATCATCATCATCACCATCATCATCATTACCATCTTCGTCACCATTACCACCATCATCACCATCATCACCATCACCATCGTCATCACTACCATCACCATCATCACGATCGTTATCGCCATCACCACCTTCATCACCATGACCATCATCATCACCATTACCATCATCATCATAATCATAACCATCACTATCTTTACCATCATCACCATCATCACTGAAGCAGAGAAGGGGGAAAACCTTGAAGCTTAATTTTCCCCATAAATATCATTCCCCTCATAAATATTTTTAAGTCCCCACCATCCATAAACAAGTACCCAAAGACCATTCCCAGCTCACAAACATATTTTATTTGCTGCACAGAATGTGGCCACCCTGTTGTTGTTGTTGTTGTTTTTTAAATCACTGCAACATTTTTAAAATGAGAGATTTCATATCAATGTCCTAATTTCTCTTGAAAATTGGCATATTGAACCACCCTGGGCTCTTCCACTTGGCAACCATTGGCTGCAACTGAGAAATCCTTGCATCCTTCAGAGAACATAATCTTTGGAATTCACTACAGTTATCACCACACGCTACTGACTGAGGACTATCAGCTGAAATAATCCCCATTGCCTGATCCGTTCTTGTCAGTGTATGGATGTTCTACTCCTACATTTCAAAATTATTTGGTTTAAATTCTAATTTGCCAATTTCTCCTTTGATGGTGTAACTGCTATAAATAAAAATAACATTTAAGATATTCATGTTTTCAGCCCGACCAGCCCAAACACTTAGTATAATTTTAATTGAACAGCATTCAGGATTCAAGGTTTCTGTTCCCTTCCCTGGCTCACAAAGGCACAAATCTTTATTCCTAGAAGCCAAATCAACAATGATGCTTAAAATATATATTATTCAATAAGGGTGTTGTCTCCATATGGCAAATAAATGAAACGGCCTGAAAGGGTTATTCTATGCTCTCAAGGTAGAAATGGCCTTTCTAGGTTAGACAAATGAATTTGATGATAGAAGCAATATCAAAAGGCAAATGAAAAAATTGGAGAAATTTTACAGTTCAAAAATACAGAAACAAGGCTAAGTATTCCATATATAAAGATCTCCTACAAATCAGTAAGAAAAAAAAGGTAAAAAACCCAATGACACTGTTTCACAGGGATGATTCAAGTGGAGAACATGTATGCTCTTCAGGACTGCATGTGTGCAGTTCAGGCAGGTGCTTGCATCACACACACACAGTGAGACTTCTCACTGCCTTCCTTTGGATTCACAGGTCTTTGTGTAGGCCGATGTGTGCTGGAGAAAGTCAAGTTATTCTTCCTGTGAGGATGTTTGTGCATTTGAATTCTAGCTGCCCCATGTGACCACTGATCTCCCAGATGGAAACATCTCATCCTGGGACCATTGAGAAATCCAGATGCCAGAGCTGGAGTCTGGAATTAAAAGCTTTAGCCAAACTGTTGGTTATCTGTAATGCACCCCAGCTGACTTAACTTGTCTCTTGGCTGAAAGTATTGGTGGGTTAGAGGCTATAAATGCAGACTGAGTCTGCACTCATTGGGCAGAGATTAACCAGACAGCTAGAGATGGGGATGGCGGGCTGGTCTCAAAGACAAAGCCAATACTTGATGAAAAGTGATAGGAAGCTGAAGTTGGCCTCAGGACACACATGCCCACTTGACTGTCTTCCACAGTAGTTCATGCTCCTCAATGCTCAAATACAAGCAAGTCTCCGTGGAAGGCATCAGGCTTTCCCTCATCTTGCTACCTTTTACATACGACAGCTTCTCTACCCAGAACAAAGCTCTCTCCCTTTTCCTGCAGCCTGACTCCAACTCATCCAATGTTCGGGGGACAGAGACTGCTGGCTATTCCCAAGATGTATGCTTCCTTTCTTCTGTTAGCAGAAGGAGCCTAAAGTGTAGGTGGGAACATGGCTATTCTGCTCAAGAATATTTATTTCCACCTCCTTTGCAATTAGCAGTGGACATATGCTGAGTTAAGGCGAATGGTATTCAAGAGCAAGGCCTATGGGCAACATCTGGGTCTTGTCATTAGAGAGAAGGGCTGTGGTGTGCCACCAAGATCTCCTCTTCTGGGCCGAAGTATTTATCCTCCTGGCTGCTTGAAGAGAGTGAACAGTGGAGTCCTGCCCTGGGAATTACCTTTCACTTAGGCAAGCAGCCTCACTCCACAGCCACAGACCCAGCCCACATCCAACAACTGGCCAATGTACAAAGACCCAGCCTGCTTGTCCAATTTGGGACATCTCTAAATCAGCTCAGGTCTTCCTGCACCTGCATCTTAGTTCACTTTCATTTCTGTGCAGCCTTGCTTCCTTCACTGCCTTACAGGTGCTCTTCCCGTGAACACCCCCGGTGAATGTCCTATGCCGGTATCCCAAACTTGGTATCTATTTCCAGGAAACTCCATCCAAGAAGGGAGCGGTAAGCTGTAACAGGCAAGGTGAGCCATCGTTACTGTGCAGAGGTAGCAGAGGAAGGAAGGATCGTGCCTCCCTAACACCATAATGCCACCTACCAACCCTGGGCCAGGTGCTCAGAGTGCTACAGTGGAGAGAAATAAGTGACTTAGGTTTAGTTTCTCTGTTTGGGGATCTCTGCAACAGCCTAGGCAGAACTCACTGATAAAACCTACCTCAAAGGTAACCTCCCACCAGCCCCAACCTACATTCATATACAAACTAAGGTATTCTTTGTAGGAATTTACATAACACTTGCGCACACTCTTTGCTGCTCTGGGTCAGGAATGATGGTATCTTGTTTGCCTTCCTAAGCAAGTGGTCAGCTCATTTTGGCCAGACCTGTGTTTTGTTCAGCTTCTATAACCATAGCTCCTGCTAGTACAGAATGAATACTCCATAAATAATTATGAATGAATGCATAACTTTTTTTCATTCAGGGCCTCCTATTTCCTAAGAACCCCATCCAATTTGCTGTACCTAAGCAGAAGTGTAAATTGATCAGCGTCTCTTGACTCCTTGCCACATTGAAGAATAATCAATAAAATCAATAGCCAAACATTTGCTAAGGATGCTTCATGTGAACGTGTTTCAATTTCTTCTAATAGAAATCCTGTGAGATAGGCATGTGTGTTGTCCCCATTGACAGATAGGAAACAGGCTCAGAGAGAAGGTGATAAGACAAACTAGCAAGTTGAGAGGCAGGACTGGAAGTCAAATCTGCCTGACTGCAGAGCCCACATGTCTACTATTGTCTAAGATCTGACAAGCTCATTCACCCTTTTGTGATCACGCCATCTGCAACTCCTCCCAAGGCACAACATTGAAACCCACACAAGGAAGTTCCCGTGGTGACATTTCAAACATGAGGACCCATGTTTAAACAGAGAACATCTCTCTAATCTCACCAGCCCAGACCTGTCCTTACATAGAGAGTTGAGGAGAGAACTTCACAAGCCATAGTCTTTCAATACACACCCGCCATCCAATCCCCATATATACCAATCTCTTTAATACCAATCTCAGTGTAATTAACTCCAGCCACTACAGCAGATGAGCCTGAAACCTCAGTGGCTTAACACAATAAATGTTTATTTTTGTGCTCACATCAGTGTCAAATGCATGCCACCAGTTCACAAGGGCAGAGGTTCTCCAGCTGTGACTCAAGGATCCAAGCTGTTCCCTGTGGAACACATCGCTCCCAAGTTTTCAGTAGCAATGATAGAAATAATTGGAAAAACTTGTAAAATGTCTTAAAGCATGGAAATCAATTGCATCTACAATGAGCAACATCGATTTGCATTGCTGCAGAGAGGAAACATTTGTGTTGCTCTCAGATAAGAATCATATGCACTGCTGTATTCTCTAAGCGAACTTCTACAGTTTTAAAATAGTTCAGTCAATAGAAAGCCAACCACAGAGGCACACCTAAGAGCTAATTTTTGCCTATTAAGTTTTAAATATTTTTTTATAACAGATATAACATTGAATCCATACTGAGGTTATTCACTTTTTTTTTCCTTTTTCTTTTTGAGATGGGAGACTCACTCTGTCACCCAGGCTGGAGTGCAATGGCGCAATTTTGGCTCACTGCAACCTCTGCCTCCCAGGTTCAAGCGATTCTCCTGCCTCAGCCTCCCGAGTAGCTGGGATTACAGGCGCCCACCACCACGTCCAGCTAATTTTTGTATTTTTCATAGAGAAGGGGTTTCACCAGGTTGGCCAGGCTGGTCTTGAACTCCTGACCTCAGGTTATCCACCCACCTCGGCTTCCTAAAGTGCTGGGATTACAGTCACGAGCAACTGCGCCCGGCCTGGTTATTCACTTTTTAATTGCTTTTCTATTCTAATAAATTTTTTTTTTTTTTGAGACGGAGTCTGGCTCTGTCGCCCAGGCTGGAGTGCAGTGGCGTGATCTCGGCTCACTGCAAGCTCCGCCTCCCGGGTTCATGCCATTCTCCTGCCTCAGCCTCCCGAGTAGCTGGGACTACAGGCGCCCGCTACCACGCCCGGATAATTTTTTGTATTTTTAGTAGAGGCGGGGTTTCACTATGTTAGCCAGGATGGTCTCAATCTCCTGATCTCGTGATCCGCCCGCCTCAGCCTCCCAAAGTGCTGGGATTACAGGTGTGAGCCACCGTGCCTGGCCCTATTCTGATAATTAAATCAACAAGGAAGTCTCCTTTGGGAACTTGGGAAAATTAAGGGCCAGGCCTGGAATGGATTACGTCACTTCTGCCCACATCTCACTGGACAGAATTAGTCATATGACCTCACCCAGGTCAGGGCGAGGAATAGAGATGTGAGTTGCTGTCTCCACAATGAAACTCAGAGAAATATAAGTCAAAGGACTTGTAGAAGGCCTCTGCTTCTTTACTTGTAAAGTGGAGGGAGAGAATGGCTTCATCAAAGATTCCTATTTGGGAATATGCATCAAAATGACCCAGAGAGCTTTTTTGAACTTCGGATTCCTGGATGCTGCCCTAAAAGTTCGGACTTAAAATAATTAGGAATGAAGTTTTTGCATTTCTGATGTCAACACCCCTCCCCAGCCCTTCTCAGCATGACTTGGGTTGAGAACAATTAAACCAGGTGAGTTCTAAACCTTCTTCCATTTTTTATGTTCTTTAATTCTGGGGTACTCTTTTGGATCTATAGGTAGAAAAACACAAAGAGAGGACTCACTCTCAGGGATATTAAAGAGCCACTTCTTTGTCACCAGGTTCCCAAAAGATAGAGGTGGGTCTTAGGACTCTGTATCTCTGCCTAGCAGAGCCTCATTGAGGTTTCTGCATCTGCTTTCTCTACTAATCATTCTCTGGACCTCATCTTGTTTTTACATTTTGCTCAATTCACCAAAACTCTGTGCAGCATCTTGGTGCAAGCATCCTACCTTGAAAACCGCCCTCCACCTCCTTGCCCATAGTCTTTTTTATAGGACCCAAAATCAATCTGCATCCCCCTATCATTTCGAACAGCTCCACAATTATCAATATGCATTTATCCTCTACATATAAAATATGGAAATGTCAATAACGCTTTGTTCTATAAAACACAAGGAGTGCTTACATATTTTGTCAAGGTTCATAAAACTTTACTTGAATTGATAGATAACTGGCATAAAATTGATAATGGCAGCGGTGCTGAATCAGAAGACAATTGTGATTCTTTTTTTATAGTGACCTGAGACGTTATTCCTTTTCCTAGAGAAATTAGCCTGTTCTCTTTGACATTATCTTTCGTGAAATTAAACTACAGGAAATAAATAAATAACTGAAAATAAAAACAAAAGGAAGGATGAGAGTCAGGAAGGGGATGCGAGGGGTTAACGTGGAGCTATTGAGTAAGAGGAATTGTCTGGTTCCTGGGTTCCAAGGAGCCCTCTCTGGAAAATATAACCTAAGAACTAAAGGACGAGAAGACCTGAGCAAGAAGAGTGATGCATGGGTGGTGGGGGGGTGGGGGTCAGCAAGAAGAGTGATGCATGGGTGGTGGGGGCATGTGGGTCACTTGCTCTCATTCCTTTCCATCCTCACCCTGTTAATAATAAGGAGCAATCATCTGCGTTCTGCTTATGTGTTGCATGTGGGAGACATGAAGCCCACCTCCCACAGGCTGCCTTTCCAAACTGGGACAACACTGGTTCTCTGGAATAGGTGAGAGACCAGAAGAGAGTGCTGGCATTTGCCATCCATAAAAACTGGGGATTCATCAATGATAGACTGGATAAAGACAATCTGGTACATATACACCGTGGAATACCATGCAGCCATGAAATGGAATGAGATCATGTCCTTTGCAGGAACACGGATGGAGTTAGAAGCCATTATCCTCAGCAAACTAATGCAGGCACAGAAAACCAAACGCCACATGTTCTCACTTATAAGTAGGAGCTGAATGATGAGGACACACGGACACACTGAGGGGAACAGCACACACTGGGACCCATCAGAGGTGGGTGGTGGGGGGAGAGAGAGCATCAGGAAGAATAGCTAATGGATGTTGGGCTTCATACCTCGGTGATGGGATGATCTGGGCAGCAAACCACCACGGCTCATGTTTACCTATGTAATAAACCTGCACATCCTGCACATGTAGCCCTGAACTCAAAATAAAGGTTGAAGAAAAGAAAGAAAATGCAGAAATGATCTCTCAACTGAGTCAGTAACTGCTCCAGAGGCAGAGTCTTCCTTTCACAGCTGATGCCCTCAGATGTACCCTCCTCTTAGGAGGCTCCTGCTGGAAGAGCACAGAACCACATCATACTTGATCAGGACCTGGTGTCCATATGTTTGTGAACTTCAGAAATCACGTGGAATGCACATCATGGACCCAAGGAACTGCCCATCTCAAAGCCAACATTCGCCTAATCTGCCACTGAGATTATTGTCTGCCTGTAACAGAAGACTCAAAAATGCTCAAGACCAGTGCGAAGATACCAGAAGTCACAGAGCTCCACTCCTGTGCTCATCACCCCTGAAAAAGACAATTCTTTAGCATGATATAGAAATGTAGGCATGCTAAGGGAAGCAATGCATATTGGCAAGAAGAGGCTTATCTACGTAGGATGACTTTGGCTGCAAGCAACAGGGATAAAAACAGCTTAGGGAATAAAAAGAAAATGTATTGTCACATATCATAAGAAGCTCACTGCTAGCGCAGGCTCTATGCTTGGTTAATTCACAGCCCAGTAGCATCATCAAGGACTCCTGTTCTTTCCATTTTCCCACCCGCCATCCTGATCCTCCCTTTATTTTGGTGACCCCATGGTCACACAGCATAGTGGCTGCAGTTCCAGTGTACGTCCAGAAACAACACCATCGGCAGAAGAAGATGCAGCTATGTCTTCCTTGTTGACCCTTTTACGAGAGAGGCTGCCTTTCCCAGACACTCACATGCATCCCCTCATGTCTCATTGTTTGGGACATGAACTTGGTCAAATATCCATCCTGACGAGGGAAACAGGAACAAGATTGGTTTAGCCAAGTGACTCACACACAGGACACTACAGCCACCTTCTATCTTGGAAATTTTCGTTGAATGAAGGAAGATTTTTTTGTCTTCTAGCAGAGTTGGACAGAAGCACTTAAATGTTAAATTGATATTACTAAATGTTAAAATTTATGTTGCTAAATTTCTTAGAGAGTTCAAGAATGACACTGATTTTTTAAAAATTGTGTGCATACAAATAAGGTTGGAAGAGACACGTCAGAGAGTCCACCCACGTCTGTCTTCATAGACTAAAAGGATACATTATCCAGAGTTTAGGTCTTCTGTCTGGACTCCAAGACAGTAAACGGTTACAGTAAGTTCACGCTTTGAGGTGACAGATGGCACCATCATATTCTTCCAGACGTAACAGACTCTAGTGACAGGTGACACCGACACAGATATAAACTCAGCTTCTCAGCCTCCCTTTATCCCTCTAGACCCATTCTTTACCCCTCTGCCTATTGCAGGTCCCAGGAAGCTGCATTCAATGGAAGTTTAGCCCATGGATGTACCTGACATGAGGCCGATAGATCAGAGGAAAAAGAGATTAGGTATTTTCCTCCCGCCCTTGCTGCCAGCCACATTCTCTCAGCACACCATCTCCTGCAGCTCACAGTCACTGGGCTCCAGAAATAGGCTCCCTCCCCAGCCCTTTCAGCCTGGGGGATGGTCACTCCCCTTTACTCTGTGGATTGCCTCCTTGTCCTTCTGGGATTCATTAACTCTACTTGCTCCTCTGGACACAGTTCCTTCATGCAGCTTGCTCCAATGAACTCTCCAAGAGTGGGGTCTGTTTTCTTGCAGTATTTTCCTTTGGGAGGTATGAGGCTGGGAGATTCCTCTTAGCACTGTGTGTTGCCTCATTCTGCTGACAGGAATGGGTATTATCTGTTCAATCAAAGCATAATAACGAACCTGGGCAGAGGTTCGTGGCAAAGAAGAGACCGAGCTCCAGGTGCTGCTTGGAAAACCAGTGCCCAGCAGCTCAAAGCTTGGAGGATTGCAGCCACTGAAAATTCATTTTTCAGTTGAACCTGGAATCCTCATGAGGAAATGATATTCAAAGGAAAGGGCATTCTTTATTCTGTTGGGAGAATCTGGTTCATCCTGAGCTCCCAGCACCATGCTGATTTACAGGAACAGTCAGAAGAAGTTCCACAGTTTGCCCCTACAGTCCCACAAAGAAAATTTCCCCCAAGGCCCTGCTTTGCCCGCTGCTCTGAGTTTTATTACTGTGCTTAAACATGGAGAGGGATCTACGAGCATTGTCCAAATCCCCCCTCCTTGGAAAACTGTTTTACATAAATAGCTAGAATGACAACACGTCCGTGGACTGCTTCACATCAATGATTGGAGAAAGCTTCATCCTTACCACCAACTCCCCTCCAACACTCACATGCCTATTTTGTTCTTATATGCCTGAGTCATTCTGTGTAGTATAAAGGAGACATTTCTGGAAAGATATCTCAAAATGAAGGAAAAAAACTAGGACTTTTAAGGACTGGAAATAGCAGCTACAGTGGTTTGGATGGGGAAAAATGGGACTGAGGACATGGGAAAACCTGACCTCTGTAAGCCCCATTCCCGCATCTGTTGAAAAATCAAGCAAAACAGGCCACAGGATGATCGCATGAATTCCATGTGATAACATGTGTGCAGAGCCAGGCATGCAGCAGGTGCTTAATAATGTGAGTTGAATTATAAACCTCTCTCCATAACTAAATCATTGTCATAATTATTTTAGTTATAATGGCTAAAAATAGCTCAAACTTATTTAGGAGTCAATTATTTGAAAACTCGAGGGATAGATGGGCTTCAGGAGCCGCTTGATCCAGGAACACCCACAGTGTCTCAGGGACTCAGTGTTCCTGTCTCCACATGAGCTTCTTCCCCAGATCCCACACGGTGGGCAGATGGCAGCCAACAGCTCCAAACCAAATGCCATTCAGGTCAAGCCTGGGGGAAAGTGTGAGGGAGTGTTTCTTTTGCAATAGGTAAATAAAACAACAAAATCAACTTAGCTTCTTTCAGTGCCATAGGTTCTAACTGATTACATGCTTATCCCTGAACCAATATCCTTAGGGGCAGGAGATGCTGATTGATCAGGCCTGAGTCACATGACTACTCCTGAACCAATATCCTTAAGGGAATGTGAAGCTCTGATTGATCAGGCCTGTGTCATGTGACCACTCCTGAGCCAATATCCTTAGGGGAATGAGATCCTTTGATTGATCAGGCCTGAGTCACATGACCACTCCTGAACCAATATCCTTAGGGGAATGTGATCCTCTGATTGATCAGGCCTGAATCTTATAACCACTTCTGGAACAGGAGCTGGGTTCAGCTCCACCTGAAGCACATGAGCTGAGTGAGAGAAGGGGTGACCTTTGCCAAGGCAAATCAATCCCTCCGGCCTGGAGAAGAGTAAATGGATATCAGAAAACCAGACAACTGTTTTCCATTATAATCCACCACCCACAAAACAGTCTGCTTGGCAGAAAGTGTTGTTAGATATTTGTTTTTGTCTCCTTAACAATCCCCTTTGCCCAAGAACAGTAACCCCTTTCTTCTGGAAACTGGCCCTTGCCTCCCTGTCTTTGAATCTGGCTTACACGTAAGCTATATAGTGTTTTTACTTGACGAGAAAAGGCTTGGCAGAGAACCATTTTCTAAGCCTCAGTTTCCTTATTTGTAACAGGAAATAAGAATAACCCTTGCCTCATGGAGCCATTTTGAAGATTAAATGAGATAATCTGTGTAGACCAATCAGAAGATTAAATGAGATAATCTGTGTAGACCAATATCCAAAATATTGGAGGTGCTTCATCAACTTTAGATGTTTTTATTATGAGTAGACTGATGGCATTTGGAAAGAGTAGAACATAAAGATAATTCCAGGTGGGTTTGGAAACTTATTTCTAGAAACAAGGCAAGTCTTAGACTTACCTCCCATGTTCTATCTTCCAAATATTTTGGTGCAGCCTGATATTGTAATCAGTCTTAGACTCTTAGATAGCTGATGTAAGATCATTCTTTTTCCCTTAGTCAACTGTTTTTGTGGCACCGCTAAGAACTTGTCTTTGTAGTGTTGCATGCTCTATTCAAAACCCCCTTGAGGAAGAATTGATGAGTTGAAGTGTTTTCAAGGACTATTATGGATCTGGAAATGTACAAGTGACCCAGGGATTTGTCATTCCTCTGCCATTATAGTCTCAATGTCTATGCAAAGAATGTTCCCATCTGAACCTCAGGGCACCTGGCAATGTCTTGCAAGGCGGGCTTGCTGCCCACGGCCTTGAGACACCACAGTCCTGTAGGATGCACCTGTCTACCCTGTTAGGAACAGTGTACAGAGACAGCTCTCCCTACACCAAGGAAATGTCACATCTTCACCTTACAAGATGTGACACTTTCCATTTCAACTGACAAAACCCAACCCAGCCTCACCTAACCCAAAAGCTAACTTATTAACTCAGATAACCGTGAAGCCTAGGGGATGGCCAGATTACAGTGGCTGGATCCAGATTTCACATAATTATCACCAGGATGTGGTGTCTTTCGGTGACATGGTTCTATTAATCGCTTTAGCTGTTCCAGGCTCAAATTCCACTTGGTGGTGGGATGCCTCACCCCACCTTTGCATTCCCATCCTCATCCTCAAAGCCTCACCACCCTCGAGGGTCCTCAGTAGGTCTTTGGTAGCCAGATCTGCTGCTCTGGACTGTGGGTGGCTCTGGTCCAAGTTCCCTTGAGTTGCCAGTGTCCATGGCCTTCAGAAACAGACAGAGCTGTCAGAAGTGGCAGGGAGCCTATAGCTAGAAGCAAGGAGGGGGACCGACAGCTGAAGGCCACCAAAGAGACCTTTTGTAACCTCAATTAAAACAAAAACAAGAAGGTAGAGAGGGGACTCCTTAAAGCTCCTTGCAAGAAGCAGTTAGAATGTCAGAAAATTGTGTGGGACGTGGAGCACTTGCTGAGTATTTTGGATCTCCATGTATTTTGCACAAAAAGAAAAGGTAAGAAGCTTTTAATACCAGAAAGTTAGCCGTACCAGTGGTGCTAAGGAATGCTCTTCTCCAATCGAAGCTCCAGAGCCACTCTCCAAAGCTCACCTGGAACGGCTCATCAAATGCAGTAATCAGGGCTGGTCGCTGGGGCCTTCCCGTCTCCTGTCTGCCGCTGCAGCAAACAGAGGGGCAGCTCTCTGCTGCCTTGAGGCTGAGAGGGGGAGCCTCCCCTTGAGGGTGGAGGGGGAGACCTTCCCCACCCACTCTCCCAGAAATATTCCTGGAAGTGCCTTCTCTCTACTCCGCCACTTCTGGCTCATCCCCCAAACCCAGCTCCTCCCTCCAGTCTTTGTGTCCCTCCCCTTCTTCAGGAGGCTAAGATGATAGACACAGCGGAGCTCTGGTGCACGATTTTACGCGGAGGGTGGCAGCCATTTTCAGCTGATGCCCCAGCAGTCTCTTAAGCAGCATCACGCAGTCTCCATTTCTAATGCTGCACATTTTCCCCCATGCGGCTTTGTGGGGCTACCCATCTCCAGCGCCGGAACTGAGCCACGACTGGCTTAAGAGAAGCAGTGGATTCGTCTGACTGGTCACAGTTCACACAGGAGCAAACGCCACACGATACAAAGCTAACAAAACTTTTACTAGATATAGGGGGACGGGGCCTTTATTGACGTGATCTGCTTCCTTCCTATATGTGAGCCTCTTCCTGGAAGCCTGGTGGCCCAGGGACTGCTGGCAGCCACCTTGGATGATGCCATGAGTGGGGGAGGAACCTCCCTGAGAAGGGCCTCACCCCCAAGGAAAGCAAAGCCAGGGGATGGAGAGAGGGAACCTGGACCCTGCTGCTGACATTGGAGCCCTGGATTCCTACGTGCAGGCACTAATCTCAATCTGGATTCCTACATGCAGGCGCCAACCTCATTCTGGATCCCTGATCTCATTCTGGATCCCTGATCTCATTCTGGATCCCTGATCTCATTCTGGATCCCTATATGCGGCACTAATCACATGCATGAGGCTCCACCCTCATGGCCTCATCACCTCCCAAAGTTCCTACCTGCTAACACCATCACCGTGGAAGGCAGGATTTCAACACACGAACTTGGAGAGACACAGACACTCAGGTCCTAGCCGTGCTCTGAGCAACAGGTCTTGATTCTGCAGGAGCCTCTCAGGAGCATGTGGAATGCCTGCCAGCACTGCCCGCACCAAGGGCAGGGTATCAGAGCATCTCTCCTGCAGCTCCTGCCCCACTGGCTGAGTGGCCACCATGGGTGTCTCGCCCCTCACTCCCAGGACGCACCCCACATCGCACGTGGGTGCAGCAGGCTGAATACCCCGTGCTGGGCAAGGGCCTTGGCAGGTGCCTGGTGGGAGGCTTGCGGCTCCGAGCCAGGCTGTGCTCACACACAATCGCCCCCCAAATCTATGGCTGCAGAGCGGGCCCAGGGTAGAATACAGGCACCAGGAGGCAGGCATGAAGCATGAAGCACGAATGTCTCCAGGGCATGTCTTGTTGGTTTACCACTTAATAACCATCACCACCCCCCCTTCTTTCTTCCCTTCAGAGTCTGAGTAGACCAAATGGTTGATTCAAAGTCTACTCAGTGAGTAGAACAAATGGCTGATTCAACGTATTTTCTGCCCCCACCTCCACTGCCTTCTCTCCTGGGAGGGCTATTTCTCCCATCCATATGCATCAGCCTTGGTCACATGCATTGATGAGGCCCATTTTCCCCACTCATTCATTCAATAGCTGTTTAAGCTGTGATATGAACCAGGAAGGGCCGGGCCCTGCGTCTCAGACCACATAGGCTGGAGGAGGAGAGACGGAGCGGATGATTGCAGAGAAGACCATAGGAAATGCAGGGGACCTCCCAGGGCCACCCCCTCCAGCTGCCAGGAAGGGAGGGGGGCAGGCAAGCCGGGCAGGAGGGAGTGAGGTTTTGGCTGAGAGCTGCCAGGGTAGAGAACATGGCCTTGGGGACCACTTACCTCGTGCCTCAAAAACGCACTCTGTTTCAGAAGATTGAGAAGCCACGTGTCTTTAAGGACAGTGTTCTGGGAAGCTAGGCAGCCGCATTTGCTCTGCCTTTGAAAAGTTGAGGAAGCACGTTTTATTTCTCTGGGAATGGTCTAACAATAACCAAGCAGTCAAATGATCGCTTTTTCTTAAAAACGTCCTAAAGGAACTAAGCTCCGGCCAGCACCACCACCTGGAGCTGCACCGTGTCTCCCGCGGCAGGACAGGAGTCCAGAACTCCCCTTGTCCCTTTGCCCAGTTCCCATCACGAGAGGGGCTGGGGTGGGCAAGCAGTGGGTATAGCAGCAGGTGCGGCTACCCTCGGCCTTCCCTGGAGGGACCCCGCTGCCCAGAGACCAGCACCTCTGAGTCCTGATTCCGCCTGGAGGGTTGAGTCCTCCACATTCAAACCCGGCAGTCCTTTGGCACAATTACCCCCTCTACCCCTGACTCAGTCAGATGGAGGGGGAGAAACTAAGACATGGCAATATGAACCTTCTCTGGAACGTTCCAGGTCAGTGGCCACGTAGCCAGACCAGGGGGCCACTCTTAGAGACAGCTGGAGACTGAAAACCAAGGAGCGACACGGGAGTGTTGTTTCTAGAGATGCCTTGGGACTGAAAATGCTCTCAGGCATGTGAACATCTGAGGGACCCCACGGCCCGCGCTGGGAGCACCTTTCTGGCACCCACCACCCACCTCCAGGCTAAGTTCTAAAGAACGTTGCTCAAAAGGTGCTTTTGAGCCCTCCCCTCCATTCTTCGAGTTTGCTGAGCCCCCTCTCTGGACCATGGTCCTCAGCTCCACAGCCTCTGCTGGATGAGGTGCCATTATTGTCAGGGGGGCCAGACCTCCCGTTTGCCCACCGCACACCTGCGGTCTCCCTGTGATTAACAAGAACGCCCCCTTGGCCTCTCAGGAGTGGTGTTCTGCTCAGGATAAACCCTATGTTGTCGTTGTAATTACTACCCCCATTTTATACAGGAGAACACACACCCTGGTTTTCCTTTAGGAAGCAACATCCGCCAAGCTCAGGGTGTGATTTAGGTGTAGATGTCTGGGCTCCAGGGATGTGTGCATGAGACAGGCTGGTCCAGTCAGCCTTTTCATCTGCTCAGGCACAGGCGTGGCACAGAAAAGGCCGGCCCTGCCCTGAAGCCAACAGAGGCAAAGGGCTCAAGAAGATGGCAGAGACTTCTGCCCCGATAGGCAGCGTTGCCTCAAGTCATCAACTCCTGACCTTTTCCGCTTTCTGTGTCATTTAATGGAGCTGTGTATTTTTTCCAACTCGATTTCATTGAATTTCTGCATTTGTAAAGGAAAGGGTGATTAGCACTGTGATGACGGATACAGAGATGGACTCGGGGGTTGCACGCCTCACCCTGGAGGTGCTTGCAATGGGCTCCCCGGCATCACCACCACGCGGCGCCTGTGCCGGGGGTGCCCACCCTGCAAAGCCCCACCATCCCCCCGGTGTCTGCTCAGCCCTTGCCCTGCACCCACACGCCCCTGAAGCCTGGGTGGGCTGCCGCCTGTTGGATTTGTTTCAAGGTGCAAAGGAGCTGCAGTTGGAGAAGCTCTGCCTCGGTGCCTCCTCTCTCCTGAACACCAGGTTTTCCATAACTTGGCAGCAGCATCTGACTTCCAAGGACGGCCCAATCAGAGCCCTTTCTTGAGGTAATAATGCTTCATTTTCTCCCTTTTCGTGGAGTGGGGATCATCTCCCACACCCTCCTTCACAGCTACGCGCATCATCAAATTTAACTTCCTGCATCTGTGTGAGATAAATAGGGCTTTGCAGAAATGGGCTGCAAACCAATATTCATCTCTCTCCTCCAGAAAAGCTTAGGCCACCAGCCAATGGTTTTCTTTCTAAAGGAAAGGAGAGGAGAGGCAAACCTTAAAACGCCGTCTCACGGCTGATCTGCCCTGCTTCCAGGTCAAGGCCAAGCAAGGGCACGAGGGAGAAAGCAGGGGACGTGGAGACAGCCTGGCAAGAGCTGAGGCAGGAGGAAACAAGCACCTCTTTCTCCTTCCTGAGCATTGTTAGAAAGCAGCAGAACAGTTTGTTTGTTTGTTTATTTATTTAGAGACGGAGTCTTGCTCTGTTGCCCAGGCTGGAGTGCAGTGGCCCGATCTCAGCTCACAAACTCCGCTTCCCAGGTTCAGGCGATTCTCCTGCCTCAGCCTCCCCAGTAGCTGGGATGACAGGCACATGCCACCACGCCCAGCTAATTTTGTATTTTTAGTAGAGACGGGGTTTCACCATGTTGGCCAGGCTGGTCTCGAACTCCTGACCTCAGGTGATCTGCCCACCTCAGCCTCTCAAAGTGCTGGGATTACAGGCGTGAACCACCGCGCCCAGCCACAGCGGAACATTTCTATCCGTGTCATACAATTACTCAATGAGCTCCCAACGCTGCACAACGGCCCCTCGGCGTCATTTCCTTAGGAATGTGACACACTTGATTCTTTTGCTTATTATGTAAAATATTTTACAGGATTTAAATCATATCAACAAACTATTGATCCAAGATATGGGAGATACTTCCCCCAAATGATTCAGAACTGGTGCCTTGTAATTATTGAAGAAACATTGGTAAAATGTTCAAACTAACCAGAAGCATAAAAAGAAAAAGATGAAAGCCCCCTCCTGACTTCCTATGCTTCACTCCCACCTCCCACCCTCCGTGCACACACTCAGGTTAAGCACTGGACTTTTAAGGATGGATCTGTTTGGAAAGCTGGCTCTAGTTACAGTAATCGCAGTAACGAGTAACGAACGCAGAATCCCCCTTGTATGACTCTGTTCTCACGCTGCTGTAAAGAATGGCCTGAGACCAGGTAATTTACAAAGGAAAGCAGTTTGATTGACTCACGGTTCTGCATGGCTGGGGAGGCCTCAGGAAACTCACCATCATGGAGGAAGGGGAAGCAAACACGTCCTACGTGTCTGGAGCAGGAGGAAGAGAGAGCGGGAGGAGGCAACACCCACTTTAAAACAAGCAGGTCTCTCATGACCACTCACTCACTATTGAGAACAGCAGGGGAGAAGTCCACCCCTTTAATTCAATCACCTGCCACCAGGCCCTTCCGCTAACACAGGGGATTACAATTCAACAGGAGCTTTGGGTGGAGACACAGAGCCAAACCATATCACCCTGGCTGGAATTTTGTGGTAGAAGTGTAAGAAGAACCCATTAAAGAAAAGAAATTGGGTAGAGGCTAAGGCAGAAAGGCTAACACAACTGTCCTGCCCCATCCACCATGAGCCCCGCCGGCAGTGCCTCTTCCTGGCCCCCACTGGTGTTTCCCTCTTACTGTGAAATGGGCTGAGGTATCTAGGAATCTGTCTTTTCTCTGCTTTCTCTCCTCTTGCCAGCTTTGCCATCCAGGGGTCCCTGTGTGTGCTGCGGATGTGAGTTGGAAAGCGCGTGACTATGGTGAGGCGCCTTTGAAACGTAGGGGCCTGTTGGTTACAGCAGCTGGTCCCTCCGTGCCCACACCAGGGTTGCTCTGCGTCCCACAGTACACACAAAGGGCCCCTGTATGGGTGAGTTTTCCAGCAGGCTCTAACAGGACATGCACAATTGGTTTATAAAAACCCTCAACTTCTACAGACACCGCTCTCATGCCCGTGTGTTTAAAGTGATACGTCCTGTTTGAAAGTACTCTTGCAAGGGGGGAGAGCAGTTTTGTAGGAAGTGAACCATGCAGCGGTGGGCTCAAAGCTCAGGGTCCTCCAGCCTCAGGCTTCCTCTTGGGAACATGGCATGACGCCTGTATCAGGCAGGGTTCTCCAGAGAAATAGAACCCACAGGCGGCAAATGTGTGTGTGAGTTTGTGTGAATGTGTGTGTGTAAGTGTGTATGTGAAAGTGTGTGAGTGTTTGTGTCAGTGTGTGTGACTGTGTGTGAGAGAATGTGTGAGCGTGTATGAGTGTGTGAGAGTGAGTGTGTGAGTGTGTGAGACAGTGTGTGTGAGAGTGTGACAGCGTGAGTGTGTCTGAGTTTGTGAGTGTGTGTTGTGAGAGTGTATGTGAGAGTGTGTGTGAGTGTGTGTGTGTGTTCGGGGGAAGAAAGATATAATGATAATGATGATAGATTAGATAGACGGATCAACAGATACAGGTATAGGGAGGTAGGTAGATAATAGACAGACAGAGATATATAGGTAGGTGGGTAGATAGATGATAGAGGAATAGGTAGATAGATAATAGACAGAGGTATAGGTAGGATAGGTAGGTAGATTAGATAGAGCTATCGATCGAGAGACAGGTAGATAGATAGACAGGTGGATAGGTAGTTGATGAATAGATGATAGATGGAGATAAATGGCTAAGTGAAGAGAGATTTTAAGGAACTGGTTCCTGACTGTGGAGGCCTCCTTGTAGTGGTGACTTGCAGGGGACGCCAGCAGGCTAAAAACCCAGGCAGAATTTCTATGTTATAATCTTGAGGCAGAATTTCTTCTTCTTTAAAACGTAGGGGCCTGTTTGTTACAGCAGCTGGTCCTTCTATACCCACTCAAGGGGCTGCCTCTGTGCCCCATAATAGACACAAAGGGCTGGTGCACAGGTGAATTTTCCAGCAGTCGCTAACAAACGGTGCGTGCACAATTTATTTTGTAAAATCCTAAACTTCTACAAAAATCCCTTTAATGCCCGTGCGTTTAAAGTGGTCTGCCCTCCGTTTCTTCTCTAACAGATCGGGAGAGGCTCGTTCACATTACAAGGGTAACCTCCTTTACTTAAAGTCAACTGATTATAAATATTAATCACATCTGCAAAATATCTTCACATCTAAATAGTATTGGGCCAACAACCAGGCACCACAGACTCGCGAAGTTAACGTGCAAAATTGACTACCCTCATACACTCCATAGCATTGTCAGTTCCTAAGATTGGTTGTGGTGCAAACTATGCAAAAATTAATAAGTATCAAAACTTGACATTTTCTCCAGTCGGCTTCAAGGCGGAGCAAGTCAGACTAGGACGTGATTTACAGCCTGGGAAGTCTTCCGTGGAAACACCAGGCTTTCTGTGCATGAGGTCAGGGCCAGGACGGGCACGGGGGTAGAAGATCATCTTGAGCGTTCTAGACTCTGACAGACGGTCCTTGCGTCCTTGGCTCTGCTGGTCCTGAAATAAACTGCTTGGGACTGGGGCTGGGAGTGGCAGGATTAGGGGAGAGGAAATTAAAGAGAGAAGGAAGAGGATGGTGCCTTGAAGGACAAGGACAGGTCAAGGTCAAGCCAAAGCAGGGAAGCCTCCGGAAAGAGGGCAAGGAGAGTGGCGGGGTGCGAGCGGGGCGCTGCGGAGGCTGCAGCGGCAGCGGTGCGGGCAGGAGCTCTGATGCGACGCGATGCGATGCGATGCGATGCTGCCCCCCTGTGTCCTTCGACGATATTGCTGCGGGAAGCTTTCTGTGCTCATGATCTCGTCCATCCCGCCATCAGCTCAGACCTTCTCTGCGAATAGCTCTCCGGGTGGTAAAGAGATGCATCACATTTAAAACTTCCAGACGTCCTGGATTCACTTAGAAAGATGGGAAGAGGCTCACGCCTGTAATCCCAGAACTTTGGGAGGCTGAGATGGGAAGATTGCTTGAAGCCAGGAGTTCAAGATAAATGGGAAGATCCCACAAAACTGGGAGCATCCCACATGTGGAGCATCCCACATGTGGAGATAGCTAGGCTGCCTGTTTAGATGGGGCACCGCTTCCCGTTCACCCCCGTCCTCCCCGCTCCCTAGGCACGCTGGAGGGTAACACCTGGGATCCCCCGGCCTAAGGGCAACACACAATTCAGGTTAATTTCACCCATCGGAAATTAGGAATTCAGTAACAACTCAAGCCAAGGAGAGAGAGGATGCCAGGTGGCGCTCTTACGTCCTTCTCGTGCCACGAACCCCAGCCACCCTTAGACTGAGCTGGCGTTTACACAGCCACGGGCTCTTAAAATCAAAGTCCCTTCATCAACACTGCAATCCTGCGAGGTGTGTCATAAGGAGCCCTTTCTCCAGATGTCAACAGTAGAGCTCAGACACGACCCCTAACATGCCCTAGACCACGCACCCCAATGACCTAAGCTGAAGCCAGCCTGTTGCCAGTCACCCTCCACCTCTGTGTCACCTGTCATTGGATACCAGCCCTGTCCGACAGAAACACAACGCGAGCCACATACACGATGCTAAATTTTCCAGCAGCCACATTTTAAAAAGTAAAGAGAGGCAGGTGAAATTAACCTGCATTGTGTGTTGCTCTTAGCCTGGGGGATCCCAGGTGTTACCCTCCAGCGTGCCTAGGGAGCGGGGAGGGCGGGGGTGAACGGGGGCGGTGCCCCATCTAAACAGGCAGCTGCTTCTCTGTCTCCACATATGGGATGGGAGGGCCCAGTTTTGTGGGATCTTCCCGTTTTTCTTGAAGTCCTGGCCTCAAGCAGTCTTCCCACCTCAGACTCCCAAAGTGCTGGGATTACAGGCATGAGCCTCTTTCCATCTTTCTTTCCCTTTTTTGTTTTTTTTTTTTGTGTGTGTGTGAGAGGGAGTCTCACTCTGTTGCCTAAGGCTGGAGTGCAGTGGCATGACCTCGGCTCACTGCAACCTCTACCTCCTGGGTTCAAGCAATTCTCCTGCTTCAGCATCCCGAGTAGCTGGGATTACAGGCATGCGCCACCACACCCGGCTAATTTTTGTAGTTTTAGTAGAGATGGGGTGTCACCATATTGGCCAGGCTGGTCTCGAACTCCTGACCTCGTGATCTGTCTGCCTCATCCTCCCAAAGTGCTGGGATTATAGGCAAGAGCCACAGCACCTGGCCACCTCTTCCCGTCTTTCTAAATGAATCTGGGACGTCTCGAAGTTTTAAATGTTATGAATGAATTCCAATTTTTCTCAAATCCTAGACAGACCAAACAAGCTGTGTGCGTGTTGGTTTTGGCCTCTGGCCTGCCAATTTGCAATCTCTGTAGTGCAGTAACATCCCTGGAAAGGAAGACCAGCCGTCTCTCGGGAGCCTTTGGGTGGGACGCCCACATTTTAAACTGAGACATAAGTTTGAAGGGGGCTTGGCTTGCATAGCATCAGCACTTCCATGGTGCTGGCAATACATTAGGCACCGTTCTAAGTGTTTTACTCATACCAACTCATCTAATCTGTGGAAACACACAATGAGGTAGATGCTGTTATCATCCCCATTACACAGACAAAGATACCAAGGCTCAGAGAGGTCCCATAACTTGCTCAGAACCACCCAGATAACCTGGGATTTGAACCCAGGACCCAGCATTTATGCGCTTAGCCGCTATATGTTAGTGCCCGTCTGCTGAAAGATGCCTGCACAGGCTCAGGGTGCCCTGGCACTACAGCCATGGCCAGCAAGAGGTGTGAGGAGTGAGAGAGGGAGCCGGGGTGGAGGACGGACAGCCTTCGATGGAGACAGAGCTGTGTGTGTCCCCCAGGGTCCAGAGCTGATTCTGTCTCCCTCTCTGATTCCTGCCTTGAAAGGGTGTGTGGTGGATTATATAACTGGATCCCAGCTCCTCCACCCCTCTCTCCCTCCCTGGCTTCTCCGTGGGTAGAATGCACCTCCCACTCCATTGCCCCTGGACTGCCCAGGGGATGCACCTTGGCGGATGGAATGCAGGCATGAGGACAGTGCGCTATCCCACCCCCCCCCCCCCCCCCAGGGAGTGGCTGCTCCTTCAGTATGGGTTCTGGGCCTGTTTCAGCTTGATAAGTCCCTCAGGGTCTGAAACCAAGCCAGCTCAAGTGCAACCAACCCACAGAGCTGTGAGCAAGAAATAAATTCTTTTTGGTGTTTTGTTTTGTTTTTGAGACAGAGTCTTGCTGTCACCTAGCTGGAGTGCATGGCGTGATCTCGGCTCACTGTGTCCTGGGTTCAAGCGATTCTCCTGCCTCAGCCTCCCGAGTAGCTGGGATTACAGGTGTGTGCCACCACGCCCAGCTATTTTTGTGTTTTTAGTAGAGACGGGGCTTCACCATGTTGGTCAGGCTGGTCTCAAACTCCTGAACTCAAATGATCTGCCCGCCTCGGCCTCCCAAACTACTGGGATGACAGGCGTGAGCACCAAGCCCAACCATAAATTCTTTTGGTTTCAAGCTCCTGATAGTTGTGGGTTACTGCTATGAAGCAGTGTCGCAGGATAAACCCGCTGAGTCCAGGGAGGCCACACGTCAGCTTGCATCACGGGACTCCTGGGAAAGAAAACCAACCTAAAACAACGGACTGCTGCGCAGTAGAACCTGTTTGGTTCTTCTGACCAAAGCAGGCCATACCCAGTATGATCTCCACGCCAAGACTCGCCCAAAACTCATCGGGGCTAACAGATGAGCCACCTGTGAAGACACCAAGGCAGGCCGTGGGCCGGTCGCAGAGTTTCTGTAAAGCCTTCACCACCACCATCTCCATCGGGGATGATCTCCACTCCGTCCGCCCTGTCACAGTGGTGCCAGATTTCAGCCGCCAGCTTCGGTTCTTATGAGCGGGCTCTGACGGGCTCATGCTTGGCCACAGCAGCTGGTCAGTGTTTGAATATTAATAGGACATGGGTTCTCATATCTGATCCACTGTAAAATGCCTCTCCCACCCTTGCCCTTTTGCAAAGCCACCTCTCTGAGTCAGTAATTAATTTAAAGGATTCACAATAAGAGGAAAAATCATACACGCCCGTAGGGGCAGGCAAGCAACGTAAACAGATGAAGGAACCGGATGATGGTTTCTGCACAGACACCCTCCGTCTGCGTATTAAACACGCAGGAATACTCTTCCCTTCCACAGAGAAAGAACTTTGCTGTCTCGCATTTTTCTGGTAACACCTAGCTCTCTCGAACTGCATCTCTTTTTCTCGTTGTTGATAGAAACAGGGACATAAAGAAAGCTTCTTCTCTTCCAAGAGGAGCTGCGGCCGAAGCACAAGGATGAACAGCTGCGGATACTCGGCTTTGGTGCCAGGAAGACCGCGGGGCGTGGCGGGGACCGGGCCCTGCGAATGGAGCAGCTGAGACTCAGCTCCGCGGAATGACACAAGCCTGGGGCTGCCAGCTCTTCCCATTTTTCAAAAGAAGCTGGAAATGGGTTTTCGTTTAAAATACCCTGGTTTTCAAATCTTGGCCTGACATGTTTTTAAACACCGTATGAGCCAAGCAAAACACATCTGCAGTTTGTATTCAGCGCCACGGGCCGTGGATTTGGGACCTCGTCTGGGGAGTCTAACAAAGGCACTTGACGTCCCAGCTTTGCTATTTCCTGGCTCAACGACCTTGGGCTACAAACAAAAGGCTCCAGGCTTCGGTATCATCCCGTGGAGAGTGACGGTGCCTGCTTCGCGCAGACTGTCTGAGAATCAAGTGAGATGAGAGACACAAAGTATCTAAAAATCTACTTTTCTACCGGTGCACTTTCAGGTTTATTCAAATTACAGAGAATGCCAGGCGTGATTGTCCAGCCGAGTCTATGAAAAACAAGAAAAAGAAAAGCTTAGCACTTCTTAATGTGTGCGGGGCCAGACACAATGACAGGCTTGATGTTTTCTCGGTGAAATGAGTTATGAGTCGTCTGACTCATCTGACAAGAGAATCTGTTGAGATGGAAAAAACAAAATATATGAGTGACCAGTGATGCAAATAAAGCAACACCGTCACCGGCCTTGCCCTGGAGCTAATGGTAATGGTGGCGATCATGATGATGATAATAATCAGAATCATAAAATATACTGAAGGTAAAGATGTACCAGACACATTCTAAATATTTTACCAGTGTAATAATAATAATTATACAATGCTTACTTTGTGCTGGGGAAATGTGTGGGTATTAATTCATGTAATTCTCATAGCTACCTTAGAAGGCAGGTACTATTATTTTTCCCATTTTACAGATGAGAAAACTGAGGAAAAGAGAAGTGATGTGGCTTTTCTAAAATCGCTCAGTTGGTAAATGGCAGAGCTGGGATCTGAACCTGGGCGTCTTCCTCGGAAGCCCGTGTGATGGTCCTTACATCTCCCCAGGGAAGGGATTCGGCTAGCTGGTGGTGTTTCCAGGCAAGGAGGGCGGCCAATCAGAGGCACCGCAGAACGGAACTCCAGGGGCAAGCCCAGGCCGTCCGAACATGCACCTGTCTTCGTGTCCACTTTGCTTTTCCATCCCTTGTGGCCTTTTCACTGTCTTCTGATCATGAGCCCATAAACACTGTCCATCCACTGCAGATAGGGGCAAGCCACAGACCTGACTCTGGGAAGGCAGCTGAAGACAACCAGGAAGGATTTGGAGGCCCTGAAATCGACAAGATATGAAAGGACTAAGGGAGGTTCAGGATGCTGATGAGGAGGAAGAGGCTGCCTCTCACCTGTACAGGTGACGACATCATTTAATACCTGTATAGGACACTGTCACCTATGCACAGGTGCCTTCCTGGCCATCAGCAGCCTCCCCATTGCCTTATATGCCCGTGTTATTTATTCAAGATCCACAGTGAAAGGGCATCTCACCAGCATCCTCCTGGGTCTTGCGGGGAGAGGGAGGATCTAGCTCCTTTAAGGACCAGAGTGGGAAGTCGGCAGCAGGAATGACCCAGCCATAGAGCCGTACACTATGATGGAGCCGTGGGTCCCCAAAAAGAAACTAGGGGGCTGTTACCAAGAGGAAATAGATGCTGACCTGCCAAGAATGACAAGTGTCCCCTCGGCCATCATATCCACAAGGTTAGACAGGTTATCCATGGCATTTCTGGTTCTGTATTAAGAGCCCTAGCTATGTCGGGCACCCACGCCTGTAATCCCAGCACTTTGGGAGGCCAAGGCGGGTGGATCACGAGGTCAGGAGATCGAGACCATCCTGGCCAACATGGTGAAACCCTGTCTCTACTAAAAATACAAAAATTAGCTGGGTGTGGTAGCGAGCGCCTGTAATCCCAGCTACTCATGAGGCTGAGGCAGGAGAATTGCTTGCACCTGGGAGGGCGGAGCTTGCAGTGAGCCGAGATCGCGCCACTGCACTCCAGCCTGGGCGACAGAGCAAGACTCCGTCTCAAAAAACAAACAAACAAACAAAGAAACAGAGCCCTAGTTGGACTCCACACACGCATTGATCACCAAATCCTTGGTTGGAATATGGGAGGGGAAGCTCCACACTGAGGAACTGTAAGGCAGCCCAGCTCCGCTTGAGCATTGACATGGACGGGAGATGAGGTTCCAGGACCTCAGGAGCTTCCATTCAATTTAACACTCTTCCGGAAACATACATTCAAGGAATTTTTTAGCAAGAACTTATTCACATATGTGCAATTAGGAGAGAAGACCGGTGAAACGGTCATCAGCTCTTTGGTTAAATTATAATTATCAATCTTGTACATGATAAACATAACTTGTATTTTTCACTTAAAAATAAGTAAATACTTTTTTAAAAATACAATAATCAATCTCATTAAATTATAGAGGACATTAGCTCCTTGGAAATGAAAATCTTTGAAATTAATTTGCAAAGAACAAAATTTTGTAAACTGTAATTTAACCAAAGTTATAAAATATAATTTCAAATTAATGTGATCAGCCAGCTTTGGCTTAGAGGGCGGGTATCTGGAGAGAAGTTTAAAGGAAACTTTCCTTTTAAAATGATGCAGTTCTGGGTATGGTGGCTCATGCCTGTAATCCCAGCTACTTGGAGGCTGCGGCAGGAAGACTGCTCCAGCCCAGGAGTTTGTGATCAGCCTGGACAATATAGTGAGACCCCATCTCTACAAAAACTTTTTTTGGTTTGTTTTTGAGACAGAGTCTCACTGTGTCACTAAGGCTGGAGTACAGTGGCATAATCTTGGCTCACTGCAACCTCCGCCTCCCAGGTTCAGGCGATTCTTCTGCCTCGGTCTCCTGCCTCAGCCTGGGATTACAGGTACCCACCACCATGCCCACTAACTTTTGTGTTTTTAGTAGAGAAGGGATTTCTCCATGTTGACCAGGCTGGTCTGAAACTCCTGCCCTCAGGTGATCTGCCCACCTCAGCCTCCCAAAGTGCTGGGATTATAGACATGAGCCACCTCACCCAGCCTACAAAAACTTTAAAAATAAAAATTAGCTGAGCATGGTGGCAAACGCCTGTAGTCCCAGCTACTCAGTAGGCTGAGGTGGGAGGATCGCTTGAGCCCAGGAGGTTGAGGCTGCAGTGAGCTGTGATCCCATCACCACTGCATTCCAGCCTGGGTGACAGAGTGAAACCCTGTCTCTTTAAAAAAAAAAAAAAAGAATATAAGCCCATGGTGTAAGAACAATTGACTTATACAAAAAGCGGACAGTGAAAAGAAAGTGACTCTCTCCAAACTTTTCATCCCTCTTTCTCCTCTCAAAGACTACCAGATCTTTACATAGACTTGTGGAAATATTCCAAGCATATGACTGCATGTATTCATACAGAGCTCCCTCTTGCTCATAATAAGTGTATTGCATGTTATTTTGTACCTGTTCTCTTATTTATTTATGATTTATTTTGCACCCCCATGTTGATTGATAAATTATTGATTGATTGGATTTTGATGCAGGGTGTCACTCTGTCACCCAGACTAGAGTGCAGTGGCCCGATCCTGGCTCACTGAAGCCTCCACCTCCGCAGCTCAAGCGATCCTCTCATCTCAGCCTCTCTCTTGAGTAGCTGGGACTACAGATCCACAGCACCACACTTGGCTAGCTTGTTATATTTTTGTAGGGATGAGGTCTCACTATATTGCTTAGGCTGGTCTTAAACTCCTGGTCTTAAGCGATCCTCCCACCTCGGCCTCCCAAAGTGCTGGAATTACAGAGGCCTACTGATTTAGCAACCAATAGATCAGTGGTTCTGGGCTACAGGCAACCAACTCCCACTCCACCTGTGACACTGGACTACAGGCAACCAACTCCCACTCTCCTTGCCAGACTGGGCAATGTCTGAAGACATTTTTGATTGTCACAACTTGGGGGAGAGGTTGCTATGGCATCTAATGGGTAGAGGACAGGGATTCTATTCTGTTAATGTCCTATAATGCACAAGACAGCCCCACAACCAAAAAATGACCCAGCCTACATGTCCATAGTGCTGAGGTTGGGAAACCCTAGCTTGTGAGAGGTGACAGCGTACTGGCAGTCTTCAGAGCCCTCGCTTGCTCTCGGCACCTCCCCTGCCTGGGCTCCCACTTTGGCGGCATTTAAGGAGCCCTTCAGCCCCCCACTGCACTGTGGGAGCCCCTTTCTGGGCTGGCCAAGGCTGGAGCCCACTCCCTCAGCTTGCAGGGAAGTGTGGAGGAAGAAGCACGAGCGGGAACCGGGGCTGCGTGTGGCGCTTGCGGGCCAGCTGGAGTTCCGGGTGGGCGTGGGCTTGGTGGGCCCCGCACTCGGAGCAGCCAGCCAGCCCTGCTGGCCCCGGGCAATGGGGGACTTAGCCCCCGGGCCAGTGGCTGCGGAGGGTGTACTGGGTCCCCCAGCAGTGCCAGCCCACCGGCGCTGCGCTCGATTTCTCGCCGGGCCTTGGCTGCCTTCCCGCGGGTCAGGTCTCGGGACCTGCAGCCCGCCATGCCTGAGCCTCCCACCCCCTCCATGGGCTCCTGTGCAGCCCCAGCCTCCCCGACGAGTGCCACCCCCTGCTCCACGGCGCCCAGTCCCATCGACCACCCAAGGACTGAGGAATGTGAGCGCACGGCGCAGGACTGGCAGGCAGCTCCACCTGCAGCCCCGGTGCGGGATCCACTAGGTGAAGCCAGCTGGGCTCCTGAGTCTGGTGGGGACGTGGAGAGTCTTTATATCTAGCTCAGGGATTGTAAACACACCAATCAGCACCCTATGTTTAGCTCAAGGTTTGTGAGTGCACCAATCGACACTCTGTATCTAGCTGCTCTGGTGAGGACGTGGAGAACCTTTATGTCTAGCTCAAGGATTGTAAATACACCAATCAGCACTCTGTATCTAGCTCAAGGTTTGTAAACACACCAATCAGCACCCTGTGTTTAGCTCAAGGTTTGTAAATGCACGAATCGACACTGTATCTAGCTGCTCTGGTGGGGCCTTGGAGAACCTGTGTATGGAAACTCTGTATCTAACTAATCTGACAGGGACGTGGAGAACCTTTGTATCTAGCTCAGGGATTGTAAACGCACCAATCAGCGCCCTGACAAAACAGGCCACTCGGCTCTACCAATCAGCAGGATGTGGGTGGGGCCAGATAGGAGAATAAAAGCAGGCTGCCCGAGCCAGCGGTGGCAAGCTATTCCGGTCCCCTTCCATAGTGTGGAAGCTCTGTTCTTTGGCTCTTTGCAATACATCTTGCTGCTGCTCACTGGGTCCACGCTGCTTTTTATGAGCTGTAACACTCACCGCGAGGGTCCGCGGCTTCATTCTTGAAGTCAGTGAGACCAAGAACCCACCAATTCTGGACACACTTGGACCAATGAAACTGGGGGCCGTGTTGTGGCATTGGATAGGACACTGCCCTTATCGGGTCTCCTTTCCAGGATGGTCACTCTGGCAGGGAGAGAGTTGGATGGATTGGAGAGATTAGGGAGGACAGACACACACACACACACACACACACACACACACACACTCTTAAACTGTTTCTAATTATTTGCTCTTGGTTGGGATGAAAAAGATACCGTGTCTGTTGACTTGTGAATGGGGGGCATTCCTGAAGAGGGAGGGAGGAGAGAGACAGAAAGAGAGAGGAAGAGGAAGGGAGGGGGGAGAGATGGAAGGACTCATGAGTGACTGTCACAGGCAGGACCCCCCAAGCATTTGCAAATCCTAGCTCACCTATTGCCCTCCTATTTTAAAACTCCTTACTCCTAAATTCTTAACAAGAACCTGTTACCAAAGAATACCATTTTAACTCCACCTAGGCTGAGTGACAGCACAGCACAGGGGTCAGGACCAAGGCTTACAGAGCAGCCCAACCACCTGCCCCTAGGCTCCAAATCTGAATCCTGGATTCAGAATATTCAGATGTGTATCCAAAGAAGGAAAGGCAACTTCTGTGACTGAGCTACAGGAAATGGAAAGAAGGAAGCCCCCCCCCCCTCCCCACAGAAGTAGCTCACCCATATGCTAGAAAAGAAAACCAAATTCTATCTGGAACTGAAACTGATCAGATTGGATTTTCCTCTTTTGGCAAGTGGGGGCTTGGCATTGCAGAGAGAGGTGGAAGAGAGAGGAGGGAAACGGTGCCCCGGACGATTTTCTTTTCCCTCCTGTAAGCTGAGCTTCCGGAGTCACCCCCACTCACCTGTCATGGGCACCACCCGGAAGCTGCCGCTATTGGGCTGGTCAAAGCTACTGGGGACATGCAGGATTCATTCTGCTTTCATTAAGGACCCCTAAGCATCCTGGCCCAGCCAGACAGGAAGATGCAAAAGAAAAAAAATCTGAGGACAATGAAGCAGTGAGTGAATCGGTTGTGTTAATCTAGGGAAGAAGCCGGTCCACTACCCTCCCCACCTTGGCCAGAACTGGGTAACGCAGAGACCTGAGTCACGGGAAGAGGGTGCAAGATGCCCCTTGGAGGGCACGGCCCTGGGTCCTCATTGGCAGCCGGTTGCACGGAGTCTCTACTCGTCTCTCCCAGGCGTGGAAAAGGCCTCCTGGAATATCTGCAGCTCCAAAGATCATGACTTCAACCTCTGATGAAAAGACAACTCCAACTTCATTTTGGGGCTTACTGTTGTCTCCTTGTCGTGGAAGTATTTTTTAACCTTAGGAAAGTTTAGAATTATATGTGGAACAGAGGCAACTATTGAAACCATAGTATCATGTCATGTTACCTATAAGAACAGCTCTATGGCCAGGCGTGGCGACTCACGCCTGCAATCCCAACACTTTGGAGGCCAACATAGGAGGATCGTGTGAGCCCAGGAGTTAGAGACCAGCCTGAGCAACATAGTGAGACCCCGTCCCTAAAAATAAAATACAAAAACTTGGCCTGGCCTGGTGGTGCACGCCTGTGGTTTCAGCTTCTCAGGAGGCTGAGATGGGAGGATCACCTGAGCCCAGAAAGTTGAGGCTGCAGTGAGCCATAATTGCACCACTACAGTCCAGCCTGAGCGAAGAGTGGGATCCTGTCTCTTAAAAGAAAAATAAGGCCAGGTGCGGTGGCTCATGCCTATAATCCCAGCACTTTGGGAGGCTGAGGTGAGATCACCTGAGGTCAGGAGTTTGAGACCAGCCTGGCCAACATGGCGATACTCCATCTCTACTAAAATACAAAAATTATCTGGGCATGGTGGTGGGCGCCTGTAATACCAGCTACTCGGGAGGCTGAGGCAGGAGAATCATTTGAACCCGGGAGGTGGAGGTTGCCATGAGCTGAGATCATGCCATTGTATTCCAGCCGGGGTGAAAGAGCGAGACTCTGTCTCAAAAAAAAAAAAAAAAAAGAAAAGAAAGAAAGAAAAGAAAGAGAAAGAAATAATGAACGAACAGCTCTATATTTGGTATACAGTTTCTGACAATAGTCTTCTGACTCCAGCTGAAAATGTGTGAGTGAGCATTTGATTTGGGGTTAGTAATTTTAAGCTGAAAAGTTTAAGAAAATGTGAAGTTTAAACCTGGTTACATGATTTGAGATGTTTAACAGAATTTAAGATTTATTCAACTTTTAAGAGTTAAGTATGTTAAGTAGTAAGAAAAACGGAAGTGTTTTTGAAAGATGAGATTATTCCATTAACATATGCTGTTGAAAACATTTGATGAAAGTTAATTAACAAAGTTGCTAATGTTTTCTTCAAGCATAATGTGAAAGTTGGCTAGATTCACATGTAGACTAATGAGGTTTGTAAAATGAACATGCAAGATTAAAGGAGAAGTTGCTTTTTGTGTGTTTTTGGTTTTGTTTTTAATTTACAATTTAAAAAATTCAAAAGCTGGTCTCAAAGACACCACCTTGAGACCAGGTTCAGAGCTTTATCATAACCTTAATCCCCTACCCACCTACTTCCCGAGAAGTAAAAACCAACTCCAGAAAGATTAACATGGAAATGGTGTTTTAAGGGCAATCTGAGGGAGAAATAAGAAAGGGATTTGCATCATATGGCAGGGTAATAGTTTACTGTTTCACCTTAGGCCTCTCACTGCTTCCCCTCACTGTGTCTCTCCTTTCAACACCCTCTCCTCACCCTGTTTACTCTTCCTTGGTCATCTGTGGACGTGTATTCTTCCATGCATTTTTTTTTTTTTTTTGAGACAGGGTCTTGCTCTGTTGCCCAAGCTGGAGTGCAGTGGTGGGATCATGGCTTACTGCAGCCTCGGACTCCCAGGCTCAGGCGACCCTCCTGCCTCAGCCTCCTGAGCAGCTGGGACTACGTGCACGTGGCACCACACCTGTCTAATTTTTTTGTTTTTTGTTTTTTTGTAGAAGTAGGGTTTCCTGATGTTGCCCAGGTTGGTCTCAAACTCTTGGGCTCAAGCCACACAACTTTTAAAGTAAGCTTATCCATTTCCTCAATGGATTTTCACTAGGATTCTATTGAACCCATAGAATAACTTGAGGGGGCGATGGCGTGTACTTTCTGTTACTTGCAAACCACAGCTTCCAGTCAAGATGCTTCTCATCTCGTTTGTAAAAATAAAGATTTCTGGCTGCACTTTTAGCCCTTCAGGTGCAATGCATCTGTGGAGGTTAAGCATTTAGTTCAGTCCCCCGGGTATAATTGCTGCTGGATAAATATTTGTCATATAAGTTAATTTCATATCTAAACTCATCCTACAAGAAGTTGAGGTTTCAGAGCAACTCATCTCATCCTCGTATAACTTACCTGGAGCAGCTTAGCCTCTAGGTGGCACTGCAGAGCCGGAGACCTGAGTATCCAGCCTTCATTAAATAAACCATCTCAAAGAAAAATGAATAGGGAGTAATTTGGGGAGGTTAGACGGCCTGGGCTGGGACTCCGACCATTGCTCTCGCAATGCTCCATCTCTGGAGCTGGGGGGAACGTCTCAGTTCAGAAATTCCAGAACCATTCATCAGCCCTTGGCGTTGACACGAAATGAAGTAAAGTCGTTAGCTTGTAAAATACAGGATTTCATTCTCCCTATATCTGTCAATCTGTTTTATGGTTGGTTCAGCCCTGCCATAAAATGTGAAGGAATTAGAATAAATGCTGGATTTACCGCTCCTTGAATACGCTTTCTGAAATAATACAGCCACGCGATACGGACAGTCGGAGCCAGACAAGAACTTCTCTGTGCAGACTGTATACTCTAGTCCCTCCGGAGTTCATGAGCTTGGCCGAGGGGAGCTGCCTGTAGCATGTCTGCAGAGAAAATTAACATAAAACCGAATAAGTGACATCTTCAAGTGACTTCATCAAGGGGAGCTAAGTCATGCCAAAGTTGTCTACTTGGGGCAGCGTCAACAAAGAAAGAAGTGACATACACCAACATCGATGGAGCCCCAAACATTATTCTGAGCAAAAGATACCAGACCAAGAAGTGGGTGTGTATTCTATGATGTCATGTATTTAAAATTCTGGCAAAGGCAAATCTAATCTATAATGGCAGAAAAGAGATAGGGAGTTATCTACAGTTGGGAATGGGGGTGATGGAGGGGCACAGAGAACTTTAAGGGTGATGCTAATGTTCTTCTATGTCTTTATTAGGATGGTTACCTGAGTGTATACGTTAATCAAAACTCATGAAATCATTGCAATTAATGAGTTCAGATGAGACTCACCTGAAGTAGGTGAGATTTATTGTATATAAGCTATACATCAATAAAGTTCATTTAAAAAAATCAGGATGTCTGACTTGGCACGGAACCTCCAGAGCCATGTTGCCGTGTGTGGACAGTAACTAATAGTGAATATACTCAGAAACTTTTTAAAAAGTTGTTCACTTCCTTATTTGATAAAGTATTAATTATCAGCAAATGCCGGCAATACAGGCCAAGGGGCTTTGGGCAACAGCCAGCAGTGTTCATTAGCCTTAACCATCTCTGAAATATTTTCAATAAATGCATAGTTTATTCTTCCTCTACTTCCCTAGGCTGTGTTTCTATGAAAGGCTCCTTGTCCTCTTGGAGATGGCTTCATTCGGCTTGGTAACAACTAACTGGTCATCTGGAAGTCAGCATGAGCTGGACAGGAAGTCAAGGACGGTCACCATTCATTTATTCATTTATCTGTTTGTTAATTCACTATTTCCTGAGTACTTATGAGGCCAGCTCTGTGTTCAGCAATTTTATGACAGAAAATGAGTTCGTATCTATCCTAAGAAGTTCACATGGATTAATTTAGTATTTATTAAATACTAGCTGTCTAATTGTTGTATGTAGAAAAAAGTTTGTGCTTCAATGGAAAACTATTATTTGTCGCAGAGGACACCCATCTGATTATAGTCTTTCATTGTCTTTGAGCTATATTACAAATCTTTAAGTTGAAGATAACTGGCAGAAATGCAAAAATCATTCATATAGAAATGCAAATCCTATAAAGGCTAGAGATCCTATAAGAGGAGGGCAGTTGGTAGACACCCAGTTGAACTCCTTCCTCTGAAAGAATCAAGCTTGCCTTCATTTGAGCAGACATTTCAGCATTCCTGATCTATAATGTGTCTGTTCTTAGGATTCTCTTTAGAACTGGTGGTAACATCTGTGGGGTTTCATCATTTACTAGTGAGCAGAATAGAATGTAATCATTAACATGCATTCATTTGTAAATCTGCATGACAGTCACGATTTTACCTTTTTTGAGAATTATCTTTTAACACACGATATACAGGGAACACTAACAATTAGCATAGTTGGGGAGGTTACTGACATCCCAGATCACTGGGAATGGGGCGCTGGCTCCATTTGGTACCATCTCAGCTTCTGGAACAAGGATTCTCTCCCCCACCGTCCCCACACCTCCAGTCCTCGAATCTGGCTCTCTGGGGCTTATGTTTTTCTCTCATGATATTGAAGGATACAGGCTAGGGTGGCCTGCACTGGCTAAAACTCCTAGAGGCTGGGGTGTCACTCCTGGTAGATGCTCCACAAGCAAAATCCTGGCTGCTGTTGTCAGGGGACCCTCAGTGGACCCCAGGGGAGGTGGCTTACACGGCGTCTCTGTGCAGGGCTCAGTGGGGGCACAGCAGAGGGTGGGCACGTGGGCTGCTGGCTGAAGGGCCCACGCTCATGGGTGTTAGGGATGACAAGGGTCACACAGGAGGCAGAGGTCCCATAGCCCCCCGGTTCCTAGACCTGACTCAGGAAGCGAGCCCCATGTGAGGCCGGCTGCGTTTCAAAGGCGGAGGTGCTAATAATCCCAAAGGAGGGCCACTTTCTCACCAAATCAGAGATCGTGGAAAATGACAAGGCAGCCCACCCACCGTCCACTCACCCGCAGGCATCTCCACACCTGTCGTGGCCCCTGCGGCCAAGGCAGGCCTGTGTCCATCTGGCTGTCTGGACACAAAGGAGGAAGGGCCTGCCCGGGGTCAGTTTTCCACCCGGCCCCTCCCCTCCTCACTCTTTCCAACAGCGCTCCCTTTGTTGGGAAGGGTGTGGTGGGGAACTGACCATGGGGGAGGCCCTTTCAAAGAGGAAATAAGGTGTGCCGGCACACCAGCACACGACGCTTGACCCCACACCACTCTGAGTCTGCAAATGCCCGTCCAAAGGCTTAGGTTGCAAATCACTCGCTCTTCAACACCTGTCTATCGCAAGCCTCCGATGCACCGTGCACTTTCTTATGGTTGCTGGAGATGGACACACAAACCATCAAACAACAATCTTTTGACTTCTGCTCCTTGGTTGCAGAATTTGGGAACCTGTCATGACCTTTCACCACCAGAAAAGACCACCCTGACTGATGAATCTGGGCAAGTTACCACTGTACAGATTGTGAGGTCGGTGACCGAAACTGCCGTTGATCACATGAATATATAAATGAAGAAATAAATGACAGAGCCCATGAGAAGATGCTTGTTCGTGGATTTTAAATTTCCTATTGGCTAGTCTGGAATCACTTGGGGGTAGAACAAGATAAAGTTGGCTGTATCCCCTATGCAAACATGGTAACAACAGCACATTGACTTTAGAAAGTAAAACACTCAGTATTCTATGCAACAAGTTGGCAGACTACAACCCATGGGCCAGCTGCGTGCTTTTGTAAATAAAGTTTTATTGGAAAGCGGCCATGCCCCTTCATCTAATGTGTTATAGTGGCGGAATTAACTTGCTGTGACAGAGACTGTAAGTCCCCAAAAGCCTAAAGTATTTACTGTCTGGCTGTGTACAGAAAAAGTTTGCCAACCCCTGATCTATGCTAAATACCTATTACTGTCATTGTTTAACAGCTGGAAATGGAAGCCACCTTAGTTATTTTAGGGAGAAAGGGAATTTAATAAAGGGAATTGGCGGTTTATAAAAGCAGTGGAAGGACTGTAGTTGAGGACAGCACCCAAGACCTCCAGAAATAGCTCCTAGAACAACCCCACAGAACCAGGCAAGGCAGGGAGTGCCTCCCCTTAGGGGTGAGGGAAACAGTACATACTACACCCTGGGACCAGGAAGCCACACCTATGGTCCCCATAACTGCCTCTGGGCACCCGTGGATTTAGAAACTGTGCACTGGCCTCAAATGCAAAAACAATTCCCATCCCCTCTCTAATGATGTTGCCTGTAGGAACATTACAGTGGGTAGCTAGTCGGGCATGAGCAGGCAGGAGAGGGCTCCCCGCTACACAGACACACACACACCAGGAGTGTTGGGGGCCATCAGGTGATGGTCAGGAGGTTGTTAACTGTCTCTCGAAAGTAATAACTGATCACAGCCGACACCAGGGAAAGGCAGGCTCCTAATAGATAGAAAACAGGTGAAACTCATCAGCAGTTTCCCAATAAGATCCTGGGAGTGGGGGAAGAGACACCAGACCCCGGGAGTAGCCAACGAATAAAACCCAAGTCAAACAGTCAAGCTGCACACTGGTCTTTTGAGTCACCTGTTTGGCCCTCTTCCAAGTGTACTTTCCTTTCCTTCTTGCACTAAAGTGTTTTGATCAACTTCCACTCCTGCTCTAAAACTTGCCTCTCTCTCTCCCATCTTGTGCCCCTCCTCAAATTCTTTCTTCTGGGGAGGCAAGACTTGAGGTTGCTGCAGACTCAGATCCCTTCCACGGCGAACAGAAGCATCACAAGGACGGCTTTCTCCTATGTGAAGGCTGCAGAAGGAGATTTCAGCTGTTGCTCAGGACGGCTCCCTGGCATCACCAGGAGTCCTGAGAGCTCATCAGAATACCGATCACAATGCTGGTGAAGCCAAGCGTCGCGCAGGGGCTCTGGGGAGAAGACGCCCAGGTTAACATAGGAGGTCGTTAGGCAGCACCCTCCCTTCCCGCATCTCCCCCCAAAAAAGCCTCGGAAAATTGCTCCGTGCCC
This sequence comes from Pan paniscus, assembly GCF_029289425.2. Taxonomy (NCBI): domain Eukaryota; kingdom Metazoa; phylum Chordata; class Mammalia; order Primates; family Hominidae; genus Pan; species Pan paniscus. Next base: position 138,091,484 of record NC_073259.2, read on the forward strand.
ACTTTGCAATAGAAAGTTCAGTGCCAAAACCAAAAAATAATGGATCATAGTGTCTTCTCAGAGTGGTGTTGGCAACACCAAAGGTTGCGGCAGAGGGGCAAGTTTTGCATCTTTTTCCTATTTTTGTTAACAAAACTGACAAACTATAGACCCCACAGCAAGCAGAGGTGGGGATGAGGTTACACTCCTGATGTTTTGGGTTTAAATTTATTACCATCATAATGCATGGCTCTCAAGCAACAGAGTGCTATACTAATAAGTGTAATAATAGATTTGAGCTTAGCGTCATAGGCTGTGAGAGAACAGGGTGGCAGAACCATACCTCTGTCCACCTCCAGGCTGAACACCAGGGGCTTTTCCCATCAGGGTCTCTGGGTCCACCTGCAGCTCAAGCACAGACTTTGAGAAACAGCTGCTGCTGCTGCCCTCTGGTGGCGATTCTTGGAACGGGCACTCGGAGAGCGAATGCTGTTTCTTACCTCACTGCTGGTGGGAAAATTAGATGATCAAAAACGCCACAAATATCTTTGGCTTAACCTTGATTCAAATTAAGGTCAAAATTCCTGGCCACAGTTACTAATCACTTGAGGGAATAAAAAGCAATCGATGTAGCTTTTTTGTCAGTTGGCACAGGCTTTGAAAACGCAAAGCCCTTTTTGTAAGATTAGAAGGTTAGTAAATGTTTGCATATCAGTTAGCGTAACATTTAAGGTCAATATATACTTTTTCTGGGTTTTGGCATCAAATGTTACTTAGGAGACGAAGAACTTTCTCCTTCTCTTGAAAGATTTATTTATTCCATGAAGCATGCACCTACAACCTTCAATCTCACTGCCATGAATTTGCCTGAAGGGGAAAGAAAAAATGAGCTTCCTAAACATAATTTTATGTGTTTTTAATGTTTTTTTCCAGAACATTAAAGTAGTTAAAAATATTGAAAACTTGAAAAGCAGATATATGAACACTTACAGAAAAAACGTAAATATAGTTTTATACCAAGATAGAATTCATTATCATTTTACTTCACTTAGATTAATTTAAAACCATTTAAGATCACCCCCAGTCAAGAGAAACTGTCAAACATGACCGCTGTCCCCATCGAAAGTGAGACAAGCAGAGAAGTCGTCTCTGAAGATATCTGTGATGAGTTTGCTTCCCTGTCTTTCTTGCTGCCTGAGGTTCCGGCCTGGCACAGCTCTCAATCAGCCCTTATTCAAGATGTTCGATTTTGAGCATCTTAGGTTTTTTGCATTCATTTTAAACTTTGCCCCTGAGGCAAGTGCGTTACTCACTTTCCCCGTGGTCTCCAAACTCAGAATCTTCTCACAGAAGATTATGCTGCATGGAAGATTGTTGTAGAACACTGTAATCAATCACTAGGTGTGATAACATGTTTTTCAGAAGAGATCAATTTTCCCCAACCTTGTGATCATTAACTTATGAGCTATGACCTCATTGATCTAACACTGTTAAAATCAATCAACCTAAAAACGATGTTGATACGGTTAGAATTAGGGACATAGCCAAGGCATTCTTCCTGAAAAATAACTTTATTTTCAAGGAAAAATTGACAAGGGACTCTAATAAAATGCTTGGCAACACAATAAGCCATTTGGATTTTTCCATGACAGCATTTCCATGCTTCATTGGTACAATAACAATAAAGAAATGAGTCAATAAAACAGGCCACACAGATGATGAAAGATCGATTCAGTATTATTTTGCTAACATTTTAGATTTGATCTTCACATAATCTGGCTTTAGCAGAAGTCGCTGAAATCAATATGTTTCTTTTTAGCTATGTGGTTTTATTACCTTTTCTTGATTAGTATATTAACTAGCAGATTAGAGCATACAAGATTTCCTACAATATATTCAATTCACAAAAATAATGTTTCCCAATTCATCCACTTCAAAATGACCTTAAACTCCTGTATAGGAGAGATGAATTGCTTTTTTTCTGGCAGACCTGGGAGCTGTCTAAGGGGCTCTTGGATGGACTTCGCAGCCATATCACACTCCTAAGAGGTGTGGGTTTAGACATCAACCTCTCTGCCCTGAACCGCATTCTCTGTTGAACTTCCTCACCATTGATTTTTTTTCTTAAATCTGAGGGTCAAAGCTTTCTATTATTTTCATTATATTTTTATCTCACTAGTTCTAACCTAATGCTCCAGGCAGTTGGGAAAATATTATCTAAATATCTGCTTTCATGGCTCATCTCTAAATCGGATCAGTAGGCTGAGCCTTTGCTAAAATGATTGAAAAGAACAAGAACAAGGTGAGATCTGGGTGTCCCTGCAGCAAAGGCTGCCTCCAGGTGAATATTCATTTAGAAACAGAGCAGCCAAGAACACACTGGAGCCATCGCTGTTGCTTGTCCTAAATGCATTCTCTCGCTTGCTAAAATTCAGATACAGGGGACTGAGGCATTCTCTCACTTGCTAAAATTTAGATACAGGGAACTGAGGCATTCTTTGATCAAGAGGCTCATCTCTGAAAGAAAATGAGATTGGCTTCATTTTCAGGCTTTCTCTCGGGAAGTGAGAGCAAATGCATGCTTCCTTTGCATGAATGCCATCTTCCTTCTGAGGCTCTCAAATGGGGTAACTCTGCTTCCCTGTTAGTGAAGGACGTTTCTGTAGTCAGTGGCAGAAACCATACAAAATGCACTTAAGAACAAACAGAAGTGACAGGATTGCATGACTGAAAAGTTTACAAGTAGTTCTGGCTTCAGGCATCGCTGGATCAAGGGGTTCAGAAATTCGCACCAGGACTCAGTCTCTCTCAAGCTCTTGTTTCTGCTTTCACAGGTGGTGACTTCATTTTCATTTCTAGGCAGGTTTGCCCTGTCTAAAAGCCAGATACGCAGTATATCTAGGCTTCATCATATTAGCTATAATTCCAGTGGAAAAAAGAGATAAAAAAATACCAAGAATCAATCCCCTTGGCCTGAGCACCCAGTTAGGATCAATGATCAACTCGTAGATCAATCACCATTGGTGCCTGTGGCAATGCTGCGAATGGCCCAGCCCCGGGTCCCATGCCACTGCTACAGGAGAGAGGTGGGGTTGGACCCACACAGGTCAAATAGGATGCTGCCTCCAGGAAAGGGGCACTAGGTTCCAGGAGGACAAAAACACAGATGTTCCCTCCACAGTGCGGTCAGAGCCCTGCCATGACCTGACAGCAAGCACTCAGATCTGTAGGTTTCCGAGACCACGTCATCTCCCTGTTGAGAGTGGAGTTCACATTCACTCGCCTGCTGTTTCCTGGTCCCATGCTGATCCTCCTGGTACCAAGCTGATCCTCCTGACGGTCACTCAATCATCCATCATCCAGCTTCTCAGCGACCACAGTCACTGGCATGGCTAGCACTGCTCTTGGTCCTCAGCTTCCTCAAGTCATTCCCTCTGTGTTTTCTGCTTTGATGCCCTTCTGCAACTGTATTCACATCCTCTTTCTATATGCATGTATATATTATAACTCATGGCTCGGTCATGCTCCTTTATGGAAGAGTTCCTTTTAAAAGAAATGGAGAAAATGCTTAGAAAAAGTGTATTTAAAATAATGTTTCCCCTACTTTTATCCCTTTCGGTGGCATTTCCAAAGAAAATCTAGGAGAGTCCACTTACTTCTCAATCCCTTCAGCAGAAAGAATTTCAAAACACTCGGCTCACACTTCTGTGGCATTTTCAGTCTTCTTCACATTGGAACTATTTACTCATGGTATGTTTGTGGGCGTCCCTGCCTTCTGTGGACCAGGAGCCCCTGGGGAGTCTTGTTCTTTGCCCCTGGTGGAGCCTGGTCAGCACCTCACTCCGCGGCTTCGCGCTTCGCAGATACAGCGCACCTGTCATCGGATGAATTGATTGGGCGTCTTGTCGAACACTAGCACGGGTTGTGCTAATGATTCTTAGCTCCATTGCAGCATAGCTGCAAATCAATCACCGTCTTCCAGAATTCCTGGATATTTCTTTTTTTCTAATCAGAAAGACAGTAGCAACAGCTGGTGCCGAAGAAGTGTAGAGATGCTGATTTGTGTTTAGAGCATGCTCAGAGTTGACCTTCTCAAATCAAGAGGAAAATAAAGAGAAGAAGAGAGAATTCCTCGGCCCTGGCCAGAAATGGAGGGTGGACTTACAGCCAGGTGCTCAGGTACCAGATTGGTGGTTACTCTTCTGGCCTCGAGGGCATCAGCATTGCTGACATGAACACAGCAGCCCCTTTCAGTCAGGTTTTGCTTTCAGTTACCCATGACCAACCACCGTCTGAAAATATGCAGTGGATCACTCCAGAAATAAATCATTTATAAGTTCTAAACTGTGTGCCATTCTGAGTAGCGTGATGAAGCCTGGCACAGTCCTTCTCCACCTTATCCCTGACATGCATTATTCCTTTGCCCGGCATGTTCACGCTGCAGACACGACACTCCGCGCCCACCAGCGGCTCAGTAGCCATCTTGGTGGTGAGCTGGACTTTCTCTGTATCACAGTGCTTGCATCCAGGTCACCCTTATTTGACTTAAGGATGGTCCCAAAAGACCATGTGCACGTGGCAAAGGCAGCCGTAAAGCACTTTTTTTTTTTTTTTTGGTGAAAAGGTGAAAGTTCTCCACTTAATGAGGAAATAAAAGGAATGATAAGCTAAGGTTGCTAAGATCTTTGGTAAGAACGAACCTTCAATCTATGAAGTTGTAAAGAGGGAAAAATAAATTTGTGCACAACATCCATAGAGGTAAGCACTATCCGAGGTTTCAGGCATTCCCTGGGGGTCTTGGAACTCGTCCCCGGTGGATAAGTGTATGACTGTGGCTCTGCTTCCACTGGAGATCAGGATGTCTTCAGTGTCTAAAAGAATGCACGAGACCCTGAGAATGCACCGGGAACATGCTCCCCAAACATATCCTTGCTTGTAAAATCACCCACTATTCTCTGAATATCCTCTCTCAACAATTAAAGTGACAGTTCTAATTTATCACTCAGAGGATGTGGGGCCAAGTGCAGATATTAATTCTAAGAAATTCTTAGGCTAGGTGTGGTGGCTCACACCTGTAATCCCAGCACTTTAGAGGCCGAGGCAGGTGGATCACGAGCTCAGAAGATCGAGACCAGCCTGGCCAACATGGTAAAACCCTGTCTTTTCTAAAAATACAAAAATTAGCTGAGCGTTGTGGTGTGTGCCCGTAATCCCAGCTACTCGGGAGGCTGAGGCAGGAGAATTGCTTGAACCCAGGAGGCGGAGGTTGCAGCGAGCTGAGGTCGTGCCACTGCACTCCAGCCTGGGCAACAGAGAGAGACTCTGTCTCAAAAAAAAAAAAAAAAAAAAAAGGAAAAAGAAAATAGAAAAAGAAAAAGAAAATGATAAAAAAAGAAATTCTTTGCAAACAAAGAGTGAGAAACGCCATGGAAATGCTCCTGTGGGGACCTGTGTGATGAATATCAGATGGGTCATGCGGCCTTGAAGTTGTCGCTCTTTTCCTAGGTGAAGTTACTGGCACCGTGAGCAGAACCTGTCCAAAATGGCAGATCTCCATGGGGCCTCAAGGTCCAGTGTAAAGCGCAAGTCCTGCTGGAAAGGAAGGCGATCAGGGCTGGCAGAGAGCAGCACGTCACATGGCTCGGCAGGTGCTCTGCGTATGACAGCGCCTGGGAGAAATGGGGAGATTACGTGCATTGAAAGCTGGACACAGTCCATGCAGGCCCCACCTCAAGATGGGCTCCACTTTAGGGGAGACCCTACTTGCTTGCTAAGAAGGTCAATTAATGCCCCGTTTCTTTCTGCGGCCCAGAGAGCACCTGGCACGGCTCCCAGTGCTGATGGCGTCTTCATCGGGCAGCTCCTGGGAGGGCACTGGGATGAGGAGTTTGGCCAGGGAAAGGTAGCCAACTGTTCAAACTGTCCAAATCATGCAAACACAGAGCTGTAACCAATCTCTTATCATGCCTATTTTTATGGTTATTTCTTGACGAATTGTTAAACAAGGGGTGGATTATTCCTGCCTCCCCTTTCTAGAGCATATAGGGTAACTTCCTGATGTTGCCATGGCATTCCTAAACTGTCATGGTGCTGGCGGGAGTGTAGCAGTGAGGACAGCCAGAGATCTCTCTCATCGCCATCTTGGTTTTGGTGGGTTTTAGCGGCTTCTTTACTGCAACCTGTTTTATCAGCAAGGTCTTTAGGACCGCTATCTTGTGCTGACTTCCCATCTCATCCTGTGACTTAGAATGCTTAACCTCCTGGGAATGCAGCCCACTAGGTCTCAGCCTCATTTTACCCAGCCCCTATTCAAAAGGGGGAGTTGCTCTGGTTCAAATGCCTCTGACAAATCTGGCTGTTTCTGTCCCTTACTTCTGTTTTCTGTACTTCACTTTCCTTTCTCTGTTGATAAATCTTTTCTGCCCCATGGCTGTGCTGGAGTTTCTGGGCCTAGCCTGGCTCAGGAGACTGCCTGATTTGTGAATCGTTCTTTGCTCAATTAATCTCCTTTAAATTTAATTTGGCTAAAGTTTTTCTATTAACAACAGCAAGGGCTGACTGATGTATCTTAGAGCAAAATCGTGTCTCTTCAACAAGGCCCTGCGGGATGTGGGCCCTGTCTACCTCTTCAACTCACTGTGTATGACAACACAGACCTGCTGTCTGCAGCCTCAATCATCAAACCCGTTCCTGCTTCAGGATCTGTGAACTGGCTCTTCCATCCTCCCAGGAATCCCTCTCCCACATCCCACCATTCTCCCGCATCCCACCATTCTCCTGCATCCCACCGTGGCTGGCCTCCTGGGTTGATTTTGGTGCCAGCTCTCACATCTCCTCCTCCAGGAGCCCTCCCCAATGTCTCCGTCTAATTGTTTCCCTCCATGTTCCCCTGTCACCGGCCCTGTTCCATGTTTCCTGGTAGCACTCATCACTACCACTTTTTACAGATGTCCTCACGTGTTTGCTCTGTATCCTGTGTCTCCTCCCTCCAGATCATAAGCTTTCTGAGAACACAAGCCATGTCTGACTTATCACTGCTGCTGGCTCCAGAGCCTGATCATAGCAGCTGTTCAATAATATTTTTTAAACTGAACCTTAACTAGTTTCCATCTCAAATATATGCAGAGAAGATGGTTATTACACCCATAAGTTTACCTATGAAATCAACAAACTAGTATGTATGCTTTGTTAAAGTCCAAAAAGAGAAGGTTGTCAGGAGAATCAAAACAAAGCCAGCTGGAATGAGGAGTGGTTGTGAGGTCTCCATAAAGAGCCCGCCCTAGGAGGTGGGTTGATCTGGGGCCCCGAGAGCAGGCAGAAGCCTGGGCTCCCAGGTCTGAGGGCCTCCAGGTCTGTTTTCATGTAAACTAGTGAACGATCCCAGCTTGTCAGGTCTGTTTTCATGTAAACTGGTGAGTGACTCCAGCTTCTCAGACCTCCTCAATCCTGCTAGGGAGCTTTGATGGTTTGGATCAGGAAAAAAAAAAAAGTCTTTCTAGATGAGAACTGAAGAGACAAATCAGCCTTCAAATTGGGCATCTCTCTATACCTGTCCCACCTGCATGGAAGAAAATGAGTAAGTGTCCTCCCTCGGGAAGTAATAATCCAGATAATAACATGCTTGCCTGACACCATTCCTTTCATCTTAGCATCTCGGAGCACTTAGAAATATTAAGGATTTAATGGGTGTCACTGGGACACAAAGCCATTCCAAAGCAGCCTGTATCTCAGGTTCCCATCTGGGAATGGGCTTACTCTGGTCCATTATAATGACAGCCCTGTAAGCAAGGTGCTATTAGCCTGTTTCACAGATGTGAGGGAGTGAGAGCCAGGCAGGGCTGATAACATTGCCACCTACTCCCTGCCCCAGGAGTGCCATAGGGGCCAGTGACATCGTGGGTGCTTCAGGTTGGCAGGGACTCAGGAGGCTGGAGTCACAACTGAATGAAGAGGAATCAGAGCCTGGGAGTTCACATGCAGACCAGCAGGACAAAGGCAGTCCATTCACTCCACGAGAATGCACTGCACAAAAAGACAATCCAGTGGGGAAAAAAAAGTGATCAAATGACTTGAGCAGACATTTCTCCAAAGAAGATATACAAATGGCCAATAATCACAGGCAAAGATGCTTGTATTAATCTGTTCTCACACTGCTAATAAAGACATACCGGATACTGGATAATTTATAAAGGAAAGAGGTTTAATTGACTCACAGTTCCCCAGGGCTGGGGAGGCCTCAGGAAACTTACGATCATGGTGGAAGCAGAAGCAAACACTTCCTTCTTCACATGGCAGCAGCAAGGAGAAGTGCCAAACAAAAGAGGGGAAAGCCCCTTATAAAACCATCAGATCTTGTGAGAACTCACTCACTATCACAAGAACAGCAGCATGGGGGTAACTGCCCCCGTGATTAAATTACCTCCCACTGGGTCCCTCCCACAACACATGGTTATTATGGGATTGCAATTCAAGACAAGATTTGGGTGGGGACACGGACAAACCATTTCAATGCTCAACACCATTAAGTCACGAGAGAAATGCAAATCAAAACCACAATGAGATACCACTTCACATCTCCTAGGATGACGCTACTCAAAAAGGCGGAGAACAACAAGTGTCGAGAAGGATGTGGAGAAAGTGGGGCCCTCCTGCACGACTGGTGGGAGTGGACAATGGTGCAGCCACTGTGAACAGCAGTTTGGTGGTTCCTCAAAAAGTTCAATGTAGAATTACCACATGACCCAGCAGTTCCAATCCTAGGCTTAGATCAAACAGAATGGAAAACAGATACTCAAACACAACATATTCACAACGCATTCATAGCAACACTATTCACAATAGTAAAATGATGGATTAGTGGGTACGAATACGGAGTTTGATAGAAGAAATGGGACCTAGTGTTCGGTAGATCAGTAGCGTGACTACAGTTTCCAATAATCTCTTGCATATTTCAAAATAGCTAGAAGAGAAGAAATAGAATGGTTCCAGCATGAAGACAATATTTAAGATGATGGAGATCCCAAGTACATAGATTTGATCTTTACAAATTATTTGAATGTATCAAATTACCACATACGTCTCAAAACTATGTACACCTATTATGCATCAATTAAAAAACTTTTTAAAAAAGTAGAAACAATGGATGAATGGATAAACAATTGTGATATATCCGTAAAGTAGAAGATTATTCAGCTGTATAAAGGAATGAGGCTCTGATATGTACTACAAGATGAAGGGGCCTTGAAAACACCACGCTAAGTGAAAGAAGCCAGTCACAAAAGGCCACATGGAGTATAATGCCATTGATATGAAATGTCCTGAATTAAGTAAAGCCACAGCGGCAGGAAGTGGATTCACTGTTGCCAGGGACAGAGAACAGGGAGAAACGCAGAAGGACCACTAGTGGGTACAGAGTCTCCTTTCGGGGTAATGAGAATGTTTTGGAAACAGGTAGAGGAGGGGGCTGTACAACATTGTAAATGCACTAAATGCCACTGAGCTGTTCACTTTAAAATCATTAACTATGTTCTATGAATGTCAATTTAACTTTTTTAAATGCAGAGTTTCTTTACAATAAAATGACAATCGCTGACCTTTACTGAGCACTGCTATATGCCAGCCTCCATGATCATCACTGGTCTCAGATCAACTCAGTTAATCCTCCCAGCAACCCTGCCAGCAACCCTGCCAGATAGGGACTATTAGTCTCACTTGCAGATGAGAAAATTGAGACACAGAAAGTTAATAAATTGCCCAAGTGTCCCAATATAATAAGAGGCAGAGCCAGCACAGACCCAGGCATCTAAACAACCAGGGGTCCTGCACCAGTAACCTTTGGCACTGGAAATTCACACTGATCACTGGGTGCCTGCTCTTGAGATGCTTCTATTCTGAAGGGTGGGCACAGATGATGAACTAATTGCCAAAAAAGCCTCCTTGCAGGCTGTGAAAAGCCCTCTGATCAAATGCAAATACTAACTATAGTTCAATTTGGAACAACACTCTTGCATCGATTGCAACTGAGACTGGCTAAAGATTCACGAGTTTGGCAAACATAACCAGAAGCATTCCATGAAGATTAACTGTCTCTCATGGAATGTATACTAAATATGATTGTATACTTTTTACTGTTTGTAATTTGTGTACTACACAGTTTTTATATTAGTAAAATTTATTATATATGTGTATATAGATGTAGGTATGCAACACACAGATGTATATATCATATGCACATCCCACCCCCAGCCTGGAATTTGTTATTAAACATTTTCTAGCAAAACTATTCCCTACTCATGGAATTTTCATTCTCCTGTCAGTCTCCAGGTTGAGCAATGTAGGGATCACAGAACAAATTCAACCTAAAGAAGAAAACTGTCTGAATATAAGCCCAAAGAAGGAAGTTAAAGAGATCATTCTTTGAGAAAAAAGCATTTAGTGTTGGGGACCAACCTAGGCTTTCCTTTACCCAATAGCGTGAGTTTAGGCGATCTATTATCTAGATCTATTATCTATTATCTCTATTATATTTAATCTCAGGAAGACTCAGTTTGTTTATCTGTAAAGTAGGGGACACAAGAGGAATGAGAGTTGTCATGAAGATTAATAGTCGCTAAAATATGTTGGTTCTAAGGGCTGACCCTGAGCTAGGCATTCTACATGCATTCTCTCTGAATCCTCAAAATACCCCTAATATCTACCCATCCCTCTGGAATGGGGAAGCAGCGGCAGAGGGAGGCGAGCACAGCCTGACCCCAGGGCGCAGAGCTGCACAGAACGCGTCCACGCTCCGACCGCAGAGTCTGCTCCCAGCTGCTGGGCACACCCCCGGCTCAGAGGCGCACAGAGTCAAGCCTGATAAGCGGTATTATCCTGGGGAGGCAAGGCTGCTTACTGGCTCTGGCTTGGTCGCCTGCGTCCGGAACCTGAAATCCACAAAGGTGCACACAGATGTGGGTCGCTGCCTTCCCAACAGGCTCCTGCCCGGTTCACCTGGGGAAGCGCAGGGCTGCGGGCACAGGATTCTCCCATCAGACACCGCGAGAGCATCTCCGCGGCAGCTTGCAGGGCCCGCTGTCTCCACTAGGGGGCGGCGTACGCGCGTCTCTCGAAGCCGGGACCCGCGCGGGGAGGCTGCACTGGCTGGAAACAGCGCCTGGGCGCTCCCGCGACTCCCACCTCAGAGATGTCCCCAGGTGCCCCACGCCCCCCGCGCGAGCCCCGGCACGCGAGCCCCACCGCACTCCTCAAGGGCTTGTGTGGATCCTTTTGTCCCCACCCCCAAGGAGCTCCTCTGACCCAAATTCCTGCTGAGCTCACTCCAGGCCAACACCCCGAGCCACGCGCTTCCCCAGGGAGGATTCCAGCCCCCTCCAGGACGGCCTCAGCCGAGGAGCTCCCGCTGGGCCGAAGGAGGCCCAGAAAACACAACCTGCCAGGAGCGGATATCATCCACACACAAACACACTGGTGCAAATGCATACACACATGCATACACACACTCATACACATGTTCATGCACACCCATGTGCAAACATGCATATGGCATATGCACGCACACACATGCATACATTTACCCACACCTACACGCACATACATGAACACACGCACACACGCATACATTTACCCACACCTACACGCACATACATGAACACACGTGCACACACATGCATACATTTATCCATAGCTACACACACATACATGAACACACGTGCACACATGCATACATTTATCCATACCTACACGCACATACATGAACACACACACACATGCATACATTTATCCATACCTACACGCACATACATGAACACACACACACACACATGCATACATTTACCCATACCTACACGCACATACATGAATGCGTGCGCACACACATGCATACATTTATCCATACCTACATGCACATACATGAACACACACACATACACATGCATACATTTACCCATACCTGCACGCACATACATGAACACACGCCCACACATAAGCATACATTTATCCATACCTGCATGCACATACATGAACACATGCACACACACGCATACATTTACCCACACCTACACGCACATACATGAACACATGTACATACACACGCACGCGTGCATGCATGTGCACACATATATATGGACTTACACAGGCATGCACATGTGCATGGTGCATATACATACACTACATACACACATGCACACACATGCACACACGCATATAGCTGCATACATATACACACATGCACACAATACACCCACATATACACACATGCACGCGTGTGCATATGTACACCTGCATACATATACACACATGCACACATGCACTATATATGTGCATACATAAAAACACATGCACATATATACACACATATACCCCTGAATACATGTACACACATGTGTACTTGCATAATACACCTGCAAACATATACACACATACAAATGTGTAGCACATGCATTGCTCCAAATGCACACATACGCACATGCCTGCATATGTGTTTGTATGTGTGCACACACACCTCCCAAACAGTGGCTGACATCTGGTAGGGATGGATAAATATTTGCCAAATAGGTGAAAGTACACATGGACATCACAGGGGAGGCCCTCTCCCCCACAGGGCCTTTGGACCTGCCAGTCCTCTGCCTGTTTACTGTTTTCTCACCTGGCTGAATTCCACTTAGACAAGATGTTGCAACACGGGCCTGCAGAACACACCTGGCCTACAGTTGTGTCTTGTATGGTCCACTGACTATTTTAAAAAGTTACAAGTTGGCAACATTTAAAAACTGAGAAATCTGATACAAATTCGCAAAATCCTGTGACCTTGGAAGATCATATATCTGGCAAGATAAACTCCTATTCACATCCCAGGGAGTGATCAAAGCTGGGCAGAGGATGCCTCCCCAGATGGCGAAGTTCCCTTTGCCACCGCCCGCGCCTTCATGCTGTATTGTGCCTCATCGCTCACGCGTCCACACTACTTGCTCAACACCTGCAAATGTGTGCATTTTTAGCCTCTGACTTCACCTTGCTTCCTCTTCCAGGAAGCCATCCATGAACCCCAGGGTTGGGGCTTCTCCTCGGTGCTCCCACATCTCCCTGGATGGGGGTCGTCTCTACCAGCAGGCTGGGGGATCCCTGAGGGTCTGTGTTCTGCTCACAGCTGGATCCACTTCCAGCTCTGAGTGCCGTAGGTGTCAGGCACACAACAGGTACTCAAAAAATGTTGGTGGAATCGGCAAATAATCGCAGAGCACGTTATCATGGGAATCTGGGCTGAGCTTTATAAGGGGAGCTTGAATTTAGGAGCCGAGAAGAGAATGAAAGAATCCGAGGCAGGAGAAGGTCAGGGCTGCCGGAAGGGAGTAGGACACTCACTCGTTTGGGGAAACAGTAGCCTGGTGTGGAGGTCCGGGCAGGTGCTGGGAGCCACGAGGGCAGCGAGGTTGTCCTGGCAGAGTAAATGTTCGTTGTTTAGCCACCAGTCTGTGGTACTAAAGATGAAGCAACTAGAATCCTTGGGACAAAAGGGAGGTCTAAAAGTGTCCTTTGAAAGAACCCATAAGAAATTCACACTAGCATTTCCAGGAGCCGTGCGGCCAGTGGACCCAGGTGTGTGTGGCGTCTGCCTTCCCCCACTGCCACCTGACTCAGGAGGTATAAGAAGCAGAAACAGCCAAGGCCTGGTGTCCTCAAATAGGTGGCAGAATGACGTGGACCCTGAATAAGACGATGAGGCAGGAGAGAAGAGTGGCCTGGTGACTCGGGAACAGTCAGTGGCTGCGGTCTGCATGCAGGACTGAGGGAGCTGCCTCCAACCCTCCCCACTCCTGCTCCCCGGGGGTTGGTGGAGAAGCTTCCAAGGGCTGTGCGCAAAGGCAGGAAGTCCAAGATCCTTTTAATGAGTTTACTCAGCCTTTGGAATATCAAGTATTTGTTTTCCTAAGACTGGAAAGAAAGGGTCAACAGCCGGCCCCCTCCTGAGCAGCCCAGCTGCTTTGTCCTCAATTTGTTTGGGCCTCTAAAGAGCTCACGTTTATCAAAGGCCGTTTCGCACCTGAGGCCCCGAGTTACTGCTGCCTGGAACACAGGGCTTTAGTAATCCGCTCAAATCCCCAGGCCAAACAGTGGCACCAAACAGATCTCCTCCGAAATCACTTTGAACTTCAGTCCCAGGAGGCATTTTGGCTTATGCAGGATGGTCTTTGAAGAGGAAGTTGCTCTCTGTCCTCTGTCGGCGGCGGGACAGAGTACGGATCCAGGCGTGACTGTGCTGCAGATTTGCCAGCCTGTCCTCCGTCGCGCAGGGGCAGCCTGTCCGCCTGGGCTGCCCTCCGGGGCTTCTTTCAAAGGCTCCACTTCCCAGGGTTCACAGGCTTCAGGGCAGGAGCTGACTTAGATCACAGGCGGTCGGCAACCCGACCTCGTTTATTCCTTTGAGTTTTGAGGGTTGTTTTGGGGGGATTTTTTGGGTAATTTCTTCTGACACACTTACAGAAAAGTTGTAAGACTGGCAGAGAGCATTCCTGGATCCTTTCATTCAAATACCCCAAAAAGGAACACCATACTACATTTAACTACATTTACTCTCTCCCTCTCTGTTTCACACCCTTTCTCTTTGCACACACACACACACACGCCTACACACACACACAAAAAAAATTTTTCCTTAAGTGTTTTAAAATTTAACCTCTAATGATATAATTAAACTCATTCTCCTTGTAAAACATTAAACCCTTCCAGACAAGGAGAACATCCCACTGACTCTACCTAAAGAATCCTTCGCTTTTCATTTTCCTGCATGGATGTGTGCCCCATGGAGTGACCGCAGGGTGGAACTCAGAGCTGGAATCTCTGCCCCATCTCCTGTGACACATTTTCCGCCTGTCTGCCAATGCGTTTTTATATATCCCGCAACTTAGATCTCTCCCTCAGCAACTTACCTCAGAGATCTCACCAAACTGGTATGTAAAGTCTCTGCCATTCTTTTTTAGCTGGTGCCATTAAAAATGTTTTACTCATCAGATTGGCAAAAATATTAAAGTTTGACATTATCATGTATGGGGGAAGGTGTTAGGGAAAGGTTCTCATTGGTGGGGGTGTAAACTGGAGCCACTTTAGGGCAATTTGGCACACATATGAAAACTCACAGTGCACTCACTATGACCCAGCAGTTCCAGGTGTCTGGATCTAAATGAGATCCCTCCAGTGGGCGGGCGTGGGCACACGGAGGCACGCAGCGAGCTTGCCCACGGCGGGGCTGGAGCAAAGAGTTGGAAGCTGGAATGCACCTCGGTAGGGGGTGACCGGGGACATCTCTGCAGTTGGGGAATACCATCAACCATAGTTCTCAACGTCAGATTCCCATGAAGGTTTCTTTAAAAAAACAACAAAACAGCCGGGTGCGGTGGCGCACACCTGTAATCCCAGCACTTTGGGAGGCTGAGGCAGGTGGATCACTTGAGGTCAGGAGTTTGAGACCAGCCTGGCCAACATAGTGAAACCCCGTCTCTACTAAAAAAAAAAAAAAAAAATTAGCTGGGCATGGTACCACATGCCTGTAATCCCACCTACTTGGGTGGCTGAGGCAGGAGAATCTCTTGAACCCAGGAGGCAGAGGTTGTAGTGAGCCAAGATCGTGCCACCGCACTCCAGCCTGGATGACAGAGCAAGACTCCGTCTCAAAAAAAAAATAAAAAATAAAAAGAAAGTTTCCCCATTGGCCTGCAGGTGGCATGAGTGAGCAAGACTTGGGTAAAAAAAGAAAAAAACACGGAAAACCTCACTGGGTCATTTCACTGCCCCGGCACTGCTACTATCCTGGGTGCTGTTCTTCGTGTTTGTGGGGAACTTTGCAGAGCTCCTTGATTAAGCCCAAGTCCCCACTGACCACAAACCAACACAGGGCCTCCAAACGGGGCCCCAACCCCACCTGCCTTGAGCAGGTCCTGCTGCACCCAGGCCCCTGATGATGGAGATGACCGCAATGCTCTGTGCTCACCGCTTTGAATGCATCACTTCGTTTATTCCACCTTACAACCCTAGGAGGTCGGGACTCATACCCACCCCACGGCAGGGATGCAATTTTCCTCTATGCAAATTACCAAAGAGGAAGCTGAAACAGCAATGTGGTGACTCTGAGCCACAACTTGAGGTTAGACGGCCTCTTTGTTCCCAAAGTGTGTTCCTGAGGTACCACGGGGCGTGCAGCAAACTCATCATAGCACATGCAAATGTTTTCTTTTTTTAAGGAAAACAGGAACATCTGTCAGACACCTTGCAAATTACTTCTGTTAAGTTATTTGGACCTGAGGACTTCATAAATGAAACAGGTGTTTCTTTCTCCTAGGGCACTATGAAAACATCACTAAGACACGAAGGTGCTGGTGGACTGAGAAGGTTTTGGGGAATGTCTGTCTCAGATCTCATGATCACACTACACCATAGCACTGGTGCCGCCCCCGCTGAGTACCTTTCCTGGTTCCCTACCGCCACAAGAATAAAGCCCCAAATCCACATCCTGGCAGTCGGTACCCCCACGGGTGACAGTCCAGCATCCCACAGCCAAGACCCTACCATGCCGGACCACTGGACGTCCCCTCCTCTGCCAACACCATGCCACGCCAGACCACGGCTATTCATTCCCTCCTCTGAGACCCTGCCATACCAGACCGTGGGATGTTCCCTCCTCTGCTGAGACCATACCATGCCAGACTACTGGACATCCCCTCCTCTGCTGAAACCCTGCCATGCTGGACCACCAGCTGTTCCCTCTTCTGCTCTGACTTTGCTCCCTCCTCCTCCTGAAAGAATATGTCACCCTCTCGACTTGTCAAGATCTGCACTTGCCCCTCGAGGCTAGCTCAAGGCCCATCATGGCCAAGTAACTTCCCAAGAACCTGGCTCTGGAACCCAGGGGGATTTGCTTATTCTTTCACCTGACTTTTGAGGACCCAAAGGGCAAGGGCCAAGCCCTGTTATCTTGGTATCCCTGCATGTGCTGTGTATTTCTCATTAAAATACAAGCTCCTGGGTTCAAGGCCTCAGTACTGTTGAGCAGGTTGTGCACTGCACAAACCTTGGCTGAGCAGAAAGCAGGGACTGAAGTGTCGAGTCTGTAGGCAGGAAAACACCTTATGACTAATCCACAGAGGTGTGTCATGGACTGCAGTGGCCCATCCATGTCAGATATCCTTGTCTTCATCACCACCCTCCTATATTTTGGACCCTCAACAGCACAAATCCTCATGCCTATTCACTGAATAAACAACAAAGTCACATGTGTGAGCCCTATTATGTTAAAAACTCTGAAATCTTCCACAAAATGCAAGCTTTTCTAATAATAGCTAGGTGACATTTATGCATTACGAACACAACTTACTTCATTACAAAAAACCCTTAAAACCATAAATTTAGCACTATTATTTTCATCTTCATGTTTAAATTGAGCAAATAGAGTCAGAGAGGTTACATAAGCTTTCAGAGACCACACAGCTTATAAGTGGTGGAGTCGTGCGAATATCCATCCAGGGCATGTGAGTTTGCACATACCATGAATTTAGAGCTGATGTTTGTGGGTCGGCGGTGGATTCTTCCTGACCCTCGGGTCATAGCCAAAGTGTCTTCTTCATGTGAGCAGACCCTGACTGTGGGAGAGGTCTCCTGAGGGGCCAGTTCTGCAGGATTCAGGGGCCCTATGCGACCAGGCCTTCCAGCGAGTGTGAGCACCCAATCCCCTGCATTCAATCCCTTCCTGCGTAAGGTAGCTGGAGCGACTTCTATTCATGTAACTGAATCTTGACTGCTACATTTCCTCTCTCACCTCCAGAATCCCAGTCTTGCTGACACATGTCCTAACTTCACCCCTTTCCCATTGGCAAGGTCTCTGCCTTAATTCAGGTCTGCACGGCTCCTCCCTGGAAATTGCAAGGCAACGCTCTTTTGATTCACTGTGGCTCCAGGTTTTTCACCTCTCCAATCCCACCTCGCACACCCTGTTGCATCCCTCCCTGGGTGGGTTCAATCTTGCTGGGGAATAGGATCCAATTCACAAAGACTTAACACTATAAAAGGCCAACGTTATCTCCTAAGCCTGACAGCTGACGCGTTGGCCACTGGTTGTCGGGCTTTCTCGTAAAGGTTTGCCATGTCTTGTCCTAAGGACATCCTGAGGGAGGTACAAGTTGATCACTCCTCTTCTGAGGAGCCGGGGTTGGAGAGGGGGCGTGTGGTTGGATCTCACGTGTATTTGGTAATGGAGGGCCCTGAGAGTCGAGACCTGTCAGTTTCATTTTACCTCAAAAGCACTTTTGGCTGCTTCTCAGAGAAAGGGATTCACTTTCTATCACAATCTGCACACATCCATTGACACAGTGTCAGGAACCTACACACGTGCCATGCATCAGCCCTGTGATATTTCCCATTCTAGTTTATTTCAGTCTGGGCAATTCTGTTCCATGCCAGCCTAGCCTATTCTATTCTATTCTATTCTATTCTATTCTATTCTATTCTATTCTATTCCATTCTATTCTACCCTACCCTACCCTACCCTACTCTACTCTACTCTACTCTACTCTACCCTACTCTACTCTACTCTATTCTACTCTACTCTATTCTATTCTATCCTATTCCTTTCTACCAATCTTACTCTACTCAATTTCACCCTGTCCTATCCCAGATTCTAACTTACCTTATTCCCTACTCATCTTTCCACCTTAGCTTTGCTTTTCTAGACTTTTTTTCTCAACCAGGATCCCAAGAGAATTAAGCTTGAACGTCCTCAGCCGTTCATTGTATATCAATCATCAACCTTTATCCTAGGCATCTAGAGGGGTACTAGTTATAATCCATTTTTGTGAGAATTGAGAAAGTATTTGCTTAGATCATTTTCTACATGTTATGGTTCAGATAAGAAACTGGTTTGAAGTCTAAAATGATCTCACAACCACTAACGGGTCACTCACTCTATCTGCCTGCCTGCCTCTCTTTGAGGTTTATAATAGAGCCACACCCAGGCAGGGTTAACATTTAAATAAGCCCCAGATTTTCAGAACGCTGTCTTGGCAGTTGTTTGTTTTATTAATATACTAGGAGTTCTTCAAATTGAATTGGCCTCACCCTCTCAACCTCCAAGATGCTCTGTCCCTGCCAAGACAAATTTGTAACTCCCTGCTTCTCAAAAAATAAAGGTCAGTCTCCATACTTCGATGCTGAGGATCTTCCATGGCTCAGCCTCAACCTGCCCTCCTGGCCCAAGGTCTGCTGTGCCCTGCCTACCCCTCCTCTCTGTCCCCTGAGCACGTTGTTCCCTCGGTGGACTCTGGGCAGCCTTCCTCCTACAGCCCTGGCTGCCCGTCCCCTCCACAGCCCCTTCACACTCATGTCACTCCCTAGAGGAGGGGACAACTGTCCCTCTGTCCTTCCAAAGCCATTGATGCAATGATCCCACGGCCATGTGTGTGCAGAGACTGTGCTGGGCAGTGGGAGATGCAGTGATGAGAAGGTGAGACCAGATCCTGTCCTCAGGGAGCTCAGAGTCTCATTATGGAATAATCATGGTAGATAGCATCTTTATATGCTACTGATTATGCTTCAGATACTGTTCAAAGCACTTTACACAGATGTGCTTACTAAATCGTGGAAGCAAGCCCATGAGGCAGTACCATTATTCTTCCCAGTTTGCAGGTGAAGACAGAGGCACAGAGAGGGTGAGCCACTTGCCCAAAGCCACACCGCTTTTCAGTCATCAATCTGAGATTTGATTCCAGGCAGTCAAGCTACAGAACCCATGGTCTGAAACAATTAAAAACCAGAGTCTGTTCATCAGAGAACCATAGCGAACATCTCTGTTATCTTCCAGGGGAACGTGACTTAGGCTTGAGGTCAGGAAAGGATTTTCTCTCTTTAGACTCATGCCCCGGGTCAAGACCATCTATAAACTGATGACTCTAAAGTTATTTCCTCAGATGCACCTGCACACCTGCCCCATCAGTATCGCCATGGGCATGCCTGAGAGGCCTCTCAAAATCTTCAAGTCCCCGAACAAACTCATAGTCTTCCTCCACACCATCTCCTTCCACACTTGTCCCCATCAGAACAGTTAACACCCATCCTCCTGATAGCACAGCCCCAAGCTTCTGAATCATCTGACTCGCGCCTCTCTCTCTCTATTTCTCTCTCGCACACACCCCTGTCTCTTTTCCCACCCTAATATTGTTTCTCTGAGACCAAAGAGTTTTGCGTGGGTTTTGGGGTTGCTTTTCTCTGTTTGCTTTAATCACCCTATGCCCGGCGTCTAGATCAGGGTCGGCATATGCATTCTCTGCATTCTCTGTCCCTGGTTAGGTAACAGATACTTCAACCTTTGCAGACCCTGCGGTCTCTGCGGCAAGCATTCCACCCTGCCGCCAGGGCACACAGCAGCCACGGATGATATCTCAGTGAGGGAGCGCAGCTGTGTTCCCATAAAGCCTTATTTGTAGACACTGAAAGTTGGCTTTCCTCTGAGTTTCATGTGTCACGAAGTAGTCTTCTTCTTTTGATTTTTTCTAATTATTTGAAAATGTAAAAATAGTTATTCGCAGGCAGGCTGGATCTGGGTTCAGTCCCGGAGCCATTGTTGGCTGCCCCCTAGCCCGCCTGTAGTAGGTGCTCAATGAATATTTGCTGACTGAGTGGGGAACATGACTTTGGATCTTAAATGTGAGATAAGAGAGAATTGATCAGATGATGGAGAGAAATAACCATCCAGACAGAGGGGACGGCATGGGACAGGTGCAGGTGCGGAGAAGAAGGTGGCCTTTTCTGGTGGTTGAAGGAAGCTCAGGGCGGCTGGAGTGGAGAAAGCCAAGTGCTGAGGTTGAGGACTAGCATTAACAGGGCCGCGAGGACCCTCTGTGCATGGACATTGTCGAACAACACTGGGTAATAACGACCAAGGCTGAGCCAGGGCTGGCCCGTGTGGGGACTTTCCCACGCGCCACCACAGTCACTGCTCCCTGTCAACACTCCTGTTAGGTGGGCACCACTATTATCTCAATAGACAGATGTAGAAATTGGGTCACAGAGAGGTTGAGTAACTTGCCCAGGGTCACACAGCCTGTCGGTGGCCAAGCTGGGATTCGAACCCAGGCAATTAGCTCCAACACCCTTCCCCCATTCATGGGACAAGGCAGGCTTGCCATAGCAAATAAAAATTCAGGGCCGGGCGTGGTGGCTCACACCTGTAGTCCCAGCACTTTGGGAGGCAGAGGTGGGTGGATCACCTGGGATCAGGAGTTCGAAACCAGCCTGGCCAACATGGTGAAACCTCATCTCTACTAAAAATACAAAAATTAGACGAGTGTGGTGGTGGGCGCCTGTAATCCCAGCTACTCAGGAGGCTGACGTGGGAGAATCTCTTGGACCTCGGAGGTGGAGGTTGAAGTGAGCCAAGATCACACCATTGCACTCCAGCCTGGGGGACAGAGTGAGACTCTGTCTCAAAATAATAATAATAATAATAATAATAATTCAGTACTTCATGTTAATATGAATTTCAGATAAGTGATAAGTGATATTTTAGTATAAGTATGTCCTATAAAATATTTGAGGCATACTTATACTAAAAATTGTTTCATTGTTTATCTGGATTTCAAATTTAACTGTATGTTTTATATTTTCTCTGGCAATCCTGTGGCTAGGGCGAGCCCTGGGCACAGGAGGGATCCCTGTAGATGCTTAAAGACATGAGGATAGGAAAATGTTCTTGTTTATCTGCACCAAGAATGCCAGCGGTGGCAGGAGACAGGCAGCCCACGTGTGGACTGCAGGATCCTGTTTCACAACCTGAGATGCTCAGAGAAGGGCAAGCTTGAGGCAGGAGCGTGTGCACGCGGTGGGCTCCCGGGGCTGCACCTGCTGAGGATCTAGCGCCCCACTTTCCTCTGCATTTCTCCATTTATCAGCCACCTGCCACCGTCTGTCATTCCCCAGGCTCAGGATGAGAGTTGGAGGTGGCTTTGTGAGCCACACAAAACAGGGAGGAAGCACAGCCGCCTGGCCTCCTGCTGTCGGCAGGGCGTGGCTGCCTCTAATTCAAACACAGGCAGGCTGGTCCTGGCCCCTGGGTGAAAGACAGCCGGCCCAGGGTTTTCATTAAGGAGGTAGAGAAGAATGCTTTCTTGGCCTGCTGCCCTTTCTCCTGCCACAGAAGAGGGGTCGGGAGCTGTGAGTGGGCTGCAACTGCACCCCAGAGCTCCGGCAGGGCGCCCAGTCCCTGGCTTCCGGGCTGACAGTGCCCGAGACAGAGGCGGCCTTCATCCCTGGCCGTCACACTGGTGCTTCAAGGCAGACAGCTGCCTCTTGCCAGAGCAAAGCGTTTACTAACAAATTTGTCAATGGCCAGCCTGGAATTCACCCTCTTCAGCTTGATCATAAGAAAAATTTAGCTCAAATTTAGAACTGCTGAACAGTTTAGGGGCCAGGGTGTCAAGTGCTACCTGGAGAGGTGGGGAGCTACCCACTCCAGTGCTGTTTTCCACTTCATGAGGACCCTGGTGGTACCTGCTCAGAACTGGGCATTGTGAGGATTCCTGGGAACCCACATTCACGTAGTGCAAAGTGGCCCAAACCTTGAAAAGGTTGGAAACCAGTATGTGTGTCAGCTGGGTTGAAACAGGTACACGATTCAGTGAGACCAGGTGTGTACAATAGGGAGTAGTGGAGACTGGGGCAAATTGGGACTACAGGCCCCATCTGAAAAGGGGAAGCCGCTGCTCCGTTCCGCTGAATGTCGCCATTTGGTGAAAGTATGCTGGGGCATATGACTTTTCACTGGTGTTGGAAATCTAGATTTTAAAAAAAATGTAAAGACTCAAATTCTGGGGAAACAGAAAACATCTATGGACCAGGTTTGGCCTAAGAACTGCTAATTTACAACTTCTGCATAAATCACACTGCAGTCTGTGTGTGTACTCCATACAGGCATACACATGTGTGGACACCCAGGATTCCAACTCGTGAGGCCTGTGGGGAAATGTCACATGCAGGAGACACACACACACATACACACCACCACCACACACACCACACATACACCACCACAACCACAAACACACACAACCACAAGCACAACCACACTCATACACAAATGACCACACACACAACTGCACACATATAAACACTCACACCACACACACAACCACAACCACACACACAACCACAACCACACACAACCACAACCACACACAACCACAACCACACACAATCACATACACATACAACCACACACAAGAACATACACAACCACACACAACCACACGTCACCACAACTACACATAACCACACAACCACACACACAACCACACACAGACAACCAACCACTCACTTCAGAGCAGACCCTGAGCTGGGAAAGCAAAGGTAGCCGATCCTGAGCGCCCCTACCTGCCAGGACGTACCCATGGGAGTCTCCGTGCATCAGCCCCTCTCATTCTCTCACCAGTCCCAGCAGTGAGCACCATTATGATCAGCCTCCTTTTGCAGATGGGGAAACTGAGGCACTGAGTGGTCAAGTCACTTCCTAAGGTCTGAGAGCTGCTCAAGGGTAGCCAGGCTGTGGAGCCGGGTGGACTGGCTCAGTAGCCCTGCCACCTGCCCAGCTGCTCAGGGGCTGCTTGCGTCCTCGACAGTGCAGGGGGACTGGCATCTGTTCACTGTTCCCGGCATGGAGGGTGCAGCAGTGAGAGCAGTGAGGGTGGGTAAGGAGGTGCAGACTCAAGAGGTTGTGGGACCCGCCAGAAAAGAAGGGGCCAAATGCTCCCCTACAGTCCTGCAAGGCATAAATTTTTTTTTTTTTTTTTGAGACAGAGTCTCACTCTGTTGCCCAGGCTGGAGTGCGGTGGCACGATCTCGGCTCACTGCAACCTCTGCCTCCCAAGTTCAAGCAATTCTCCTGTGTCAGCCTCCCGAGTAGCTGGGACTACAAGCGCCTGCTACCACGCCCGGCTAATTTTTTGTATTTTTAGTAGAGACAGGGTTTCACCATGTTAGCCAGGATGGTCTCAATCTCCTGACCTCAGGTGATCCCTCCCGGCTAGGCCTCCCAAAGTGCTGGGATTACAGGCGTGAGCCACCGCATCTGGCATACAATTTAAATGTCACAAAGGAAAAGGAGAAAGAGAAGAAAAGAGCACTGTCATCCTCAAGACATATAACTAAGAAGCCTGGAGAAGATCCCAGGCTCTGACAAGGACACTCGTCTTTCTGACCATAAAACCACTTCTGTTTCTTGAGCACTTACTAGGGGCCAGGCACTGGGCTAAGGAAGCCCTAGGGGGCATCCACACTGCCAGGCAGGTTGTATTATCCTCCCATTTTATGGACGGTTCAACTGAGGTTTAGAAGGATTAAGTAAGTTGCTGGAGGTCACACAGTCAGAAAATAGCAGATCCAAGACTCCTGCATGGCAGTAAGATGCCTGGGCCCTCGGGGGAGCTTGTCAGGCTGGTCCAAAGCCATCCAGCCCACTGTTCTCTGATTCCCCATCAAAGGTGAGTGATGTGGTTTGGGTCTGTGCCCTCCCCCAAATCTCATGTTGATTGATAATCCCCAGTGTTGGGGAGGGACCTGGTAGGAGATAATTGGATCATGGGGGGCGGATTTTCCCCTTGGTGTTCACATGATGGTGAGTACCAGTTGTTTAAATTGCATAGCACCTCCCCTTTGAGCGCTCTCTCTCGCTCTCTCTCTCCTGCCATCATGTAAGATATGCCTGCCTCCCCTTCGCCTTCTGCCATGATTGTAAGTTTCCTGAGGCCTCCCTAGCTGTGCTTCCTGTACAGCCTGCGGAACGGTGAGGCAAGTAAACCTTTTTTCTTTATAAGTTACTCAGTCTCCGATAATTCTTTATAGCAATGCGAGAATAAATGAATACAGTGAGGCTTGGCTTAAAGGCAACAAAGTCCATATTAAGGACCTTCTTCAAGGGAACTTGTTCAAGGAAGGCATCTCCAGCAGCCCAGATGACTACCACGGGATGCTATTTACACACGATTCCCCGTGACGCGTGTTATTCACCGTCGCGCCGGGCTCGTCCACTGGTCTGTTGACTTCATGAGGACCAAGACCTTGTCTGTTTCACGCATGATGATATCCCTAGCACCGGGCCAAATGCCTCGCAGCTGCTGCGACAGGAGACACTGCACATTGGGAGGGGTGGAGGAGTGTCTCCCAAAAAGATATGTCCAAGGAAGCGACCTTATTTAGAAATAGGTCTTTGCAGGTGTAATCCAATTATAGATCTGGAAATAGGATTATCTTGAATTGAGGATGGGCCCTAAATCCAGTGATTGGTGTCTTTATAAAAGAAAAGGAAGGAGGACGTGAGACCCAGGGGTGCAATGGGGAGGCACTGTGAAGACAGAGCAGAGGCGGGAGGGATGCTTGCCTCGGCCCAAGAATGCCAAGCACTGTCCGCAGACACCAGAAGCCGGGGAGAGGTGAATGCTTTTCCAGAGGGAACCAGGGCTGCCAACACCTCCATGTCTAACTTCGGGCCTCTTGAACTGCGCAAAAATAAATTTTAGCTATTTTCACCCATCCAGTTTGTGAACAGTTGTTGCAGCAGGCCTGGGAAACTGATACATGTATTTTCTGAATGAAGAAACATCTAAAAACAACTTCTGCTGGCAGAAAGCCTGTAGCCCAGGAAGTAGATCTTTGAAGAGCACCTATTCTGCATTCAGGAACCACCTGGTGAAGTTCTTTCTGAGGAATTTAGATTTTGTGTAGCCAGGCGTCTTCCAGAAGTGTGGTGAGGGAGTCATTGCTGAGAGACTTGTGCAGTGAATATTCCAACTCCCGGGTTTGATGGCGTTCCTGGTTGGGGGTGGTGGCTGGCACCTGTAATCCCAGCTCTTTGGGAGGCCAAGGGAGGAAAATGACTTGAGCCCCGCAGCTCGAGACCAGCCTGGGCAACATAGTGAGACCTTGTCTCTACAAAAATGTTTAAAAATTAGCCTGGTGTGGTGATGCATGCCTGTAGTCCCAGCTACTTGGGAGGCTGAAGTGGGAGGATCCCTAGAGCTTAGAAGTTCAAGGCTACAGTAAGCCAGGATCATGCCACTGCACTCCAGCCTAGATGACAGAGTAAGACTCCATCTCGAAAAATAAAAACTGAAAATAAAACCTAAAAAAAGAAATAAAAGTAAAGGTGTTCCTCTTTCCTCCTGTGAAATGCATTAACCCTGACCACACTGAATGCCAGAGAGTGGTGGTACAGTACACTCACGCCCCTTCCACCTGTTTCTGAGACTTGGCTGTCTACATTCCCAAACCTGCTTTTGCCAGCTGTATCTGCAACTGGCAGTGTATGGTTTAATGAAATATAATCTCAACCAATGGGATATGAATGCAAAAATCATTTCTAGGAAAAATACTTTCAATGCTTTGGAAAGATTTAATAAAAGCAGGTTGCAAAAACAAAAAAAAAGCCATCAAAGTACATGTAGGCCAGACAAGTGAAAGATTTGAGTGATAAATCACGAAATGCATGCGAGAACCCTGTGCTCATGCTTTTCTTCACAGATCCCTTTGCATCCTCAATCCACGTTACATAAACAGACGTGAAGTCACACAGATACCTTTTGGATGAGGTTATGCAAGAAAGAAAAGCGGGACATCAATCAGGATGTGCACACTCAAAGAAAAGATCTTGTTTGTCTCTTGAACTATTGGCAAATAAATGCACATTTCTATGTTTTTATGTTAAAATAGAAGCCTTAAATCTTCATGGATTAACTCACCATCACAGATGCATCGGGCTTCTACTGTTTCCAAGTCATGGGTGGCCGCCTAGAATTTCTAGGCAGGGATAATGTAATGCTGACATGGGCAGTGTAAAGATATTATTTCTGAAATCTGCAAAGTCTGCACACAAGTAAAAAGGAGTCTCCTTGACGGTTTTCTGTCAAGCGCTCCAGGGGAGGATTTACCGGACACACGGGTTTCTCTGCCCCGCTGTGCAACTCACCGTCCTGCTCACGATCTGGTGTTTGTTGTTCCATCCTCCTGGCTTCCCCACCTACCTGGTTCCCCTTGGTGTGTCTGGCTTACACCACCTGCCTGGCCTGCCCACCTGCAGAGGCCATTGGGAATACAGGTGCAGCCCAGCTGTGGCCAGGACGCAGGTCTCGTTTAGTGAATGTGTAATGCTCTGAAGACAGAAACGTCATCCTGGAGGAGACACCCATGCCAATATCCCATAAAAACCCACCGAATCTTCCTCTTCCTTTTTTTTTTTTTTTCCACAGTTGGAGCCTCACTCCATCACTCAGGCTGGAGAACAGTGGCACAATCACAGATCACTGCAGACTCAACCTCCTAGGCTTAAGCGGTCCTCCTGTCTCAGCCTCCCCAGTAGCTGGAACTACAGGTGCACACCATCACGTCCAGCTAATCTAAAAAAAAAAAAAGTATTTTTAGTAGAGATGAGATCTCTATGTTGCCCAGGCTGGTCTCAAACTCCGGGCCTCATGCCATCCTCCCACTCCAGCCTCCCAAAGTGCTGGGACTGCAGGCAAGCACTGTAAGCCACTGTGCCCAGCCAGAATCTTCCTCTTCAAAACACAAAAATGGGGACAGTAGATTAACATTCTTCCTGGATACCCTTGGAGGTGAACTGTGAACCACCCCTAAGAATATTAACTAAATCCACAACCATCTTTGAATATTAGCCTGGGAACAGATTACAGGCAGGTCTTCTGGGGCAAAACGTCCATACCAGCCCTCAAACATCAAAACTTTTCCCCTTGAACCTTGCAGTGGACTCCCACAGGCACTTCAGCAATGGTGATTCAGATGTGCAGAGAAAACAATAATATTTTCTAGGAAATTCTGGGGGAAGTCTCTGCTGCGTTTCCGCTGCTGTCTGTCCTGCTGATAAAAGTTTTGATGATGTGGCTTTTTTATCTGAACAAGCTCCAGATGAACGTAGCAGAGGTGCCACATGCCAAGATAATTTAAAGACTATTTTAAAAGAAATACAAGATGAAAAATTTGTTTCTCTCTGCCCTGGACTCTATATGAATGCGATTTGAGGACATCCAAAGCTGAGTCCAGGGTGTTACCACTTAAGCTGAGAGAGAAAAACATTGGTTGGAGATTCACAGAAAGCCAGCATTTCCCCTTGTGGTAAGACTGTAGAAAGTCACATCCCCTGAAGTGGCTTGAATAGTGTCATTCCCACACCCTAGATTCATGTCCACTCAAAGCCTGTGAATATGACCTTATTTCAAAATAGAGTATTTGCAGATGTGATGAGTTAAGGGTCTCTAGATGAGATCAGTTGGATTAGGGTGATCCAACGATGAGTGTCTTTATAAGGGAAAGGAGAAGGAGATTTGGACACTGAAAGACAGAGAGAAGGAAGAAGCCACATGAGGACAGATGGAGCGATTGGAGTGAAGCGGCCACAAGCCAAGTATGCCTGGAGCCACGAGGAGCTGGAAGAGGCAGGAAGGATTGTGTCCTAGAACCTCTGCAGGGAGCATGGTCCTATCCACACCTTGATTTTAGACTTCTGGCCACCAGAACTGTGAAAGAATAAATTTCTGTTTTTTTAAGCCACTCAGTCTACGGTAGTCTGCAATGGCCACCCTGAGAATGAGTGCACCCTCTTGGTCTAACACGTATGCATTTCCTCTGCCAATAATCTTGCGTTTGGTCCTCATAGAACTCTCCACCTATCCGCCTCCTGTTTATCTTCTTTGTGTCTACATTTTTGTCTGCTCCTTCTTCCAGAGAAAATGTAGAATCACTCGGTTCCATGAACAGGACCATTGGTGTAAGACTAGGTCAAACCCTGACTTCACCACTTATGAGCTCCTTGGTCTGGGACCACTGCCTTCATCACGCTGAGTCCTGATTTTTCTCATCCGTAAAATGGGCATAAAAATAGTCCCCAGCATGGGATTGTTTGAAAGGTTACATGTGACACTGGGAGCCCTGAGTGGATGGACTGCCCAGCATTGAGCAAGTGCTTGTGAGCAGTCCTGCAGATGATGGCAGGTGTGTTGGTGGGATGTTCTACCCAGGCCCCTCCTGCCAGCACACACTGTGCCATGATGGGGCAGTCTCCTCTCATAGTCCTTCTTTTCCTCTTCCTCCAGCTGTATAAGGAGGAGAGAGTCGGGCCCATCACCATGCAGGGAGGTGATATGATTTGGCTGTGTCCCCACCAAAATCTCATTTTGAATTGTAGTTCCCATAATCCCCATGTGTCATACGAGGAGACTGGTGGGAGGTAATTGAATCATGGGGGGCAGTTACTCCCATGCTGTACTCTTGATAGTGATAGAGTGATAGATAGAGTGAGTTATCATGAGATCTGATGGTCTTATGAGGAGCTTTTCCCCCTTTGCTTGGCACTTCTCTCTCCTGCTGCCATGTGAAGAAGGACGTGTTTGCTTCCCCTTCCACCATGACTCTAAGTTTCCTGAGGCCTCCCCAGCCAAGTGGAACTGTGAGTCAATTAAGCCTCTTTCCTTTATAAATTACCTAGTCTCTGGTATTTCCTCATAGCAGTGTGAGAACAGACTAATACAGTGAATTGCTACCAGTAGAGTGAGGCGTTGCTGAAAAGATACCTGAAAATGTGGAAGTGACTTTGGAACTGGATGACAGGCAGATTGGAACAGTTTAGAGTGTTCAGAAGAAAATAGGAAAATGTGGGAAAGTTTGGAACTTCCTAGAGACTTGTTGAATGGTTTTCACCAAAATGCTGATAGTATTATGAACAATGAAGCCCAGACTGAAGTGGTCTCAGATGGAGAAGAGGAACTTCTTGGGAACTGAAGCAAAGGTGACTCTTGCTATGCTTCAGCAATGAGACTGGCAGCATTTTTCCCCTGCCCTATAGATCTGTGGAACTTTGAACTTGAGAGAGATGATTTAGGGTATGTAGTGGAAAAAATTCCTAAGCTACAAAGCATTCAAGAGGAAACGGAGCACAAAAGTTTGGAAAATTTGCAGCGTGATGATGCAATAGAAACGAAAACCCACTGGGGGGAGAAATTCAAGCCCGCTACAGAAATTTGCATCAGTAATGAGGAGCCTAATGTTAATCCCAAAGACAATGGGGAAAATGTCTCCAGGCCATGTCAGAGACCTTCATGGCAGCCCCTCCCATCACAGACCCAAAGGCCTAGGAGGGAAAAATGGTTTCCTTGGGCTGGGTTCAGGGTCCCCCTGCTCTGTGCAGCCTTGGGACATGGTGCCCTGCATCCCAGCTGCTTCAGCTCCAGTCTTGGCTAAAAGGGGCAAAGGTACAGCTCAGGCTATTGCTTCAGAGGGTGTCAGCCCCAAGCCTTGGTGACTTTTACATGGTGTTGAGCCTGTGGGTGCCCAAAAGTCAATAATTGAGGTTTGGGAACCTCCGCTTAGATTTCAGAGGATGTATGGAAATGCCTGGGGGTCCAGTCCAGGCAAGTTTGCTTCAGGGGCAGGGCCCTCATGGAGAACCTCTGCTAGGGCAGTGGTGAAGGAAAATGTGGGGTCAGAGCCCCCACAGAGAGTCCCCACCGAGGCACTGCCTAATGGAGCTGTGAGAAGAGGGCCACCATCCTCCAGATTCCAGAATGGTAGATCCACCAACAGTTTGCACCATGCACCTGGAAATGCTGCAGACACTCAAGGCCAGCCATGAAAGCAGCCAGGAGAGGGGCTATACCCTGCAAAGCCAAACAGGCAGAGCTGCCCAAGGCCATGGGAGCCCACCTCTTGCATCAGCATGACCTGAATGTGAGACACGGAATCAAAGGAGATCATTTTGAAACCTTAGAGTTTAATGACGGCCCTATTGGATTTTGGACTTGCATGGGGCCTGCAGCCCCTTTGTTTTGGCCAATTTCTCTCATTTGGAATGGCTGTATTTACCCAATGCCTGTACCCCCATTTTATCTAGGAAGTAACTAACTTGTTTTTTATTTTACAGGCTTATAGGCAGAAGGGATTTGCCTTGCCTCAGATGAGACTTTGGACTTAGACTTTTGGGTTAATTCTGGAATGAGCTAGGACTTTAAGGGACTGTTGGAAAGGCACGATTGGTTTTGAAATGTGAGGACATGAGATTTGGGAGAGGCCAGGGGAGGAATGATATGGTTTGGCTGTATCCCCACCGAAATCTCATCTTGAATTGTAGCTACCATAATCCCCACATGTCATGGGAGGGACCTGGTGGGGGTAATTTCATCATGGGAGTGGTTACCCCCATACTGTTCTCCTGATAGTGCATTCTCATGAGATCTGATGGTTTGATAAGAGGTTTTTCCCCCTCCTGCTCAGCACTTCTCCTTGCTGCAGCCGTGTGAAGAAGGACATGTTTGCTTCCCCTTCCGCCATGACTGTAAGTTTCCTGAGGCCTCCCCAGCCATGCAGAACTGTGAGTCAATTAAACCTCTTTTCTTTATAAATTACCCAGTCTCAGGTATTTCTTCATAGCAGCATGAGAATGGACTAATATAGGAGGGCTCTGAGCAGAGCAAGCAGGGTGTCCCAGCTGAGTGCACCCCTCAACTCCGTTCCACTGGTCTCCTCAACGGCAAGGCTCCCCCTGTCCTGGGGAGCCCCCTCTTAGCTCAGGAGGGCCTGGCTGACTCTGTCTTTCTCCCACATCTCCAGGGCCACTGCTAGCTGGGTGCGGTGGCTCCAACTGGTTGTCTGGACCTGCCCAGATTATCAGGCAGAACCAGAACATGTGCCAGGCCCAGATAAGCATCTGTGTTTGCAAACAGACAAGCACGGAGGCCTGCTCCCACCCAGCTCGCTGCTCCAGTGTTATCACCAGGCCTGAGATGCTCAGAAGTGCTGCCAGCATCTCAGGAAAGCAAGCTGTGAATTCCCGGGGCCACCTGGAGCAACTGCTGCCTGGCTCTCAGCTTCTGGCCACCCTAGTGTCCAGCTCAGGTGTTGGGCAGGGACCAGGGATGTCTGGGCAGGAAGCTCAATGCAGGAGCTTGGCAGCCTCTCCCAGGGCTAGAGCATGGACGTGGGGACCGTGCATCCCTTCCCACCCTCCTGTTGCCAGTGGGAGTTAGAAAACACAGCTAGTGCCTGGTAAACTGCCCCCACGACATCCAGGCTGTGGCTTTAGCAGCAGCGAACCTATAAATGGGGCAGCCGTGACGGACACAACTCCAATATTGTCCAGCTTCCATCCCTTGCTACCCAAGATTTGGAGCTCTGCTGGATCCAGGGTGACCACAGCCTGGCATGGGAGAGAGATGAGGGCCAGAGGGAACAGGGAGGTTCTGGTCTAGGGTGTGGGAGGGACGATGTTATTACAGCGCAGAGTGAGGAGATCAATCCTGAAGGGTTATGTGGGAGCCACAGGAATGAGAAATAACAATAATTATTATAGCTTACCAGGCACTCTTCCAAGTTTATCTTCATTAAATTATCTCAACCATTTTATGAAGTAGGCACTATTATGACCATTGCTTTACAGATGAGGAAACCGGGGCACTAGAAATCAACATAATTTGTCCCAAATTACCCAGGGAATAAACGCAGAAGTGGATTTTGAAGTCAGGCAGCCTGTCTTCAGACGAGGCTTTTAAATTTTACATCATACAGATGTCCCTGACGCCACAGCCAAGAGACCATGGGGGCTGGAATGTTGACCCCACAGGCAGGCAGCTTCCTCGGGAGCCACCACAAACTCGATACCTTTCTAGGGTTGGGAGCTAAGTGCCCCATCTTTCCTGTTCAAATCCATAGAGGCCCGTCCCCTGCAAACAGCCAACCACACATGCCCACTGCCAATCCTACAGGACTGATGCCCTCTGGCCTATCCTGCCTGGCTTGTCCTAAGAACAACCTCCCTGCTTGACACTGTGGTGCCCCAAGGTGTCCCAGAGGAGGCACCTGAGACCCTGGATGCCAGGAAGGGGTTAGGTGTGGAGAGGGGACCCTTTTCCTTAAAATATGATTGGCTGAACCGTGAAAACATTAAAGGAATCAATTATGGGTTCAGTTCATAATTTTGCTTCAATCTCTGAGTTATTGATCATAACGAAAACAAATGTTTTGCACAAAATTCATCATGCATTGCTTAACTATGAGGAGACACTTTCTGAGAAGTGTGTCCTTAGGCGATTTTGTGGTTGTGTGAACGTCATAGACTGGATTTACCCAAACCTAGATGGTGTCACACACCACACACCTGGGCTGTATGGTGTGGCCTATTGCTCCTGGGCTACAAACCCACAACATGTTACTGCACTGAACACAGTAGGTGATTGTAACACAACGGTGAGTATTTCTGTATCTAAACACATCTAAATAGAGAAAATGTACAGTAAAAATACCATATAAAAGTTTAAAAATGGTGCATCTGTATAGGGCATGTACCATGAATGGAGATTGCAGGCCTGGATGTTGCTGTGGTGGGTGAGTGAGTGGTGAGTGAACGTGAAGGCCTAGGACATTCCCGTACGTGACTGTAGACTCTGTAAACACTGTACACTTAAGATGCTCTGAATCTAAGAAAAAATAAAGTGTGCCATGACATTACAACTGTTGCCACGTCACTAGGTGATAGGAATTTTTCAGCTTCGTTGTAATCTTACGGGACCGCCATTGTATATGTGGTCTGTTGTTGACCATATCGTTGTTCTGCGTAGCGCGTGACCGGAGTTTGGGCAATGCTGTCCTTGTGACAGACAGGACAGAGAGAAAATAAACTAACATAGGAGTCTCCAGGGCAGCGATTTGCTCAAAATAGCTCACACTGGCTCACGAGGGCCAAATGTTAAATTTTCAGGAATGTGTGAGTCTATTGTCATCAGGTTGGCAGGATGAACTTGGCCATGCTGCAAGTATTTACACCATGGAAACTGGCAGGTGCTACAAACCAGGGCATATGGTTTTAGGGAGCTAGTTGTTAAGCACTGACCAGCACACCACTGACTCAGGGACAGGATAGGGATGGGGGCTCGGAATACCTGGGTTCCAGACTCAGTTGTGCCACTCATCCGTCATGACGGTGGCCTCCATTTCCTCATCTTTAGAAAATAGGAACAGAGGCTGGGTGTGGTGGCTCACACCTGTAATCCCAGCACTTTGGGAGGCCAAGGCAGGCGGATCACCTGAGGTCAGGAGTTTGAGACCAGCCTGGCCAACATGGTGAAACCCCGTATCTACTAAAAATACAAAAATTAGACAGGTGTGGTCATGTGTGTCTGTAATCCCAGCTACTCGGGAGGCTGAGGCAGGAGAATTGCTTGAACTTGAGAGGTGGAAGTTGCAGTGAGCTGAGGTCGCGCCTTGCACTCCAGCTGGGCGACAGGGTGAAGCTCTGAAATAGGAGTAGAAATAACTGATTCCACTGATCACATGGAATTATTGTAAGAAGCAAACCAAAGGCGGTGTTCTCTCTTTTTCTTAACCTGAAGGTTTATGGCAAGGAAGATAGAGAAAATGTTTTGAAAGAAGAGATCCCCAGAATGTCTTGGGAGTGAGCCTGCAAGCCATGGACTAGCACATTTTTCTAAATGAATCAATGTCTATGGCCCCGACCTGGAGCCAGTTCTACTACCTCCTGGAGCATCCAGCACCCCGCCACCCAGCCTTCCCTCTGCTCCCCTTCCAGAGTCCCAGGAGCTTTTCTGACACTGCTTGGCCCTTCCAAACCTGTAAAGGAGGGAGGCTGCAGGCCGCTGGGAGAGGAGGGTACTTGATATGGTTTGGATGAGTCTCCTCCAAATCTCATGTCGAGCTGTGATGCCCAGGGTTGTTAGTGGGGCCTGGTGGGAAGTGTTTGGGTCATGGGGGTATGTCCCTCACGAATGGCTTGGCCCTCCCCTTGGTGATGAGTGAGATCTTGCTCTGTTAGTTCACTGGAGAGCTGGTTGTTTGAAGGAGCCTGGCACCTCTCTTGCTCCTGCTCTTGCCGTGTGATGCACTGGCTCCCCTTCACCTTCCGCCATGATTGGCAGCTCCCTGAGGTCTCACCAGAAGCAGATGGCAGTAGATGGCATGCTTCCGCTACAGCCTGCAGAACCGTGAGTCAATTAAACCTCTTTTCTTTATTAATTGTCTAGCCTCAGGTATTCCTTTACAGCAACATAAAATGAACGAACACAGTAGTCAAAGCCAAGGTGTGTGCAGGCATTGGCAGCACAGCCAAGGGCTGTCAGCTGCATGGAAGGACCCAGGACCCAGCGTGGGCTTGGCTGCTGCCAAGTACAGGATCCTGAGGGTCTTGGTCATTTTTCTGCTGCTTATAAGAGAATACATGAAACTGGCTGATTTATTTTTAAAAAGGAATTTGTCTCTTACAGTTATGGAGACTGAGAAGTCTAAGGTTGGAGGGGCAAGCCTGGTGAGGTCCTTCCTGCTGGTGGGGCCTCTACGGTGTCCCAAGGTGGTGTAGGACATCCTATGGCGAGGGACTGAGTGTGCTGGCTTAGCTTTCTCCCTTGTCTTATAAAGCCACCAGTCCCACTGCCAAGATAACCCATCAATCCCCGAGCAGATTAATCCATTCATGAGGGCGGAGCCCTCTTGACCCAATCACCTCTTAAAGCCCCCACCTATCACTTCTGCCACATGGGGAATTAAGTTTCTATGCTGGAGGAGACAAACCGTTGCACTGGGCTTCTCAGCCTCCTCGAACCTGCTTCAACCCACATCTTCACAATGGGGAAAGACGGTGTACATCAGACAGTCATTTTCAAGAAAGAGTGGGGAAAGGGCACGCGTGTCCATCACAGAAGGGGGCTGGGTCCCTGGCCACACTGGGATGTGGTCTAATTTGGAAGCAAACCTGCTCATTCGTGTTCATGTGTTTCCACGGTGAGGCTTTGGTGTTCTCTCTCTCTCTATCTCTCAGTTTTAATGATGAGAAGTTGGTGATTTTGAGGCTGAAAAGGAGACTGACAGAGTAAAAGTCACCTTTCATCATCACAGTGGGTGCGCTTAACCACAGTGTCTGAGGATACTGAGGCACCCGAGGGGCTCGTGGCAGGAGGGGAGGGGCTCACAGACTACCCACCCTCATGCACAGGGCCCCCTCTGCTCCGTGGGGGGCTGCCAGGCTTTGAGGGATTCCAGCGGGTATCTGCTGCCTCTTAAGAATATCTGTTGAGATAATAAGCTTTGATAACCTGCCTGCATCTGTACAACCAGCACCCACGTCAACACAGAGAACTTGAGCTCCCCAGAAGCCCCCGAGCTCCCTGCCATCACTGGCCCCCGGGGTCCCCACTATTCTGACTTCTGGCACCCTCAATCGGTTTTGCCCATGTGTTAATTTTATCTCAGTGGGTGGACTCCTGCAGGATGGACTCCTGCCTCTGGTTTCTTGGCTGGACTTCATGTCTGAGAATTTTCCATGTTGCCTCTAGTTGGAGGTAGTTCAGTTTCACGGCTGCCTTGTGTAAATTCACCACCACTTACTTACCTGCGCACCTCCTGATGGGCATCTGTGTTGCGTCCAGCCTGGGGCCTGTGTTAGTCTGCTCAGGCTACCATAACAAAGTGCCACAGACTGGGCGGCTTAAAGCACGGACACGTATTATCTCACGGCTCTGGAGGCTGCAAATCTGAGATCATAGCAACAGCAGGGCTGGTTCCCTCTGAGGCTGTGTGGGGAGGGAGGACGTACGTGTTCCAGGCCTCACTCTGTGGCTTGTAGGTGGGCGTTTCTTTCTGTGTCTTCACATCGCCTTCCCTTGGTGGGTTTCTTTGTGTCCAAGTTCTCCCTTCTGATGAGGACTAGGGTCTACCCTACTGACCTCACTTCAGCTTGGTTACTTCTGGAAAGACCCTCCATCCAAATAAGGCCAATTCCAAGGTCCTGGGGTCAGGACTTACCGCAGCTTTTTGGGTGGGGGACAAAATTCAACCCCATAACAGGCTGGTACCAATCATACAGCGGTGGATCCCTCTATATTTTCTTTGATGAACATACATGTGCATTACTGTTGGGTGATGAGTCCATTTTATTTTTACTTTTTAAAAAAGACTGTGTTGCTTTCATTTGAAAGAGAGCTTAAAACAATCCCAGATCCACCTAGCACAAAATGCTGCATAATTGGTATCCCTAGGAAAGTCTCAAAAGCCCTAATGTGTAGAAGATTGGGCCAAACATGGGTTGTTTTTATTTCTTGATGGCTACAAGCAACATGTGCTTGGAAGATCCTGGGCTACGGAGCTTTGCTATGAGACTGGGCATGAAGTCTTTAGGACTGGTTGCCAACTTTGGGAGAGCTAACATTTATTGACTGCTCACTGGGCCGGGCTCTGTGCTGAGGGCTCCACACGCTGTTCCTCCCATGATTCTGCCAGGGCTCTCCCTTATTTGGAGGCAGATGAAGTAACTCAAGGTCAGAGAAGCTAAGCCCAAGGTCACACAGCAAGTAGGTGGCAGAGCAAGGACCTGAACTCAGGTCTGTCAACGTCTGCAGCCTGTGCTTTCAGCCATGAACTCTGACTTCCTCACTGTCCCCTATAACAGGAAGCTGCCTCCATGAGAAAAAACGCCCAGCTCAAAAAGGCTTACCCACGTGGATATTTATTAGCTCATATTACCAAAAGTCCAGAAATAGACAAACCCAGGTTGATAACCTCAGTGGGTCAGTGACCACTTGGGAACTGGTTCTTCCCATCATCTCTTGGCATCCTTGGCAGGTTGGCCTTGACCTCAGCTTTGTCTACTCAACGTGGCAAGGCGGCTGCAGCACCCTCAAGTATCATCGCCTCAACCAGCAGCACCCACAGGTCCAAAGGTAGAATGTCCATCACCGGCCCCTTTAAGTGCAGCAGAATTCTTTCTCAGGAGAGCCCGCCTCACAGCAGACGTCCTCTCATTGGTCAGAATGATGTCACGTGCCCATTCCAAAGCCAATCACCGGCAAAGGGAAGTGAATAACCGTAATTGACTTAACTAACTCAATTCTTCCCCATCCGAGGCTGGGTTAAGGCCTCGCCTCCCGCAAGCACAGGCTCCCCGAGTCAGAACGTGACCTGGATTCCCTTAGCCGGGAGGACTGAGGGCTGAGAGCCTGGCAACAGCGTCTGTTTGCTGCCCGTCAGCAGCTTCACCGCGAGCTAATCTGGACTGCAGTCCGACCTCCCGGGCTCCCTCATGCTCCACGTGGTTGCCATGGTCAGGAAGGCAGGAAGCATAAAATGCAGCTCACCATCCAGACGCCCTGCCTCGTGCTCCCGCGGGCTGGCTGCGCCCCAGACTCGGGTTTCAGTAGGATCAGGATGAGCCTGCTGGGCAGCCGGGTCACAGGCCCCTAACTCACCTGCAGACCCACGCAGGTCAGTCTTCGCAGTGAGCTCAGGGCAGACCTCACCTTTGCTCAAGCCCGGCCCTGCCACAAACATGCCTCACCTCCTGCCACCTACCCTGGCCGTTCCTCCAGCCAACTGGGCATGAGAATGAAAACTCCCACAAGTTCCATGGGAATGCATATTTGATGAACTGGAAAAATATCAGGCTAACTAAATAAAAGTTGGATTTCCCTGAGCCTCACTTGCTGGTCACTGCCCTGTCACTTCTGAAAGTCATGTGGACTCCATTATTTGTTTATTTATTTTTTTGAGACGGAGTCTCGCTCTGTCGCCCAGGCTGGAGTGCAGTGGCGTGATCTCGGTTCCCTGCAACCTCTGCCTCCCGGGTTCAAGCGATTCTCCTGCCTCAGCGTCCCGAGTAGCTGGGACTACAGGCGCCATGTTAACCAGGATGGTCTCGATCTCCTGACCTCATGATCTGCCTGCCTCGGCCTCCCAAAGTGCTGGGATTACAGGTGTGAGACACCACACCTTGTTAATTTTTGTATTTTTTAATAGAGATGGGGTTTCACCATGTTGGCCAGGCTGGTCTTGAACTCCTGATCTCAAATAATCCACCCACCTTGGCCTCCCAAAGTGCTGGGATTACAGGCATGAGCCACCACACCCAGCAGGGCCCCATTATTACATCACACACAGAGAGGGTTCTGAAAGGCAGCAGGGGCTGTTGAGGGTGAAAGTCAGTTGTCTTCTGGGTGCAGCTACAGCTATTCCACCTGTCATGCAGGTAACCATGCACAGTAAACCGTCAGCTTTTCTCCCTTCCATTTTTCTCTTTATACTTGAGAATTATGTTTTCACTTGGGCCATAAAGACATTTGGGCTAAGTCACAGGAAATAGGACGCTGATAAATGAGGACTGCAGTTTCTTCTCTTGAACCATTGAATACCCCCCGCAGGAAGTACACGGGAGAAAATAGGAGGGAGATGGTTTGCAGAGGGCTGCAGCTGAGCAGTAAGTCCACTTAGTAGCTTCTGCCTTATTCCTGCCCTGCAGGCAGATAAGCCCAACAAGTGAAATGAACCCCAGTTCCCAATCACAAAATTATGTTCTGGGACCACTAAACTGCAATTGTGGAAAATGGGCCTTATGAATACAAGTTGCATTAA
Organism: Pan paniscus; assembly: GCF_029289425.2. Classification (NCBI taxonomy): domain Eukaryota; kingdom Metazoa; phylum Chordata; class Mammalia; order Primates; family Hominidae; genus Pan; species Pan paniscus. The sequence continues at coordinate 138,130,892 of NC_073259.2, forward strand.
TCTGTTTTCATGCTGTTGAGAAAGAGATACCCGAGACTGGGTAATTTATAAAGAAAAAGGTTTAATCAACTCACAGTTCCACGTGGCTGGGGAGGCCTCACAATCGTGGCGGAAGGCGAAAGCCATGTCTTACATGGTGGTAGCAAGAGAGAGAATGAGAATCAAGCAAAAGGGGCTTTCCCTTATGAAACCATCAGATGAGATTTATCCACTACCTCGAGAATAGTTTGGGGGAGACCACCCCCATGATCCAGTTTTCTCCCACCAGGTCCCTCCCACAACACATGGGAATAATGAGAGCTAAAATTCAAGATGAGATTTGGGTGGGGACACAGCCAAACCATAGCAACATAAAACAAGCATGGGAGAAAAGATGTTTCCAAAGGGTCATCCATATTTAGTTAGCCAAGACTATAACCACAGCTGAAATCTAAGGTTTCTGATGGAGAAGAAGACCTTAGTAATTTGGTTTTTGTTTTGTTTCATGGAAGGAACACTGACCATAAGATCTGCCCTCTTAACACATTTTTAAGAGCGTGATACAGGATTGTTAACAATAAGGACCATGGTAGTTTGTTTTTCTCTTAATTGCTTTTTTATTACGAAGCTAAATGATTTTTAAGAGCGAAATTTGAATATAAAGAAAATAATAGGGCTTTTGACTTTTCTACTACAAGAAGGTGGCTTCCTCAAGGCATATGACTGCAATCCAAGCGATGCTATTTCCAGATGGTAAACAACCCTCTTTTTTACAATCATGTTGCTTACAAGCCTAGGCAGACAATTCTTGGTACTTACATACACCAGGTACTAGAGAAAAGCTGGAAAATGCAGCCAGTGGTCTCAAGGCTTTCAAAAATGAGACCTTAATAAAGAGTTAATATGAACTGAGTGTTTATCCTTGAGCAGGTACTGTATACACGGCATGTGGGTGAGCTCACTGACTCCACACAACAACCCTGTGAGGCAGATGCTATCAGCTCCTGCATTTCACAGATGTGGAAACCGAGGCAAAGTGAGTGCAGCACCTTGCTCAGGTGGTCCCTCTGGTCCACGACAGAGCCGGGTTTTGAAGCCGAGGGGCTTGGCTCCAGGGCCCAGCTGTCTACACTGTGCCCCAGTGCCTCGTGTTAGCATATTCAGTGTTATTTTAAGCAGTTCCACTCTCAGTCAGAATGACAGCATCACAGAGCAAACATCACGTAGGCATTGGTCTAAACCCAGTTGGCACAAAAGGCCCCAAATTGAAGTCAGAAATTGAATTCAAACCCAGATTTGCAACCACTGGCTTGGTGACTGTGGAAAGCCACTTAAGCCCTCTATATCTGTATTTTTCTTATCTCTAAAAAGAGTGTAAACCTGACACGTGGCCCAGTGATCTCAGAGGGTAGCCCTGAGGATCAAATGTGGTCACGCGCGTGCATGCACTGTGAAGATGGGGCCAGCTTTCCCGGGGAGAGGCATGACAGTGGCAAACACTGTCCTACTTTTAACAGACACCACACATCGGCTCTGTCCCAAATACATGCTCGTGAATGCAGCCGAAAGTACAGAAACTTCCAAATGATAGAACCTCAGCTTAGTGCTGGGAAATGAGTGAAAACACCCTCGACACACACCCTTAAAGAAGACAGTCTTAATCTGTTAAGCGTTGCAGTCCCAAGTGAGAGCAAATGTTGAAGGCAAGGGAAAGGGATAACTTGGATTTTCGGGTGGATCACCTGAGGTCAGGAGTTCAAGACCAGCCTGGCCAACATGGTGAAACCTCATCTCTACTAAAAATGCAAAAATTAGCTAGGCATGGCGGCAGGTGCCTGTAATCCCAGCTACTCAGGAGGCCAAGGCAGGGGAATTGCTTGAACCTGGGAGGCGGAGGTTGCAGTGAGCCTAGATCATGCAACTGCACTCTAGCCTGGGTGACAGAGCAGGGTCTTTCTCAAAAAAAAAAAAAAAAAAGTAACTGAAAGAAAGTACCAAATCAATATTTTACTCAATGATTTATGTTCCTCTAAGAGCTCTGGCCATCTTGCCAGTACACATTGGCATGGGTGGCCATGCTTGTCATCAACGCATGCATCATCAGCTGTAAGCAAGAGCCTGCATTTGAATGTAGGTGTGTCCTGGCAGGCCTGAGAAAGCATCAGAGCCCAGAATGAGTTCATTTCCTTAAGGAGTTTTAGGAGAAACTTAAGCAATGAGGATGAGAGTTTTGCATTGGTGCCCAGAAGGTTTGGCGAAAGCAACAGGATGCCCTTCCCAGAGGTGGCCGTAGGGGCCTGTGTCTGGGCACTAGAGGATGGAGGCAGTGTGAGAGCCCTATGGGCAGTGCTGAGGGGTGCAAAGTGGCTCTCCTTTTGCCAGTTAAGAAGGCGGCCGTGGGGTGCATGCCCATCAGCCCTATCATAACCGGCACGAATGATGTTGTCCGACAGGCATGGGGGTCTACACAGGAATGAAAACAACTCCAATTTCAGCTACTTTTTATGTGCTGACCGTTGTACTGATGGCTTTAAATATTTTATTCTAAAGCTGTTTCTCACCACGACCCTATAGATGTTATTGTCTCCATTTTATGGCAACGGAATCCCAAAAGGGCAGAGAGGTGGTGAGTGCAGCAAAGGAAAGTGTCAAGCAGTCATGAACACGGGGGTCCCAGGAAGCAGAGATCTGGTACGGGTTGTCTACTGCTGAGTCACAAATTACCTCCCAAACTGAGCATCTTAAACAACAAACATTCACTGCTTATTTCTGTGGGTCAGGAGTTTGGGAGCAGCGTAGCTCAGGGGTTCTGGTTTAGGGTCTCTCTGAGGTTGGCCAAGGATGGGCTACCGCCACTGAAGGAGGAGAAGGGGGATCTGCTTCCAAGATGGTGTGCTCACTGGGCTCTGAACGCTTGCATGTCTTCGTGACATGGCCCCTAGCTTCTCCCAGAGGGAGTGATCCCCAGAGAGAGCAAGAAGGAGACTACCCTGTCTTCCATGACCTAGTCACAGAAGTCACACACCATTGCTTCTGCCATGCTTTATTTCTTAGGAGTGAGTCACTGAGTCTGGCCCACACTCAAGGGGGAGGAATTAGTTTTCACCTCTTGAAGGGTGGAACATCAAATAATGCGTTATATTTTAAAGCCACCAGAGATCTCTTTAGAAAATGGGGCTCCACATTGGCCTGTGGGGCTAGTGAGCTGGTGAAGGGCTCCCCCTCCACCCCCGAGGCGGGAGGGACCTGCGGAAACTCAGCGAGGTCACACGATGTGCACATCTCCACTCGACATGAGACACCATGGAGATCAGGGGCCGTAGTGTTTTCCCTCCTCCCTGTGCTTTGAGCAGTTTCTAGTCATTTCCTTGTCATCCTCACATTGCTATGAACACTTAGTAATGTGAACACAAGCCTCCCAGTGGACTCACATGCTCAGAGGGCACTCAAGACTGGGGGAAGCAATGCAGTCACAACAGCATAAATATTCCTGAAGTCTGGGAGCCTCAAGACAGAAACTAGGTCACCAGGGCCTGCTAGTCCGGAGGAGCTGGTGTGCTCCCTTTAGTGTGCATGTGAATGAAGACACCGTCAGAGATATTCCTAAGGGCCACAAATTCTCCTGCATCCTTGCTTGCTCCTCCGAAGGGAGGGTCAGATGACGTGTGCAGCCTGGCCTCAGAAAGCTTGTAGGCCAAGTCGAATAGTTGCAGATGGGCTGGGACGTCCAGAGTCTGTTGCTCTGGAACAGTTGCTTACAAGTCAATGTATGTCTTTCATTCACCCACAAAACCGCACCATGCAACTCCTATGAGCAATGAAATAAGAAGGAGTAATAAGAGACAGTAACCAGGAGATCTGGGACAGAAACACCCACGTGGAGCTATAGTGCAGTGGATGCTGTGAAGGAAGGGCGTTGAGTAAAGGGACAGAAAGTGACAGAATGTGTTTCAGGTGGGATGGCCAGGGAAAGCCTTGCCACAGAGGAGGCCTTCAAGCAAAGGCCTGGTGGGTGGGGGGTTAGGGCTGGAGCAGCTAGGTGCCTCCCAGGGGCAGATGAGGACCTCACAGGCCCCCGCTGGGACTTCAATTGTGTTGTAACTGTGATTGGGAATGGTGGAGGAGCAGAGGGAGCAGGACCTGTTCTAAGTTTTAGAGGAATTGCTCCCAGCAGAGAATTGGCTTTCAGGGCAAGAATGAGAGCAGGGAGACCAGCAAGGGGGTGTGGTCTAGAGAGGAGGATGGGTCTGAGATAGGGAGACAGAGGTGGAGGGAGACTTCGGTTCAACAAGGATCTGTTTACAGGAAAAGATGACAGGAGTTCCTGATCGATCCAAAAGACAAAAGACAGGGGGTGCAGACTCTGCTGGGATCATCCAGGGCCACAGGGTAGTAGGAGCAACTTCTGGAAGACAGAACTGAGACGTTTTAAGGGATGTCACAGGAAAGAAGAGTTATAGTGTGCAGTAGCTCATCCATTCCTCCCCATGATCCTATGAGCTCAGCCCTGCCATTGCACCCATTTCCCAGATGAGGACACTGAGTCCTAGAGAGGTTAAGTGACTTGCTCATGGTCACAGAGCAGGAGGTGGCAGAGCCAGGGCTCACCTGCAGGTATCTCAGGGAAGGACACCCAAGCTTTAAAAAAAAATTTAAAGGATACACTGTCATCCTATTTACTAACAAAATTTAACAAAATGAGACTACAATATTCCTTCTCCAGATGCTGCGGAGTAAATGCAGGATGAAGTCACATTTTCATAATTTTAAAACAGTTCCTAAGATCATCAGTCAGCAAAGTGAAGAATGAGAACCTATTGGAAGGTTCCCTAGGACCTTTCTGTGAATGTCCTGCATTTTCTTTTGTAATACTTTCCATCTCTGGTAAAGTAGATCTGCTTTAAAAGTACTTTATTGTGTTTTGTTCCCGATTATAAAAGTAATATGTATTCATCCTAGAAATAATCACCACTCACAGTTTGGTGTATTTCCTTCTAGTCTTTTTTCCCCTAAAGCATGCATAAGTGCTTGTTTTTGCACGTGTAACTTAATACGCATTATAGTGTGTGTCCCATGAAAAGCACGTCTCAAGGAAGTGAGAAGTTGTCTTTGCAAACCCTGATGAGGTGTGAGAGCCCTGGCCAGTGCCAGACAAAAGCAGTCCCAGGAGCCCTCTAAGAATGGAAATCCTGCCCTAGTGGCCCCACGGCTCTACACGCAGACAATATCCGTTTGCTTTTCCTCTTTTACCAGAGAGATTACATCGCCATCTACACATTTTTTTTTGGTTGCTGTTATAGACTGTTTTTGAAACAGTTTCCAGACTTCCTGTAGGCTGTTTGTTTTGTAAACGCTTATCCATCTGTCCTTCTCCTTGACTAAATGGGTCCAGGAAACACCCACTCTTTAGGAACACTCCCCCGTCCACCATTGGGCTTTATTTAATGTGGAGCTAGATCTATATAAAGCAAAATAAAAATACACAAAATGAAAGTGATAGTGATAAGGATGGTGGTGGTCATGGTAGATGCCAGTTTCAAACACAAGTCTATGCCAGGTGCAATGCACTAGTCCATTCTCACGCTGCTATGAAGAAATATCCAAGACTGGATAATTTATAAAGAAAAGTGGTTTAATTGACTCACAGTTCTGTATGGCTGGAAAGACCTCAGGAAACTTACAATCATGGCAAAAGAGGAAGCAAACATGTCCTTCTTTACAAGGCGGCAGGAGAGAGAAGTGCTGAGCAAAGGGGGGAAAGCTCCTTATAAAACCATCAACTCTCTTAAGAACTCACTCACTATCATGAGAACAGCATGAGGGCAACTGCCCCCATGATTCAATTACCTCCCACCAGATCCTCCCATGACATGTGGGGATTGTGGGAGCTACAACTCAAGATGAAATTTGGATGGGGACACAGCCAAAACATCATGCAGTGTTCAGAGTTTGGCATGCATTTGGTTATTTAAGAGTCATCACGATTTCCTTTTTCTCAAATGAGGAAACTGAGACATGAGCCCTTTGCCTAAGGCCACATAGTTGGGAAGAGCCATAAATCAAGTAACTAGTCTCTGCAATTCTCAAACCCAAGCTCCTAATCACTTATATAAATATTGCCTCCAATGAGATAAAGAGAAAAAGGGACAAATAGAGAAAAACGACAGAGATCGATTCAAAAAGAGAGAGAGATGGCAACACAGACACAGGCATAGGATGCCTCTTGGGTTAGATGACCATAGAAGACAAGAGATGTATCTGTGCACAAAAGCTGATGGTCCCAATGCACAAGAGTCACCCCCACACACCAGGTAGTTACACAGTAAACTTGGGCAGAAGGTGAAAAAATGCCAAATGAATGAGTTACTAAAGTTACCAGGAGGGAGAGATCAATAGGGTTTGGGGTACAGAAGAAAGATTTATTAGAGGAGGTGGCCATGAATCTAGCTTTGGGGAATGGAGAGGTCTTAGGACCAGAAGGAAATCCTTTGATATTCTTCCACTGAGAGATGGAGTCTTCCTCTCCTACCCTTGAATCTGAGCCAGCTTGTGATTGGGTCCACAAAGCTGGTGTAGCTCCCACCTCATTTGCTGGAACATTCATGGTTGGAGCCCTTGGCTGCCGTGTAAGACATTCAACTGCCTCATAACTGGAGCTTTCACATGAAGATGCTCTGATAGACAGTCCCAGCTGAGCCCAGCCTTCCAGTGAAAGGTTTCAGAGCAAGAACGTTTTCAGTTCAGCATCATATTAATAACCACCTGAGCAAGACACAATGAAAAAAGCAAGATGATCATTTAAAAATGTATTTATAGGGAGGCTGAGGCAGGAGGATCACTTGAGCCCAGGAGTCTGTGAACAGGTCTCAAAAAAAAAAATGTGTACACACGCACACGCACACACATACACATATAAGTACATATATACACAAATATATTTCTGCATAATCTGTTCTCACAGTCAGAGTTGGCGCCATTGGAACTAATTATTATGACTTAACTCCTAATGAGTTTACTTTTCTCACGTTACAAGAATTCTGGAGGCAGAACTATTCCAGCTGCTCTGAACCAAGCTCCTCTGCTCCCCTTGCATGGCTGTACTTATATTTGCCTTTGTCTTCATGGTCGCAAGGTGACTGGGCATTGCAATCATGTTTCAGAAGGTGAAAGTCCAAGGTCAAACAGACAACCTGATCAGCCTACACCCCTGAGAAGAGTTTCCCTGAAAGCCCCACCCCAAAACATCTGCTTGTATCTCATTGGTCAGATTTGAGTCACATGACTTCCTTAAGCTGCAAGGAGTTATGGGAAATTGAATACTTATGTAACATTGTGCTCCCAAACCAATTGAGCTTCTGTTGGGAGGAGGAAGAAAACACCGAATATTGTTGATTTGTCCTTTAACATTATTTTACTAGTTTATCCCATCGGAATTAAACTCCATGGAAGCAGGAATCCTGTGCTTCCTTCTCTGCTTTCTAGGGACCTGAACAGTGCCTGAGACATAGTACGTGCTCAATAAATATTTGCTGCATTTTGTCAATTAAATCCATACCAAGCCTCGTGGCAGTCGGGACTCGAAGGTCAGGCAATTAAGAATAGTGAGATGAGGTTGGAAGGGAGGCTGGGGCACCCTTAAGTGCCCAGCTCTGAAATACCAAGAAAGTACAAACGCAGAAACAGTAAATATTTGTATGACTCATGAGTCAGGAACAAACTCAGGTCAGATTGGTTGCAACAGATCTAGAGAAAAAGCACATTGTGCTTCAGAAATCCATTTAAAGAAATTAGAGCGATGGGGCAAAAAGGCCCCAGGAGTCTGCTTTCGGTCTTCTGCGTGGGGCGAACGCCTGTTTCCTTCTCTCAGATGTCCTTCTGTGTCGGGTTTGAAGTAGATTGCTGCCGAGAAGCAAGTCTTCAGAGGCTAATTGATTTCACTCTTGGGAAAATTATCCTGACATTCAGCCTAAAATTTCCTTTCCTTTCATCCCCTTGCTTCTAATAATGCCTCGTTGGATCAGCATGAAAAATTGGTATCCCTCCCTGATGTTTACCCTGGATGACCCTTATCAAGTCAGCCTTCATCATCACAGCCCAGGCAGTTTAATGCTTGCAGTGGAGGACCGCGACCTGCCCCAGAGCCTGCTAAACCACTGGTGGGTGGAATTGAGAGGAGGCTGGGAAGCTACCAAAGGTAATTAAACATAATTTGGTTACAGGTAATAATTATGCCCCAGCTGCGTGACATTCTTCCCAGCCACACAGGGGGTTATGGGCGCACTCCCTGTGGCTCTAGAAGTGGGATTCAGGAATTCCAGAGGTAAGGAGCTGGTGAGAGGGTCAATGATGGCAAAAGCTGAGAGTCGTGATGAAATTCTGAATACAAGGCTTATGATCCTCTTGAGTAAACTCAGGGAGACCAAGTGAAGATAAGAGGAGAGACAGGTGAGGAGTGCAGTTGGCGTCATCATGGATCCCACGGGTCCCTGATACTCATGGACTCAGCCATCACTTCCTGGAGAATGCCCTATAAAGCTCTCCACTAGGGATTGCAAAGGCGAATGCCTTGTTGGCTGACCTGGTAACATAATGAGAGCGTAGTCTGGGTTGGGAGGGAAGGGGTGCCCTGTCTACACAGAGTGCTGTTACCTAGGCCCCCAAGAGTCACCATCACACAGTGAGGATGCAAAGGGGTAAATATTGGATGTTTCCAAGAAAAGGAGGGAGTCAAAATGTTTACTTGAAATTGAATGGTTTATAACATTAGACAATTTTTAAGATTCAAACAGTGCACGTCAAGCAAATATTCTAGGATAAATTTGGTTCAGGTACCACCAGCAGGCATTCCCTGCAGGTGCTGCTACCCACCCAGTATCCATTTTGATTTAGGAGGCACATGCCCTGGGGAAGCCTTTCTACTTCAAGAATGAAGGGAGTTTTTTGAATTTTGTTTTGTTTGGCTTTCTCCTGAGTTTAAGTGATCCTCCCACCTCAGCCTCCCAAATAGCTGGGACTACAGGCATGCACCACCATGGCCGGACGATTTTCTTTTTTTTTGAGATGAAGTCTGGCTCTGTCACCCAGGCTGGAGTGTAGTGGCGCGACCTCGGCTCACTGCAAGCTCTGCCTCCCGGGTTCACGCCATTCTCCTGCCTCAGCTTCCTGAGTAGCTGGGACTACAGGCACCCGCCACCGCGCCTGGCTAATTTTTTGTATTTTTAGTAGAGATGGGGTTTCACCACGTTGGTGAAGGCTGGTCCTTGAATTCCTGGCCTCAAGTGATCCTCCCACCTCAGCCTCCCAAAGTACTGGAATTACAGGCGTAAGCCACCACACCCGGCCCCTCCTATGGGTTTTAAGTTAAAGTAAGATATCTTACATTTGTGCAACACTTGTGCCTTTTAAAATGCTTTAGTATCTTTCACCACATTCATTCTTCACAAAATTAGAGGTAGGCTGCGTCGTCCAGGCATGGTGGCTCACACCTGTAATCCCAGCATTTTGGGAGCCTGAGGAGGGTGGATTACCTGAGGTCAGAAGTTCAAGACCAGACTAACCGACGTGGTGAAACCCCATCTTTACTGAAAATACAAAAAATTAGCCAGGCATGATAGCAGATGCCTGCAATCCCAGTTACTTGGGAGGCTGAGGCAGGAGAATCGCTTGAACCAGGGAGGCAGAGGTTGCTGTGAGCCAAGATCACACCAGTGACTCCAGCCTAGGCGACAGAGTGAAACTCTGTCTCAAAAAAAAAAAAAAAAAACCAAAAAGGGATAGACTTAGTCGTCTTTTTGTCAGATAAAACATAAGCAACTTTAGGGACTTGGATGACACCCAGTCAACACAAGGTCCATGTCTAAAGCCAGGTAGCCTGTCCATCCCTGAGAATAGAATTCAGCGAGCTGCAGACTCTTTCCAAGTCATGTGAAGACTCCTAATGCCAGTTCCTTCCTTCTCCACCACACCAGACATCTTTCTACGATTTATTCTCATGAAATAGACAAAAGAAGACCCAGGGAGTCCTTGAGACTGATACACAGAGCTGTGGCTAGCATTCTCCAGTCCATTTTCTATGGCCAATGACATATTACCAAGTTGGGTCAGCCCTGATTCCTTAAGTTCAGCCCCTATAACGTGAGCATTCTTTGCTTGTTGCTTGTAGCAACATCTTTGTCCAATTAAAGCAGACCATCTACTGGAACTACATGAGAGAGCTCCCATCACCAACGGGAGGGCTGGCTGACTGGACTTGGGGAAAGAAGGTAGCTCCCAGGGATTTCTGCAGCAAGAAGAGCTTGAGGGTCCCACCAACTGCCGCTGGGATTCACCTGCTTAAATCCATTATTTTTTTTTTATTTTTAGACAGAGTTTCACTCTGTCGCCCAGGCTGGAGTGCAGTGAGCAGTGAGTGCAGTGGCGCGATCTCGGCTCGCTGCAACCTCCGCCTCCTGGGTTCAAGTGATTTCTCCTGTCTCAGCCTCCAGAGTAGCTGGGATTACAGGCGCCTCCCACCACAACTGGCTAATTTTTTTGTATTTTTGGTAGATACGGGGTTTTGCCAGTTGGCCAGGCTGATCTTGAACTCCTGACCTCGGGTCCACCCGCCTCTGCCCCTCAAAGTGCTGGGATTACAGGTGTGAGCCACCACCACGCCTGGCCAAATCCAGTTTTTTAATTTGTCCTGGACAACACCACTCAGATTCAAAAGTCATGGGAGGAAAAGTTGGCCAAGTTCGTATCATGTGCCCGTGCCTTGGTTAGAGGAGGCAGGACAATTTGCAACATCTCCTTTGCACTTTCCCCCCGCACTCTGCACCTTTCAGCTGACTGGAGTGGTGGATGCCCAAGGTGATCTTGGAAGCACATGTTAAAGATGGAGGAGACTCACTTAGCCTGGGGCCCCACAAGACCACATGGAGCAGAACGTTCCGCCTCCTCGTGCCTTGTCTATTGCATGAATGAGACACAAATTCCTTGGAGTTGAGCTATTGATTCTGTGGCCCATTCGTTACAGCAGCTTGATCTACCTTAAGCAATAAATGCTGTTACTAAAATATGTGTGAGCAGTGGCTCAGTGGCCAGAAAACAGCAAGTATCCACTATACTCACAGAAAAGAAACGAAAGTGAACCTTTAGGCCGGGCGTGGTGACTCATGCCTGTAATCCCAGCACTTTGGGAGGCCGAGGCAGGTGGATGACTTGAGGTTGGGCGTTCGAGATCAGCCTGGCCAACATGGTGAAACCTTGTCTCTACTCAAAATATAACAATTAGCTGGGCATGGTGGTGCACACCTGTAATCCCAGCTACTCGGGAGGCTGAGGCACGAGAATTGCTTGAACCCAGGGAGGCAGAGCTTGCAGTGAGTTGAGATCATGCCACTGCCCTCCAGGCTGGGCACCAGAGCAAACTCTGTTGGAAGAAAGAGAGAAAGAGAGAGAGAGAGGAAGGAAGGAAGGGAGGGAGGGAGGGAACCTTTAAACTCACTTGCATCAAAGTACCATGCTTCGTGTAGTTCATTGTGTTAGGAAGAATTTGGCCAATTTGGGGAGCTGGAAGACCCAGCTTCTCAGGTGTCATCTGTAGCAGGTCACATGTCACCCAGGTAGATGAACCTAAAAGGCGCCAACTACGGATATCACTGGGTTCTCTCTTCCACATCCTCCCCACCTCCCCAGCTGGTCTGTGAATTCTAGTGAATCCTGACTAACGGGGCTGTTATCTCGGCTAAGCATTCTGATTCTCCTCTGGGCACATGATTTTGCCTAATCCAGTGATAACAGAAGCTAAAGGATTTACACACCTTTTCCCTTGCCCTTGAGGTTACTAAAAAAACATAACTCAGGAAACTTGGCCCCACTGGGGAGCTGACACTCTGACACAGAGACACAAGATCTTTTTGAAAGCTTGTGGGAAAATCAGAAAGAGAAACGGCTGGCCCATGCGAGCATTCCAAGCCCAAATACTATAATGAATTTTGCACACATCAGTGGGTTCTGACTCTGTTGCCAATTAAACCCTCTGTGGGGGGGATGCAGTCCACTTAATCTTCCCTGCCAAAGACACAATCCCCCCCCACAAATACCGCAGTGATGGGGGCAGGGGGCCGTGAAAACCATGCTGTGAAGACAACCCAAATTCTACCTACTTTTCCAAAGTTTTGTCATTGCCGACTCTGCGCATCGGTAAGAAATGACCAGATAAACTGAAAGGAATGAGCCTCTCACTTACCTTTTTTGACAGAAGTTGGAGTCTGTGTATTTAAAATGCCCAAAAATCAACAGTCCAGCCCCACACAGGGTAGGTGTCTTGTGTGATAGGAACTCAAAGGGAGCTTCTGAAATGATAAGGAAGGGGATCGGGAGTTACCGGTGTTACGGCATGAAGTGTCGCTAACAATGTCATTCAGAATCAAAAGGTGGCTGAGTTTTCTTTCTTCCTTTTCATAAATAATACTAGCCAACAGATTATAAAGTCAAAAATTATATTTAAAACAATCCTCTTTAGAAACCCAGATTAATAAAAAAAACAGTGGCCCCAAGTTTAGCGACTGTGCTGAGCTAGGGGCAAACTGATCATACAGAAAAGCCGTGCTTTGGAAACAGGGCATTCTGGCTCCATGGCAGCCCTGCCCTGGGCTGGGCACCGGCGGCCACAGAGCCTCAAGTTTCCAGCCTGTAAAATGCAGACAGTAATTCACAGACACTGTGATGCTTCTGGCACATTGACTGTGGGCTTATCACTGTGAGCTGCCATCCTCATTATAACAAGGATGTTTAAACAGCATTCCCCTGCATTTCGTATGAGGACTTAGTTAACTAACTCCCTTCGCTTGTAGAGAAATGTCTATGGTTGGCCTGGTAAAGTCTGACAGAAAAGAAATAAAGATTAACCAGCTTTCTATAGGATTGCTGTTTACACATGCATAAGAAATTTCATAATTATTTTATTCATCGCTCATGACAACCCTATGAGGATGGTAGAATGGGTATCTTTTCTGTATTTTCTCTTTACAGAGGAGAAAACTGATTATATATGATACTCATTATGCATATATGATTATATATTATATGTAATCAGTTTTCTCCTCTGTAAAATATTTTTACATGTATTATCTATGTGTGTATATATGTGTGTTTATATGTGTATGTATGGGTGCATGTGTATGTGTGCATGGGTGTATAATATTTGTGTGTGCATGTACCTACATGTGTGCACATGTGTGTATATGCATGACACTCTAACACAGAGACACAAGATCTTTTTGAAAACTTGTGGGAAAATCAGAGAAACGGCTGGCCTGTGAATGTGTATGTGTGCATGAATGTATAATGAATGTGTGTGTACCTTCATGTGTGCACGTGTGTGTATAACACACACACATATACCAAGGTCAAGTAGACAATAGTAGTGGTAACCATTTATTCACTGAACCAATAATGTTTGAGCTGAAACTTTCAAAATGAGTAAAACTGTCACGAGAGAGCACTCCAAACCAGAAACCAAATATGGAAGACATAGCATTCATACAACCCAGTGTAAAACTCTGTAAAACTCTAGTGACAACGAACAAAAGGCAAGTTAGAACAGGAAGAAAGTGCTTGCAGGGTGTGTCACTGGCAAAGGCTTCGGACACAGATGCCTAATGTGCTCCAATGAACCAGGAAGAAAAAGAAAAGCAACCCCAAACCAAAATAGGCAAGAGTATAAACAGGCAAAACGCTGAGGAGAAAGTACAGGCGCCCAGTCAGTATTCCACTTTTCAGATTGGGGAGGATGTGAATGTCTAAGAACAGCCCCCGGTGTGAGAGAGTACGTGGGAACTCCTGCCGCGCAGGCACGGGGACGGGTCCCAGCAAACGCACGGTGTATTTCCACGTGTAAATCGCCCACACTCTGACCCAGAAACAACCCCTTCTGTTCAGTACCCCAGAGGTGTGCCCAGGGAGGCCTGTGCTTGGATTTTCTGAACCTGAGAAGGTCTGAGAATGCTGGGGGCTGGGTCTTGATGGGGAGATGGGGAGTTATGGGTGCGCGGTGCAGGGACGCGGAGACGGGGAGGATTTTGAAGAAAGAATCGACAGACTTGCATTTAGAAAGATGACTCTGTGCCATGTGAAAGGCAGATTGACAGAAGCAAGGCAGAAGACCTGAGAACGCTGAGTATAGGACAGGGGAGTAGATTCTACTGGGAGGCAGGAGAACAGCTGGAGTGGTCTAGGGTGACAGCGAGTCCATCCATTGACTGGGTTTCCTAGCTGCAAGCAGCAGAGGCCGGCTCTGACTAAGCATCAGAGTTATTCATTAAAATGATATTGGTGGAGCTGGAAACCCAGGCCTTAGACTGAACTTCCCAGAACAATGCCCGAAGCCACACAGCTGACCTGGCCGGATGAGAAGGCGCTACCTCTGAGCTGCCCCAAAGAGCACTAAAGAAAACCATCAGCTGCCAGGAAGTCTGCCTGGCAAATGTCATGGCCCCTGGAAGCCGGCTGCCTCTGCAGCCACCTGGCCAGCAAACTGCCCCCAGCCCACGCCTCCTGTCTCCGATTGCTCTCGCTTCCAAATCAGAGTCATGGACGTATGGGATAGGTGGGTGCTCGGTCATAAGCCCCATGCCCCAGCGGCAGGAGAAACTGGGTATTCCAGCGTTGGAGGCACTCTCTTGGGGAGAGGGGACTCCCAAGGCTGGCAGGCTCTCAAATGTAGTAAGAGTGTGCAAAAGGTGTATGACAAGTGTCCTTTTCAGACAGTGGGAAGTCAGGGGGTGCCGTTAGGCAGGAGCCAGAGAAATCCAACCTCCACGGGAGGGAAGATGGCAGGTCTGGTGCCAGCACCCCTAGCCCAAGGAGCCAGGGGCCTCCAGGAGAAATGCACAGCAGAAGGTCACAGGACGCAGGGCTGGGGATCGTTAAGAGCCAAGTGGAGGCTGAGTCATGGGTGTGGACGAGACAGGCCAGGAGGGGCACAGAGAAAGACGATCAGGCCAGGGCCACCATCCTCATTATAAACAAGGATGTTTAAACAGCACGGCCCTGCATTTCCTATGAGGACTTAACTAACTCCCTTTGCTTGTAGAGAAATGTCTACATTTCTGGGAAGGTGCTGGGAAGGCCTGTAGCAGGGAGATGGGGCCCCAAGCAGGTCTGAGAAGGAGAGGTGGTAGGTGGTGCAGTGGTGAGCACAGCAGAGCAGGGAGAAGACTCTGGAGAAAGAGAATGCAGCAAGCTAGCCTCCTGGGAAGCCGTCTTCTTCCAGGGCTGCTTCCTGGGCAGCCGTATGTAGGCCTCTGATTTCCATTCCTAAATGGTAATGCTAGTGATTTCTTTGAGCTGGTGGGGTAGGGCGAGAGGGCTCTTGAGCAAGGGAGAGGAGCTTGGTTTTCAGCACAGAGCCTTGTCCTTGGAAACGAAGGCTCGGCTGCAGGTGATCATAAGCACCCCTCAGCTGCATGAAACGTCAGGATTGACATTGTCACTACTACTGCTCAGGAACACACAAGATAAGCAGACACTTTCCCTGACATTTCTGGGTCTTATATTCGATTGCATTGTTTTAGAGAGTAGGGCTTGTGGGCCTACCTGAGCTGCAGTCCGGGTCTCCATCCGCAGCCCTGATGACTCAGCACCAACATTGGAGAATTCCCCGTTCTGCAGAAAGACATGGGTCGCCAGGACAGCTGGGCCTGCTTCCCTCACTGCTCCCTGACTCAGGATGCGATGGGCAGGTGCCCAGCCTGCAGCCCACCCTTAAGAGTGTGTCAATCGCCGCCCTTGCGTGGGCTATGCAGCCAGATGGAGTGGGCTTCTATTTTGGCCTTTCTCTTCCCAGCAGTGTGATCCTGAGTTTTCGTCTTGGACCTTAGTGTTCTCAACTGTGAAATGGGACAGTAATGGCACTGCTGTCTGTGGTTGCCAGAGGGAGCGTGTGAGTCCATGGGTCTGGCTAGGACACAGCCTGGCACGTCAGACTCCATAACATTAACAGTCAGTCATCAGATTAGGGAGGGAGATGGAGCTGAAAGAAGGGACTCCAGGGCGGCTTGGGGTTTTAGCAGGGCCCTCTGCCCTCCCTTCTGCCCCCACGCTTCCCTGCACAAGGGCTTTTTGCTTCCACCCAGAGGTGCAGGGGGTGACTCCCGCCCCTTCACTCAAATGCCCCCAGGAGCCTCATTGCTCTCTGGTCACCTGCCGGAAGCAGAGGGAGAGGCCGGGAGACTCCGGAGCACGTCAGACCTAAGCCCAGAGCCCAGGAGGGCCACCTGCTTTGAGGCGGCCAGGGGGGATTGCTGCTCAGACCCAGGGGCCTCTGTGGAGGGTCTGGGTGGCCCTGGGGGCAGCTCCAGGCTACCTGTGCCGGGTTTTCAGTTTGACAATGAGAGGAGGGTGCCTTGGAGGTGATTGGAAGCCAGCACGTGTCACCCAGCCCTGCAGAGAAAGGAATCACAGCAGACAGCCCTGCCCAGCCGAGAAGAAGAGCTTGGGCTAGCCAGGAAAACAAGAGGCCAAATCCCAGCCTTCTAGCAAAGGTGCAGAAGCTTCCAGCATGTCTTCCCTTTTCTCTGCTCTTCTTCACTCGTCCACATCTTCCGGGCAGTCAGGGGAGACAGCAGGGAAGGTTCTCCCACTCCCACCCCACCCCAGAGCCCCGAATTTCCCATTACTATTTTGCTAAGGGATGAGATGTAGCTTCACTTCCTTCCTCCCCACCAAGGGAAGGGACAGGACGTTCGCTGCTCCCCCAGTCAAAGCTGGGGCTGTGCTCCTCTGCCTTGCTCGCTCACTGGCTTTCAAAGGCCGTTTGCTTTATTTTATGTGCGTTTCCTGTGCTTCTCACATTTTCCTGCCTTTGTCTTTCATGTCCAAACTGCAGAGATTCACGGGGACAGATTATAACTTTCTTCCGAGGTGAGATCAAAGGCTCTGTGAGAGGCCTGCTTGTCTTTTTCTGGCAAAGCAAACTTCCCCACATCTGTTCTGGCCGGCTCCACTAGGAAAAAAAAAGCTATCAGGGTGCTGCAGAAGTCAGGACAACTTCCCAGGGATGATTCTCAGCTCCCGCCCTGGATGTCACAGTTTAGCTACAGAAACCGAGTGGCCCAAATATCTGGAGGCTGAAGATAAATTGACAAAGAGGCGGGCCGCGCACGCTCTCACGCTTCGGCAGCTCAGATACCTGTTACCTGGCGTTAATTGCATTTACAGCAGGAGAGAGAGCTTGGGCTCTCACCAGGTACCAATTGCACATGTGTGTTTAACTTTTTATGGAGACTTTTATTAACTTTTCATTCTGGAAATGCATGCATATCCTCCCTGTGCAGCTTGAAAAATGTTCACAGCGTGAACGCCCGTGTCACCAGCGCTCAGCTCAACACACAGAAGATCACCCGTCCTCGGGAAGCTGCTTCTGTGCCCCAGCTTGTTTACTGAGTGTTTACATAAAATATTCACTGATTCATGAGTGTGGGTCAGTAATAAAAGCCACTCCACGTTGTTATTCCAAAGAGGAGTGAGTTTATCCCCAAGATTAGTTCTAGAGTCCCTGGAAGGAGAGAGAGAGAGAGAGAGAGAGAGAGAGAGAGGGAGAGAGTTTGAGAAAAAAGAAAAGAGCTTTCTCTCTTTCTGTCTCTCAAGTCAGGGACACAGACCTGGTAGAAAAGGCCTTGCTTTTTCAATTAACCAGGTTCTTGGTGCCCACACAAGGAGTAAATGCTATTGTTTTGACTTTCTCCACCCAACAGGCCAGTCGCCACAGGAAGGAGGAGAAGCCCAGCCCAGCTGGCTGCTCAATGTGGCACCTTCATCGTCTGCCTACTGGCTCACTCACCTCCTCCTGCTACCTTTGATCTGGGTGGCGCTTCTGCTCTCAGCCAGGGAAATGATAGTGTGGTTAAGCAGCACTGTTAGGGGCCTGGGTCCCGGGCTGGGACCGACCTCCCCACACCCAGAGGGTGCTTTCCTCCTAGCTTGGGCCCTGATATACACCAGGTCTACAAAAGTACGGCGTTGAGCCGTGTCGATCCAGGTGATGCTTTAAATATTTTCCAGCAAGGCTGTGAACGGTAAAAAGAGAATTCAGAAGCTGGCTGAGAGCTGGCCTGGGCAGCTGGCATCAACGTGTGCCCACTTTGTGCCAGGCTTTTTAAGTGCATGATGGCACTTCCCCTCACGTTGACTCCGTAAGGAAGGCAGGATCACACCAGCTGGAGATGATGAGAATCTTGAGGCTCCGAGAGGTGGCGGGGACCTCGTTAGCATCACACAGCTGCAGGTGACCAGGAAGCCCACAAAAAGCTGCTCAGCATCATCAGAGAAGTGGAAATGAAAACCACACTGAGGCAGTGGAAGCAATTGAAGGCCCACCACTGACGCGTGGACAGATCGGCCGCACTCCATCCGTCCAGTGGCGTAAGACTCAGCCATAAAGAGGGGCGAGGCGCTGGCACAGGCTAAAGCACGGAGGAGCCTCGGAAACACGACGCTGCGTGGAAGAAGCCACGCACACACGGCCGTGTATTGCGCGATTCCACGGATGTGACACGTCCAGAACAGGCAAGTCCTCGCGAACAGAAAGCACGCTAGTGTTTGCCGGGGGCTGGTGGGTGGGGCAATGGGGAGTGACTGCTTACAAGGTGTGGGATTTCCTTTTGGGGATATGAAGATGTTTTGGAACTAAATAGAAATGATGGTTGACCAACATGGTGGATGTCCTCAATGCCACTGAATCATACACTTTTAAATGGTTAATTTTCCGCTGTGTAAATTCTATCTCAGTAAAAACATATGTAAATCAAAAAGAGAGAGAGAAAAAACCATACTGCGATGCCCTTTGACACACTAGAATGGCTAAAATGCAAAAGGCTGACAGCACCAAAGGCCGGTGGGAGGCGGGGCCGGTGGGAGGCGGGAAAGAGAGCTTGGGCTCTCACCAGGTACCAATTGCACGGGGCGGCTGTGCTCACACATGCCTGTCAGGAGTGGAAAATCCGTAAGTGCTGTACCAGGTCGTCAGGGCTACCGTCAAAAAGGACCATAGGCTGGGCAGCTGAAACAACAGACATTCATTCTCTCACAGTTCTGGAGGCTGGACGTCCAAAGTCAAGGGCGACTTCCCCTGAGGCCTCTCGCGTGACTTGCAGATGAAGTCTGCTCCCTGTGTCCTCACGTTGCCGCCCCTCTGTGCGTGTCTGCATCCTCATCTCCTCTTTAAAAAGACAATTTATGGATTGTCTTTTCAAAGACAATTTATGGATTGTCCTATGGGATAAGGGCACAACCTAAGACCTCATTTTAACTTAATTACCTCTATAAAGACCCTATCCCCAAATATGGTCAGATTCTGAGATATTGGAAATTAGGACTTCAACATCTGAATTTTGAGGGAACCCAATTCAGCCCATAGCAGCCACTTTGAGAAATCGCTGGCCAAGTCAAACGCATACTTACCATACAACCTATCGGTTCCACTCCTGGTATTGATCCCAAGAGAAATGAAAACATATCACCAAAGACTTATACATGAATGTTCAAAGCAGTTTTATTTACAATAGTCCCAAACTGGGGACCACCCCAATGTCCAGCAGCTGCTGAATGGACATAACTCGTGGTATGCGCATACAAGGGAACAGAGCTCAGAAGTTAAAAAGGAATGAACGACTGCTTCACTCCAAAACACGGATGAATCCCAAAGACACCATGTTAAGAATGCCAGGCTCACAAGAATTCATGCAGTATGACTCTATTTTTATGAACTTCTGGGACAGGCAAAACTAATCTAGTGACAGACGTTAGAATGATAGCTGCCGGCTGGGCGCCGTGGCTCACGCCTGTAATCCCAGCACTTTGGGAGGCCAAGGCAGGTGGATCGCTTTGAGGTCAGGAGTTCAAGACTAGCCTGGCCAACATGGTGAAACCCTATCTTTACTAAAAATACAAAAATTAGCTGGGCATGGTGGTGAGCATCTGTAATCCCAGCTACTTGGGAGGCTGAGGCATGAGAATCTCTTGAATTCGGGAGGCAGAGTTTGCAGTGAGCCAAGATCACACCACTGCACTCCAGCCTGGGCAACAGAGTGAGACTCCATCTCAAAAAAAAAAAAAAAAAAAAGTGATGACTGCCAGGGGTGGTACATTGATTGGGATAGGGCAAAACGGAGCTTCCTGGATTGATGAAAACATTCTGCATCTCATAGGGTGTTGGTGACATGAATATATACAGATTTCACAACTAATAAGGCGGAGTCAGGAACATCGCTTGAGGCCAGCAGTTCAAGATCAGCCTGGGCAATATAGTGGGACCCCCATCTCTACAAAAAAAAAAAAAAATTATCAATTAGCTGGGCATGGTGGAATGTGCCTGCAGTCCCAGCTACTCGGGAGGCTGAGATGGGAGGATCCCTTGAGCCTAGGAGTTCCAGGCTGCAGTCAGCTATGATCATGCCACTGCACTCCAGCCTAGGCAACAGAGTGAGACCCCATTCCAAAAAAACAAAAAACAAAACAAAACAAAAAAACAGGTTATGTAGCAGGTAAGAGGTAAAATTCAGGTCTGTCTGCCCAAAAACTCATAGTTTGTGTCCTTTTTTGGTCCTTTTAAAGCCTGTTTTCCTGAAACAAAATATAGGACACCATGACTATCGTTTTTCAAAATATTTCTCACTGTATCAGTTCATTTTCATGCTGCTGATAAAGACATACCCGAGACTGGGCAATTTACAAAAGAAAGAGGTTTAATTGGACTCACAGTTCCATGTGGCTGAGGAGGCCTCACAATCATGGTGGAAGGCAAGGAGGAGCAAGTCACGTCTTATGTGGATGGTGGCAGGCAAAGAGAGAGCTTGTGCAGGGAAACTCCTGTTTTTAAAACCATCAGATCTCATGAGACTCATTCACTATCATGAGAAGAGCACAGGAAAGACCCATCCCAATATTCCATCACCTCCCACTGGGTTCTTACCATGACATGTGGAAATTGTGGGAGTTACAATTCAACATGAGATTTGGGTGGAGACACAGCCAAACCATAACACTCACCAGCTCTCCGAAATGACCCCTGGCATGCAGGCATTCACTCACTCACTTGTTCACTCAGGTAGGTGCCTCTTGTGTGCTTACTGAGTGTCTACTGCATTCCTACTCCATGCCTACAGTGTGCCTACTGTGTGCCTACTGTCTACTGAGTGCCTACTGTGTGTCTACCGCATGTCTACTGCGTGTCTACTTAGTGCTTACTGCATGCCTACTGAGCACCTACTGAGTGTCTACTGCATGCCTACTGAGCACCTACTGAGTGTCTACTGCATGCCTACTGAGCACCTACTGAGTGTCTACTGCATGCCTACTGAGCACCTACTGAGTGTCTACTGCGTGCCTACTGTCTACTGAGTGCCTGCTGGTTGCCCACTGACTGTCTACTGTTTCCTGAGTGCCTACTGTGTGTCTACTGCATGTCTACTGCATGCCTACTGAGTGTCTACTTAGTGCTTACTGCATGCCTACTGAGTGCCTACTGTGTGCCTACTGTGTGTCTACTGAGTGCCTATGCTGTGCCTACTGTGTGTCTACTGCATGCCGACTGAGCACCTACTGTCTACTGCATGCCTACTGGGTGTCTACCGAGCATCTACTGCGTGCCTACTGAGTGTCTACTGCATGTCTACTGCGTGCCTACTGACTGCATACTGTGTGTCTACTGAGTGTCTACTGTCTACTGAGAGTCTACTGCATGCCTACTGAGCACCTACTGAGTGTCTACTGCATGCCTACTGTCTACTGAGTGCCTGCTGATTGCCCACTGACTGTCTACTGTTTACTGAGTGCCTACTGAGTGTCTACTGTCTATTGTCTACTGCGTATCTACTGAGTGCCTACTGCATGCCTATTGAGTGTCTACTTTGTGTCTCCTGAGTGTCTACTGCATGCCTACTGAGTGTCTACTGCATGTCTGCTGTCTACTGAGTGCTTACTGATTGCATACTGAGTGTCTACTGCATGGCTACTGAGTGCCTATTGCAGGCCTACTGCCTACCAAGTGCCTACTGCATGCCTATTGAGTGTCTACTGTGTGCCTACTGTCTACTGAGTGCCTACTGTAAGCCTACTGCATGCCTACTGCATACCTCTGAGTGCATACTGCATGTCTACTGAGTCTCTACTGAGTGTCTACTGAGTCCCTTGCCTACTGCATGCCCGGTGGGCTCCAGGCACCTTAACTGCAGGTGAGGAGAGCAGCCCAGCTCCTGACTCCCACACCACCGGCATTCCAGGGGTATGACGACCAGCACACAAGGAAGCAGATAAGACCGCCAGACGTGATGGGTGCTATGGAAGAGGGAGCCAGGGGTGGCCCAGCAGGGCTTCTCACAGGGGGAGGGAGGCAATTTCGTCCCCAAAGGGCATTTGGTGATGACTGGAGATGTTTCAGTTGTCACACCTGGGAGCAGAGATCCTGGTATCCAGGGTTGGAGGCCGGGGATGCTGATGAATTCTCTGCAGTGCATGGGATGGCTCCCACCAGAGAACCACCCAGCCCCAAATGCTGACGGCATGGAGGCCGAGACACGGTGAGAGCGATGCGGGGAAGGGGGCTGGATGGCATGGAGGCCGAGACACGGTGAGAGCGATGCAGGGAAGGGGGCTGGCAGGGAGGGCCAGGGTAGTCACAGAGGCCGCTCTGAGGAGCTGGGCTTTGAGCTGAGTCCAAGGCGTGGAGAGGCAGCATCCTTTCCCTGAGGGGCCGGAGAAGGAGCATTCCAGGAGGAAGGGCAGCTGCCTGCCTCAGGTAGGAGAGCTCCGGACTCTGTGATCAGAAAGGGGACGACAGGCAGAGAGACACCAGGTTCCTTGCTTTATATGAATTTAGCGAAGTGCTTGGCATATAAGTTTCAGATATCTCAGTGGCCAGTGCAAATCTAGCCTCAGAATCTCAATGTCCCTGGATCTATTCAGAAGCAGCGCACCTAGGACCGACCTGAAGATGGCTGTTTGAAAACCAGCAGGGTTATTCTATTCCAGGATTGTCATAAACCAGTTAACCTGCTACCTCCAAGTGTCCCGTATTTATATGTATTATCTAAGGGAGGGGAATCCGCTCTCAGATTGCCAGTTCCGAATCTCAAGATGTCCTTTGTACTCAGAATGAAAACACGTTCTTCCGTTAAAGAGATGAAAGAGAATGAAGACCTGGGTGCTCCCAAGGTCCCCGATTGTGTGTGTAGTAACAGCCGTCTAGGAGGGAATCCAAATGTGGGGGATGACAGCTATCAAAAGGCACACACTGTAAAAGGTGCCATAATTTAAATTGCCATTGATATACTCATTATGGAGCCACGGATCAATTTCTCTGTAGTGGGCGATAGACTTCAATGTAGTTTTGTAATTTAAATGAGAACTTGGGCCCTCTCATCCGGGTCCTTGAAAGATTTCCCTTTGAAATCGGAGCCCCTTGTAATACCAGTTTCATTTACTTTTATTGTTCCAATGTGCATTGCTGGTGACAAGACCCAGAATGCTGCCTGGTTATAACACTGGCTTTCAGGTGCAAGCAGATAAATCGCCTCCCTGGACTGTGGGGCACAAGCTCAAAGCTCAACAACCGTGTTGATGAACACGTGGAAGTGTGGCCATTTTGTTTGCTAAGAAAGGCTGGATTGTTAAAACGTTTGGGGTTGTGTTGAGAAGAGACACCTTCTTCCCTCAATGACAGACCTAAAGTCTACCTGTGTATCACCTGCCTGCTTCCTGGGCCGCCTCCTGTCTTTCACTGTCTCCATGCTGTCTGTGTTGCGACTCAGTTTCAATGCCTCCTCCTCCATGCAGCCTTCCTTGAATTCCGCTGTTGCAGCTGGATCACATCGTTTTGTTATTGCAGGTCACACAGGCAGCCCAGGGGCATTTCTAGCTCACAGACATGTCCCTTTAGCTCACACATTATTTTATTTTTAACCTGAACTAAGTTGTCAACATTTTCAAGTTGGGGATGTCATATTTTAAAAACCCAGATTTCCAGTTTGTCTTTAATAATATGGAAGATTTGGCAAGATGGGATCACACTTCATTGAGCGACGTCTTGATATGGATCTCACCGCGCACCAGGAGCTGTTTCAGGGCTGGGGCTTATGTCCTGCACAACAAGTCGATAAGCAGGTGCTGTTAAAACCCCCATTTCCCGGCTGGGGACGCAAAGGCCAGGAGAGGTGAAATGACTGGGCCAAGTCCTCAGAGTTTGGGTGTGAGTAGCAAAGCAGGGAGGAGAGCCCAGGTAACCATCTCCAGGCCCGTAGTCTTCAATGAACTGGGCCACTGTGCTCCCTCCCCGCAGGGCTACATTCGCTGGAGTGGATAGTCTACAATTTCATGTCTCCAGCAAAAGTGAGATGATAGGAAAATGGTGGAGCCACTGCAGAAAACAGAGTGGTAGTTCCTCAAAAAAATGAAAACTGGAAGTACCCTATGAACCTGCAACCAACCCCACTTCTCAATAAAACCCTGAAGAAGTGAAAGCAGGGACTTGAACAGGTGTTTGGACACCAGTGTTCACAGCAGCGTGAGTCACAAAAGCCGAAAGGGAGAAGCGGCCTAGTGTCCACCCCTAAGTCTCCATGCAGAACCAAAATGTGATCCATCCTCATGGTGGAATATTATTCAGCCTTCAAAAGGACGGAAATTCTGACATGCTCTGCGACATGGGCAAACCCTGAGGCCATTAGGCTGGGTGAAAGAAATCAGACATAGAAGGACAAATACTGTCTGATCCCACTTACAGGAGGTCTCTAGGGTATCAGACTCATAGAGACAGAGAGTAGGAGGTGGGTGCGAGGGATTAGTGGGGAGAGAATGGGGAGATAGTGATTAATGGGGTAGAGTTTCAGTTTGGGAAGATGGGTAGGTTTTGAGATGAATAGTGATAGTTATACAACAATGTGACTATCCGTACTGCCAATGAACTGTACACTTAAAAATGGTTAAAATGATAAATTTTATTTTAATTTTTTCCTGTTTTAAGTTTTCCTTTTAGTTAAATTTTAAATTTTTGTGGGCTGGGTGCGGTGGCTCACGCCTGTAATCCCAGCATTTTGGGAGGCCAGGGCGGGTGGATCACCTGAGGTCAGGAGTTTGAGACCAGCCTGACCAATATGGTGAAACCCCATCTCTACTAAAAATACAAAATGAGCCGGGCATGGTAGACGGGCGCCTGTAGTCTCAGCTACTCGGGAGGCGGAGACAGGAGAATTGCTTGAACCCAGGTGGCAGAGGTTGTGGTGAGCTGAGATTGCACCACTGCATTACAGCCTGGGCGACAGAGCAAGACTCTATCTCAAAAAAAAAAAATTGTGGGTACATAGTAGGTGTATATCTTCATGGGGTACATGAAATATTTTGATACAGGCATGCAATGTGTAATCATCATACCATGGAGAATGGGGTGTCCACCCACTCAAGCATTTGTCCTCTGTGTTACAAACAATCCAATTCTACTCTTCTAGTTGTTTTAAAATGTACATAATTTTACAGAATGCATATTTTACCACAATAAAACATTTTTTAAAGTGGGGCAGTGCAAAAGTAGTTCAAGGAGGTCACATGTTTTAATAAAAATAGTGTGTCTATGTTGAATAAATACCATCTGACCCATTCCACTCAGCTTTCACTTCCCCTGACCCTTCAGGTCCCTGCATTTCAGCTCCTGATGTAGCTGGGAGGAGGAGAGTGGGTATAGCAGTGCTCATGCATGTGAGTGAGAGAGAGATCCCAGAAAGGAAAATCGCACAGAACAAAACCCGTAACCTTCAACAATAAGCCTAAGGTATCCCAGCCTCCAGTCTACGTGAAAGGCTGATCTTAGGCCGGAGCTATGGCACGCAAATCTGTAGGGGCTTATCAGGTAGGACCCCCACGTTGTGAGTGATAAAACACTATGCACCTAATTTAACCCAGCCACTTATGGGAGGCAGGTGTGCCCCGGGAAGGATTATGGGAATTTGTGGAAGCGTCTTTGTTTGGTGCAGTGATTGGCAGTGGCTACCTGCACTTGCAGGGCAGGGGCCGAGATGTTGGAGGTCTCTCGATGCCTGAGGACAGCCCTCCCCAATAAATAACTATCCCATCTTCCACAAGGAGAAAGGCCTGTTTATAATCATCTGACCCTACAACCAAACCCCATTTGGTAAATAAACACAAAGCATGTTTGCACGATTTCAATGTACATGGAGTTTCCGGCGTTGTAGTTACAATGGGAAAGGAGGGAAGCTTGCACTGTGTTTAGTTTGGAGTGGTGTCAACCATCGGCCACTGACTTGAAAAACATCGTCATCCACGGCAATGCCCTGTGTGGTACTGGAGTTCCCAGCACCGTACACGGATACCATCTGCAGCTTGCGGCTGTCAGACATGCTGTGATTACAGATATGTACATCCTCAAAAGGACATATTTAGCCTTTACTGCAAAATGTCAAAAACAGATGAAAATGTCTATTTTAGCTGAATATGGTCCTACTTTCCTCATAGCCAGGTTTACTTTTTTCTTTTTGTTAACTTTATTTTTGTTTAATTGATACATAGGAGATCTCCCTAGTTTCCCACGCATGCGTAATTTAATACGCCCATCATTTGTAAAGGCCAAATCAGGTAGTTGGGATATCCGTCACTTTATATATTTGTCTTTTTTAAGGCTAGAAACGTTCAAATCATTCTCTCCGAGCTATTTGGAAATATACAAAAGATGATTGTAAACTAGAGTCAGCCTACTGATCTAGCAAACACTAGGTTTTATTTCTTCTGTCACACTGTATATTTGTATTCATTATTATTTTTATTACTCTTGAGATGGAGACTCCCTATGTTACCTGGACTGGACCCAAACTCTTGGGCTCCAGTGATCCTCCCGCCTCAGTCTGCTGAGTAGCTGGGACTACAGGCAAGCCCCACCACGCCTGGCTAACTTTAACATCTTTTTGTAGACAGAGAGTCTCACTATGTTGCCCAGGCTGATCTTGAACTCCAAGCCTCAAGCAATCCTCCTGCCTCAGCCTCCCAAAGCACTGGGATACAGGCGTGAGTCACTGCATCCGGCCTTATCCTATGTTTTTAAATAAAAATAACTAAATAGAAACAGTAATAAATAAATACACATGGTAACATTTTCTTCCCACATCCTAGTGTTCTTCCCTGGGGTGTGGGGGACTATTTATAAACACTTCAGAAACCATCGCTCTGGGGGGAAAATGTGCAGGAAACCTCCTTGTCCCATTTCCACTTACAAGCCTGTGTCTGATGTCTGGGCTTCACTGAAGCTCGTGGAGGGAATGAACACAGGCACTCGCATCCCCAAACGACAGCAGTGCCTACCTAGCCCATCATGGGTGGGCTGGGATCTAGGCTCATGCCACAACGCTTACTCAGAACATTCATCACTTCTTCATGGTTACCTTTTCAGATGACCAAGTCTGGAAGGGCCGTTTCATTCATTAGACAACAATGGGTCACCAAGAACCTGCAGATGTACCAGGAACTGTGCTAGGCCCTGGGGGTGTCAGGGCGGCATCAAAGCGACAGTGGCCCTGGAGAAATTCAATCCTTGAGCTGCCTGGGTGTCCCTTGGCAAATGACAGGAGCACCTTGGCCCTCTTGTCTCCAGACAGGGGAGGAGAGAGGGCTGTTTCAGGAATTTCAAAGGCATCTTCCTGAGCTCTCATCTGGGAATCTCTTTAGGCTCAATTAAGAAGAAAGTGAAAAGTTACATGTGTTCAGCTGAGGGTGTGGAAAGAATGTGTTCTAAGAACCAAACGCTCTGAGGTGT
Organism: Pan paniscus; assembly: GCF_029289425.2. Taxonomy (NCBI): domain Eukaryota; kingdom Metazoa; phylum Chordata; class Mammalia; order Primates; family Hominidae; genus Pan; species Pan paniscus. The sequence goes on from NC_073259.2 coordinate 138,158,664, forward strand.
GTTGGATTACGCATTCCTCGGGTCTGTGACTGACAGTGAAACGCAGGACACAGGAAAGATGAAGTCACTGGGCTTATCAGTCTGCAGTCGCTGCTGAGGAGGAAAAGATCCTCGGTGCTAGATAACAGCATTGCTGGGTGACTGCATTGCTGGGCATGACTTGCCTGACTGCACCGGCACATTTAACATTTGCCAGGTGCCAGGGAAGCAGGAGCTCCAGGGAGGACAGATGTGCCTTCTGAGAAATCTGATTCATCGTCTGCCCTCGTGCCTGCTGCAGTGCCTGGGGCATGGTAGGTGCTCAGAAATGGAACAGGAAATGCCAGAGAGATGGTCAGGGCATGATCGTGGCTTTCAGGTAGACAAGGAGGAGGAGATTTGTTATTCCTTGAGCCATTCGCTGTTATTTAAGGAACACGCACTGCTGGTGCTTCCAGAGTCTGTAGATTTGACACAAGGACTCTTACTTATGGTTCTCTTGAAAAACAACCACATCATGCTGCCCTGGGCCAACCTCTGCATGTGAGAGCTGTTAGGCAGAGCCAGCTTGCCAATGGTGCCTTGGTAGGCGACAGTCCTCACCACCCCTAGATGCTAGCCACCCTGCCCGCGGCAGGCCCCTTTGTGTCACCTGTCTGGACCCAGAAGCATTTGAGTTTGCAACCCTTGCCCTAAAAGATGAATGAAGAATCCTGTCAAACTGACAACAATGCCCCAGAGGAGGCTATTTCATTTTATTTAAGATCCATTTCATAAACAGGAAGGGCACCAATTTGTTTGTTCTGGGAAAATGACTTTTCAGAGCTGAACTCACGGCAGTATGGCTACCCCCAGCATGCCCTGGAACCGCAGCCAAGCCAAGGTGTGAAGAGGGCCTGGAATCCCATCTGCCATCACTCACCGTCCTAGGTGTGCTGGTCTCCACAAGGCCTGTCCCGCCTCCTGGGATGCTGTGAGGCTGATTGAGCACGTATCTGAGAGACTAGAACTCTAAGGGGCTTCTGAAGTCCCAGAGCAGCCTGATGAGACCTCAGCCCAGCCCAGAGGACGAAGTAGAAGCCGTCCTTATGGCATTTGGTAAATAAAGACATCAGTGCGAACCGAAGCACTTCAGAAAGATTTCCTAGAAAAGGCAGGAACTAGGCTAAGCCTAGACTATGTTGCTTTTGGATTATTCACTGAGCCTTGCTCCCCAGGAATCTATCTTGCCAGCCTGAATAATAAACTAGCTCTTTCCTCAAACCTATTTGTGTCTGGGCACTGCTGTTGCAATAGACAAGGAAGCAAAGTCCATTTTCTAAGGAAATGTTGACTGTGAGAATAATTCCATTTAGGAGCAATCAGAGCCATCAACCTCTGGCTAGAATTCTACTCGGAACATGAAGATCTTTTCAAAATTTGCCTCTAGGCAAAAATAATTCAAGTCAAAGGAACCATTTGGATGCATTCATCTGTTCTCTTCCTCCCTACCTCCAGTCTGCCCCTCTCAAACCACACATTCTTAAAAACACCTTCCCAAATCATTTTCGACTGCCTCCATCTATCCCCACTGGCCTTTATGATTTTTAGACATGCAACCAAATGCTGCTCCTATGGCAACAGCCTGAAGAAAGTAAACTTTTAATTATGCCACATGAAAATGGAGAGCTCTGTGAGTCCTCTCTGCCTTTTCTTTTGCTGCAAATACAATTCCGGATTCCATGGGCGGTCTTGCTTTCTAAAATCTCCAGACGTTCAAAGGAGGATGATCATCACGCTTTATCTCTAAGTGCCTTCATGGAAAGTTTGCATCTAGTGTGTTTCAAAGTCCCCCAAAGAGAAGCTTTCATATTCAAGAGCAAAGTAACTGAATTTGAAACTTTTATTAATAATGTAAAAGGCTTGCGTGACACGCAGAAGCTGGAAAAATATGGGGAAATCAGAGGAGACTTTGCTTTATCAAAGAGCAGCCAAATAAAGGTTGGGCTTGCTTCTGCGGTGGGAGGAGGGGAGAAACGCCTCCAGGGAGGAGGTCAATGTCTTTTTCTCCACTTGAGTGCTAGGACTTTGGGACTGAGGACCACCAATTCAGTCCTAGGGAATGCCTAGGCGTTTTACAAAAATACACGTGGGTATCAATTTTCAATCCAGCCCTGCTGATACCCCCTGGGGGAGCAGAGAGCCTGTCTAAATGTTTTCCCGCAATTCCCAGGCATGACCTCCAGCTTGTACCTAGAGGGAAAACAGGTCATTTGCTTCTTGTTCTTAAAGCGGCAAATTGCTCATCTTAGCAGCAGGCCAGGCACTGAAAGCCCCTTGCAGCGGTCTGTGCCGGCTTCTTCCAGATCTTTAGTTTGGTTTCAGAACTTGTGGCACCTTTGATTTTACCTTGTGTTTTCTCGTAGAAAAGTTCAGTTAACAGGTGGGCACCATAACTCCATTAACTTACATCACGTTTCTCTTTTTCCCAACCTAATCTCTAATTCTCTAAGTTCTAGGAACTTTTTTAAGTCTTTGCAAATGAGAAGGAAGAAAAAGAATCTCAATTATTATGCCATTTAATAATGGTGAGCCTACTTGTGGAAATGTAGGTAAAGGTATTATTTGGTATTTTTTTTAACCTAATAAGTATCACATCGTATTAAGAAATTATTAGATTGAGTCACAGATTTTTTGAAGAATATTTATATATATATATAATGGAATTTATATGGGTACTAGGAATATAATTCAGCCAGGGAGAGGACCATGTCTGGAGACCACCAGTCTTTTATTTCCATGTATTTCTCAAAAAGGAAGGCCAGGGGGCCTGCTCAAATCTAGACACCTTTATTCTTAACTTTTGGTTAAAGTATAACATACAGAGAAGTTATAAGTCATGAATGTGTCATCCAAAGATTAATCTCAAAGTAAACACACCTACGTACCCAACACCACTCTCAAAAAGAGAAGGTCAAGCACCTTCTCTTCTTCTAAACAGGTATGCATGTTGTCAAAATCACTCCCAAAGCATTTTCACCCATTGACCCTCCTTCAAGCAGTGGGAATGAGAGTGTTTCTCCACGTCTTCACCAGACTGGTGACAATCAAACTTCTCAATCTTTACCAATCTGAGAGATCAAAAACGGTTTGTCAGTATCATCTTTTTATTGTTGCTCTTTGAGGCGGAGTCTCCCTCTGTCACCCAGGCTGGAGTGCAGTGACTCGACCTCGGCTTACTGCAACCTCTGCCTCCTGGGTTCAAGCGATTCTCCTGCCTCAGCCTCCTGAGCAGCTGGGATCACAGGCGCCCACCACCACGCCTGGCTGATTTTTTTTTGTATTTTTAGTAGAGATGGGGTTTCACTATGTTGGCCAGGCTGGTCTCGAACTCCTGACCTCAGGTGATTTGCCTGCCTTGGCCTCCCAAAGTGCTGGGATTACAGGCATGAGCCACCACACCTGGTATCCTCTTTATCTAGACTTTTAAAATGATGAGTGAAGCTGATTTTGAGTGAAGAAATTTCCTGTGTTTATTGACTTCTGTGACACACCTGATTCGTTGTTTTGTTATAACAACAAGTAAACAAAGCCAGCCTGATCTACCCATCAGGATCTGTTTAAATAAATTATGGGAACATAGTAACCATAGATGACCTCAAATCACTTAGAAAGAATGTGAAGTACAACTATATTCTCCACAAAAATACCTCCCAGGTGTAGATTCAATGAAGAAGGCAAGAAACCAAAAACATACAGTGGAGGATTCAATCTTGTTTGTTTGTTTGTTTTTTGAGATGGAGTCTTGCGCTGTTGCCCAGGCTGGAGTGCAGTGACGCGATCTTGGCTCACTGCAACCTAAGCCTCCCGGGTTAAAGTGATTCTCCTGCCTCAGCCTCCCAAGTTGCTGGGATCACAGGTGCGTGCCACCACGCCTGGCTAATTTTTGTATTTTTAGTAGAGACGGGGTTTCACCACGTTGGTCAGGCTGGTCTCGAACTCCTGACCTCGTGATCTGCCCACCTCGGCCTCCCAAAGTGCTGGGATTATAGGTGTGAGCCACCATGCCCGGCCTTGATCTTGGTTTTAAAAAGAAAAAAGGATGTGTATATGCATCACAGAATTCTGGAAGAATATTCTAGAAATCGTTCTAGTAGTTATCTCTGTCAAATGGGGCAGGGGAAGGGGTAGGGGAAAATTTTCACCTTTAAATTTAAAACAAATGTATTTGGAATAGTTTTAGATTTACAGAAAAATTGTACAGATAGTACCGAGGCTGTAAACCTAAAACCACTCTTAAAAATAAAGTTTATTAGTCTAAATTTGTTAAAAAGTTAATACCGAGAACTCCCGTGTACCCTTTAGCCAGTTTTATTTCCCCAAATGTTATCCTCTCATCTTCCCATGTCCATTTGTCAAAGCTGAGACACCAGCCTTGGCACTCACTACTGTCTGAACCTCAGACCTCATTCCAACGTCCCCAGTTCCCCCTTAGGCTCCTGTTCCTGTTCCAGGGTCCCGTCGGGAACTCATGCTGCAGAGGGTCATTCTGGCTCCTTCGGGTCCTCCTGACTGTGGCCACTTCTCAGTCTTTGTTTTCCAAGTTTGTCAGGCATGTTATAGAACATCCTTCAGGTGGGGTTTGTCAGGTGCTTTTCGTCACAATTAGACTGGGTTTGAGGGAAGAACGCCGGAAGCAACGTGCCCTTGTCTTCACATCATATGGGGCAGTCACGAGGTGTAAACCTTGGCGACCAGGTGGCATCTGCCAGGTGTCTCCACTTTTCCCTTTCCCTGAGCTGTGCAGAAGTGAGTCCCTAAGTGCTGGGGGAGGGGCGTAGGAAGGGTTAGTTAAGCTCCTCCCCCGGGAACATCCACTCATTTTATTTGTCATTCTTCTTTTACATTTAAACCCTTCTGCGCGGTTTCCCTTTCAACCTATGCACGTATTATTCCATAATTTAAACATATAGTTCCCCAAACAAACAAACAACTAGAAACAAATGTAAGTCGCTGGACAAAACTCAGGGGTCGGATTCCCTGGCCCTTAGCCAAAAGCAAAGCTTTCCGTTCTTCGGGAAAGAAAATAAACCCAGTCCCCTTTGAGATCCGGGCAGGGGAGAGGAAAATGACTCGGAAACCCTGTTGTGAGAAGCACGTTGCTATCCCGGACGAAGGGTCATTTCAGCCCTAAGCTCAAAGCGGGTGCTCCGACCAGCATCCTCAGGACGCCTGGGTGCTGGCCACGTGGTTGAGCCAGGCAGGAGGAGGCGTTGTCAGGGGCACAGAAGAAACCAGAAACTCATTAGCTGGGACCCCAGCCGGGACCTTTGCCCCACTGGTGACCTTGGGAAAGCCTCTTAGCTTCCTTGGCCACTTCCGTGGTGGTCGAGTGAGGATTCCGAGTTCTGCCTGCCTGCGTGAAAAATATCTTTTGATGATTGATTAGCTAATGCCTGGAAACAGCTCCGGCACTGGAAGCCAGTTCCCCAGAAAGTGCTAAGCAGTGTTATTAAGGGATCAAACAGGAAGGCCTTTGTGTGTGATGCCAAGATGATTTTGTTAAATTATGAAACTTGCTTTGATAAACTGCCTGGAGGTGCCATCTGTGACATGCTTAATGTTTTTTCCCCCACTTCCCTGAGCTTATTGAATTATTTGTACACAATTTATTTTACTTTCATAGGGCATTAAATTACTCTGAGACCTTGAAATATTTTACAGCCAATTCAAGGCATCTGGAGGCTGTCAGGAGAGTTTTTGATGGATTTTGTCTTTAGGAGATGAAACAGGGGGAGTATTCTACAAATGAGGGAGGGGGGTACCTGTTGCATGTAAAAGTGGCTTTCAACTCTGTTTAACATGGGTGCTTTACATTTTCAGCTGCTGCGGAAATGCTTTTATAAAATACATGAAGGAATCGAGGTACATTTAATCATCTCTGTATCTTAATCAGAAACATTTATCAAAGCCCTTTATTAGGGGAAATTTGAAATGTGTACCAACGGAGAGAAAATACGATGTCTCCTGGTGGATTTATTACACTGCTTCAGCGATCCTCAAACTGAGGCCGGCCTCTGTGGTCTCTATGCCTCCTCCTTCCATGAACCCCACGGGGAAGTCTGAAGCAGCTTCCAGACACCACAGCGGCATTTCATGAGTAAATAAGAATGCTATTTTTGAGTAGCCCAAGAGTTGTGCTGTTCTCACTGGGGATGCGTTAACTATGACCTCGGAAAAGCTCCTCCTCACCCTGGCAGGGGTCAAAGTCGCTAGGAGGTGGGTCACTGGCTGGAACAAGCCAGGTGTGAAAAGTCAGCGCTCGCAGGGGACCCCAGTCCTGAATGTTCACCTTCCAGGACAGCGTCTTCTGACGGGTCCTGGGCATGAGCGCCGCGCTCCTCGGGAAGCACACAGAAGTGTTTTTATTGGATCATCTGTGATGTCGCAGAGTGGGGAGTCAAGTCGCCGGCGCTCCCTGACAGGCTGTGCTATTCCAGGCACCCTCCTTTAACCTCTAGCTGCAAAGCTTCCTCCTCTAACTTTCCTTCTGCTGTGCTTTCCCGAAGCTGACAGCAGCACCTTGACCGCAGTGTTATGGTTCTCAAAGTTTTCTGTCCATTGGAATCTGCCGGACAGCTGGCTAAAAATCTTGACTGCTCTCATACATCACTGATGGAAGTGCGGGTTGATACAACTTAATGGGGAATGCAATGGGGTCAAAACTATCCAACATTTCAAATGCATATACCATTTGACCCTGAAATAGGAAACTGTCTTAGACAGACTTGCCCACGTGGATTTTTTATTACACCAAAATACCTGGAAGCCATCTAAAATGGCTAGCCACATAAAAACATGGATGGGAGTCCCTCCATACAATGTAATATAATGCAGGCATTAAAAAGGAAAAGGGAAATTTTAAAAAAGAAAGGAGCAAGGTGCAGAACTATGGAAACAATGTTACCACGGGAGGAAGGAAGACAGAATACGTATGTATGTCCTTGTGTGTAGGTATCGATATATAGATACTGTGATGGTTCACTTCATGTGTCTGTGTCAACTTAACTGGACTAAGGGATTCCCAGATAGCTGGTTAACATTCTTTCTAGGTGTGTCTGTGAGAATGTTTCTGGAAAAGATTGTCATTTGAGTTGTTAGATTGAGCAAAGAAGGTCTGCTCTTGCTAGTGTGGGTGGCATCATCCAATGTGTGGAAAGTCCGAATGGAGCACAGAGGCGGAGAAGGGGCGAAGTTACTTGCCCTGTGTGATCTGGAACATCCATCCTCTCCGGCCTGCAGGCATCAGAGCTCCTGGGCCGCCGGCCTTTGGACCCGGATCAAGACTTACACTACCTGCCCCTACTTCTCAGGACTTCCGACTTGCACCAAATCACTCTACAAGCTTTTCTGGTTCTCCAACTTGTAGGCAGTAGATCATAAGGCTTCTTGGCCTCCATAGTCTCATAAACTACTTCCTATAATAAATAAGTAAATATTATATGTATGTGTATATAAATATATGTATGTGTGTGTGTACGTGTGTGTATTGGTTCTGTTTCTCGGGAGAAACCTAATAGAGATACACTTATGTGTCTATCTTCATAAAGGAGATGGAATATATTTACACACATAGATTATATATATATAATAGACACCTACTTGCCTATACTCATATCCACCATTTAACCCTTTTCCCATTTGCACTGAGAATACCCGCCAGCAGCACTTGCCTATACTTATATCCACCATTTAACCCTTTTCCCATTTGCACTGAGAATACCCGCCAGCAGCACTTGTGGGTTGGTGCAGCATTCGCCCCAAGATGACTTTGTCACGAAATATCTCACCTCACTTTTATTATCATTTTCACATCGCTCTAGTATATCGACGTTGGAAAAAAAAGACTTCGTTCTATTTACAGCATTCTGTTTTTAGCAGTGGCAATTCCATTTGCAAAATATAGTAATTCTCGATCACTGGAAATGTCGTATCCTAGAACACGTAGCATTTCCATGTGTGATGTTAACATTGTTCTTGAACAGTTATTAGCTGAGGATTCACTCGATGAATCTGATTTTTCTGAAGTAGACAATTCTGATGATTCAGATAATTCTGATGTTCATTCTGTTTAGAAATAACTCCCTGAGGCCAGGCGCGGGGGCTCACGCCTGGAATCCCAGCACTTTGGGAGGCCAAGGTGGTGGATCACTTGAGGTCAGGAGGTTGAGACCAGCCTGGCCAACATGGTGAAAACCCATCTCTACTAAAAATAAAAAAATTAGCCAGGCTTGGTGGCCAGCACCTGTAGTCCTAGCTACTCGGGAGGCTGAGGCACGAGAATCACTTGAACCTGGGAGGCAGAGGTTGCAGTGAGCCAAGTTCAAGCCACTGCACTCCAGCCTGGGCAAAATGAGACGCTAGCTGAAAAATAAATAAATAAATAAAAACTCCCTGGACAGGCTTTATATTTTATTTCCCCATGGAAAATCAGACAGACTTGCTTCAGCCTCAAAGAGTGTGTTTATGTAAAATTCAGTGAGTGCTGGCAGTGAGCTGCACTTTTTTTTTTCTAAACAGGAAAAGTGTTTAACATATGCATGTATAGGCCTAAAATAGCTCTGTAGAGATACCTAAGCAATTGAACCAATGTCCAGTTGCTTCTGAGTAGGGGAATGTAGTGGCTGGAGGTCAAGAGTGAGTAGGAGAAAGACTTATGTTTTACAATATATTCTTTGGTACTGATAAATTTGGTACTATATGCATATATTCCCTTTACATAAAGATAAGTAAAGTTATTTGTTTATGTCCATTGCCCGGACTCCTCTCCAGACCTACTGAAGCAGGCTCTTCAAGCATCCAGCCCAGACATCCATTTTTTTAACACACCTGTTCTTGTTCTCCTGACACACTCCCTCGTTGAGAATCTCTGCCCTCGGGCTCTGCACTTCTGATATAGATTAACAGGCATTTACAGCGTGGGCAAGTGGCTATGCTTTGTCTCCCAAACTACCTAAGCTTTTGAGGGCAAGGACTGAATTTTTTACATTTATGAATGGAAGATGGGAAAATGTTGAATATATTCGCTTCAATAAATGCCAAGAATACAGCAGTACCATAGCCTGATACTCAAACTACTGCTTGGACCAACTGTGGTAGATAAAAAATGACTACACATTCTTTGCTCCTTCTCCCATTGAGAGGTGGAATTAAATTCCCTTTCTCTTGAACATGAGCTGGCGTTGGTGATGATTTGCTTGATCCATAGAATAAAGTAGAAGGAATGCTCTGAGCCTTCTGGGACTATGGGATAAGAAGCCTTGCAGCTTTCACTCGGGCCTCCTGGAACACTCACTCTGGGAGAAGCCAGCTACCGTGAAACAAGTCAGTCTATCCTGAGCCCACCATGCTGTGAGGAAGCCCAAGAAGCTCTGTGGAGAAGACTATGTGGAAGGAGCAGAGACCTCCAGCCAGCAACCCCAGCTGAGCTCCCAACTGAGAGCCGATACCAACCTGCTGCCCACGTGAGTGAGCCATCCAGGTAGCAGATCCTCCAGCCAGATCAAGTAGCCCAGCCAACACTGCATGGAGCTAAGATGAGCGCCCACTACCAAGTTCCACCCAAACTGCAGATTCATAAGCAAAATAAATGATTGTTGTTTCTTTAGGCCACTAAGTTTCAGAATAGTTTGTTTTTCATTAATAGATAACTGGAATACTCTCTGCGCAGTACAATTGTATCCAAGTGTCCTATTATGCAATTTGTGTCAAAAGCTTCTATTAGTTCGCACTGGTGAATAATTACAACCATTTTTGGGCATTCACCACTTGCCAGCCTTCATGCCAAATACGCTCTTTAAAACTTATGAGATGCATATTATCTCCATTTGACAAATTCTACAGAGAACATAAATGCAGTGAACACCACCAAGAGACATCTACTCAGCCTCCCTTTTCTTGAAACAGGCTCTCTTCAACCATACGGTTGCAGCCAGGGACTGCCAGTAACTGTGTTCAAACAGTGTGGACCAGCATCCACACACCAGCCAATGACACCAGGAAAGGGTGTTTCACCTGAGTGGGACCAGAGTTTCTTCCCTGGGAATCGGGAGATGGAGCTACGAGGTTGTAGGCTTGATTTGACTTGAAAAGAAGACTTGAACATAGGAGAGACGCTGGTGGCATTGCCACCCCACGGACTGAGAAGCGATGAGGGTCAGGTCTGAACCGTGAGCGGAGTGTGTGGCAAAGACACGCAGAGAAAAGTGAAGCAAGAAGCCAGGCCCAGGTCCAGCCATTCCGCACCTCCTGGGTTTCCACGTTGGGTCCCCACTCTCTTTCTGTGGGCTCTGCTGTTTTTTATCAGTTTTGAGGAAAGTGAATCCGCTTACATTCCGAGAGTAACATTTGCCCAGGACCCCACCGCCGACAAGCAGCAGAGCCAAGGTGGGAAGCCCGGCTTGTGCTCCTGGCCTCCTGACCCCTGAGTCACTGTGGGGGTGGGTGGGCCCTTTTCTGCGCTTTCTACAATTTAATGAAAATTCAGCGAAGTTCAAGCATCCACAAGAACACTCAGCTTTTCCTCTAGCACTACAAGTGGGAGCCCCTCTCCATTCATCCTGCTGATTTTTAGATACATTTTAGATGAGGTAGCTGACGTCCATATCCTCCACCTGTAAATATTGAATATGCAGACCTTCCTCAATCTCCCTCCATAACAGAAACAAACACCACACATCCCCACTACTCAGTGCTGACAACTCTTCCTGCTTTGTCCCCCCTTGTGAACAGCAAGAGTTTGTAACCAGCAGCAGGACAGAGGAGGTGAACATACTCTTCAAGACCCTATCTTTACAGCATTTTACGACAGCAACTTTAAAACATGCATTCAAGCTGGAAGATTTACAGCACAAATACCCACTGCACCCGTGGGTAGCATGTACCCTTTTCACCATTAACACTGTCCCAGTTCAATCTATCACACGTCTCCCCATTATCCATCCCTCTATCCAACCATTACTGCATCTTATTTTTAATATCATTTCCCCGTCCTTTGCAGACCTCAGTCTCCTCCCCACCTCACGCATCAGCAAGCACCTTTCTTTGACTGTGCTCTAGAACCGTGACCCCTGAGGTACCTCCCCACCACCCCATTGTCAGGGGCAGTTTTAAAAGGAGAAAGAAAAAAACAACTTTGGAGCAGAAATTTAGAAGAAACTATAATGTTTGTGATATAATTCATAAAATCATTGAGTGGATCGATTTCTCCTTGAGATGTCCTCCATACTAACTGTCCCTGTGTAAACGCACAATGAAATTAAAGGAAATACAATGTAGGTTTGCCTCTCTATTACTGCATGAAATTAAGTAGCAGATTTGATTTTTGCAAAAATTAACTTGTATTTCACGAGCGCCACATTATACAGGCAACTTACCAACTATACTACACTCATCCTTTTTTTCCCCCTCTAAGGAGCACTTTTATTAGTTACCAGATCTCTAATATAAAACATGTGCTTAAGAGAAAACAGCCCTATGATCCCTTCCCCTTCGCCTAAGGTCTGTCGTTGGCATCTCCGGACTGACAGAGATTAATGGGCCATTCCCCACGTGTGTTTTCCCTCTGTTTCATGCTCCACAAGTTTTATTTTTCTTAGCAGTTGTAAACGTTTGGAGATCAGATATGACTCGTAGACCTTAGCAGCACTGAGCTTAAAGAGCATTTCAGGAGAAAAATGGGGAGGAATACTTCTCACCTATAATCAATACATGATGTAATTCTCTTGAAGAGTATTGGTAATTGTCATAAAGATTTATGGAGCACTTACTACATGTCCAGCTCTATGCTGCACTTTGCACGTAGAGTCTTATCTAATCCTATCAAGGACAGGGAGGCTGTGAGCAAGTTGCTCCCTTCTTTAGGATCTAGGGCCAACCCATTAAGTTGAAATTAACTTAATAAAGGGACAATTTCTCTGTTGGCTGCACAAAATCAAGTTTAGGACTTTTGGTGAAAATGAACTTTTAGTGATGCGCCTACCTTCAGAAAGAATAATCACAGGTAATATCCATTGCACACTTGCAATGTTCCGGGTGCTGGACCAAGCACAGAGCTTTCTATCTGTCCTATTGACTTTTGTGATGCCCTGAGGTAGGTCCTGGTGTCTTCTCCATTTTACATGTGAGGAAGGTGAATTCGCAAGAAGCTAAAGACATCTAAGTATCTCTAGAGAGTAAATGTTTTGAAAGCCGGCTATCTGGCATATCAGTTGGTTCCATTTCTAAGTTTGAAGAGGCCAGGAATGGCGTCATTCATTCCATTGACAGAGGTTGATCGAAGGCCTCCCAGGTGCAAGCAGGTGTGAATGCTGGGTGAGCTCAGACACACAGCCTCACGTCTTCTCCCCGGCATCCAGCACAGCCGGATGGGTTGTGGAAGAGTCACTCATCTGTTTCTGTGCTGGCCCACTGTACCTCCAGCCAGTGTAATTTATTTTGTTCCTCCTTTTTGATAATGGGTGCATTGCTCTTTGTCTCCAGACAGCATTTTTCACTCCTTCCTCTCTCTTGTCTGTAAATTAGTTGGTTGTATCTCCAGGAAGCAGAGACCAAACCAGAAAGCATCACTCCAGATGTCTAGCAGGGAATGCCCCTGGGGTCAATACCCACAGCACATGATATGTGCCAGAAATAGCCTCAGCAGTGTTTCCCATCCCAGCACTGGTGACTCCTCCAACAAGGGGTGGGGTCTATGCTCTATTGACTGTGTATTTTATTTTCTGTACCCTGAGGCTTTGACATCGGGGCCTTGCTGACCCTGGAGAGACCGGCCCTCCCAGGCTTAGCCAATGCCTAGCAGTAGTGAACAATCCACTGGCAAGTGGTGTTTTCCAATGCAAACCAGTCAATCCAGAGTCCATACCCCAACCACTCCTCTGCGGGGCTCTCACACCCTGGATCATTATCCACCTGTTCCAATCATGCCAAGACCAGGCACCAGACAACCAGGGAAGCTCCTAGGCCCAGTACCTACCGGAGTTACTCAGGCCAGTCAATGATGAGCACGCTTACCCTGCCTTGCCTGATGTGCTAGTTGATTTTCATGCTGCTAATAAAGACATACCCGAGGCTGGGTAATTTATAAAGGAAAGAGGTTTAGTGGACTCCCAGGTCTACATGGCTGGGGAGGCCTCACAGTCATGGCAGAAGGTGAATGAGGAGCAAAGGCACGTCTTACATGGCGGCAGGCAAGAGAGGGTGTGCAGGGGAATTGCCCTTTGTAAAACCATCAGATCTCGTGAGACTTATTCACTACCACGAGAACAGCACAAGACAGACCCACATCTGTGATTCAATTACCTCCCACTGGGTTCCTCCCACAACACATGGGAATTATGGGAGCTACAGTTCAAGATGAGACTTGGGTGGGGACACAGCCAAACCCTATCACCTGCTCCTCCTACAGAAATCCCCAGAAAGGCTCTGGCCCACAGCTTCTCCCTCTGCCTCTGCCTCCTGCTCTATCTGGTGCTCCCGAGTGGCCTGGCGTGGCCTGGCATGGTGTGGCATGTCCCCTCCTCTTGGGAACTGTAACAAACTATCTTTTCAAAGGCCATCATCTCCTGATTTGTTGGCCTTACTATACTTCAAATGTTCTGTTATACATTGTATTTAAAACATGCCCTTTCCCCTTAAACTGGATCTCTGTGCCTGTCTTTTTAATGAAGTCTAGCAGGACCAGGGCTGCCTGGCTTCCAAGACTAGGCTGTGAAAGGTGACATATCCTCCGCCAGTGCTCTCAGCAGGCACATTTAGGATGTGTGCACCACCGTGCAGGGAGTCCAGGTGCTCTGGGGCATACTCTGGAGGTTCGCATGGAGCTACTGCCGAGAGCTGGAAAGGCCCAGAGAGCCCAGTGCTCCAGGCCCAGCTGCGTATTCCCCGGGTGCCAGCCCCACACCCTCTTTCTGCATGGAAACCACTCCAATGTGTCTAGAATTCTGTCATTTATAATAAGATGACCGTGCTCTAAGCCCCCAGAGTTTGGAAGGATTCTTTACACAGCCGGAGGGGTGTGGGACAGCACCTGCTGGGGAGGAAAGAGGCAGGCTGGGTGATGGGAAACATCGAGGTAGGTGCAGCCCCATGGAAGCAGCAGCAACCCCCAGAGGCCCTGACACCGGGCCCTGCAGAGTCCTCTGACGCTGAGGAGAGGGGATGCACCTACATGCCCGCAGAGGCCTGCTGTCCCTGCAGAGCAGCACAACCTTGGGGCAGGGAAGACTGTAGGGGTGACTCAGCCTCGAGGCCTCCACTGTCAGGTCAGCTGGGGAATAGGACTGCGTCCACAACCGGTGGGATCTGGTGGCACGGTGTCCATCAGCCCCAATGCTAACGGTGCCTCCTTGGCGGCATCTGTTGGGGTCATACAGAGGAGTGCCCATGAAAGGACGGGTGTTTGCTGTGTGGAACAGTCTGGTGGTTTCTCAAAAGGTCAAACTCAGAAGAACCCCATGACCTGACCAGTCCACCCAAGAGAAATGAAAGCGCGTTTCCTTACCCAAATGTACACACAGAGGGATGTTCACAGCAGCACCATTCCCAGGAGCCAAAATGCGGAAACAGCCCCAAAGCCCTTCAATGGATGCCTGGATGAATAAACGTGGTGTACATATGCGACGGAATATGATTCAACCACGAAAAAGAATGCATCACCAACACAAGCGACAGCCTGGAGGAGCCGGGAAAACATGCTTGGAGGCAGAAGCCAGACACGGAAAGCCACATGGCCTGAGTCCATGTGTGTAAAGTGTCCAGAGGAGGAAAGCCTGTGCAGACTGGAAGGAGAGGGCTGCGTGACACGGGCTGGGTGAGGGGACGGGGACGTGGGGAGTGACTGCTCAGTGGGTACGTGGTTTCTTTTGGGGGTGATGGAAATGTTCTAAAGTTTGGTAGTGCCCATAATCACCAGACCTGAGAATATTCTAAGATCCATGAGGAGTTCGAGATCAGCCTGGCTAACATGGTGAAACCCCGCCATTTCTACTAAAAATACAAAAAATTAGCCAGGCATGGTGGCACACGTCTGTAATCCCAGCTACTCAGGAGGCTGAGGCGGGAGAATCGCTTGAACCAAGGAGGCGGAGGTTGCAGTGAGCCGAGATCACGCCTTGCACTCCAGCTTGGGCGGCAAGAGCGAAACTCCTTCTCAAAAAAAAAAAAAAAAAAAAAAAAAAACCATGAAATTTTTACATATTAAACTGGTGAATTTTGTGGCTTGTGGATTATATCTTACTTTATAATAGATACAGAAAGCTTTGGTGGCAGAATGCCAGGGCTGGAAACCCGATTGCCACCCACAAGCTCTGTGACCCGAGGGAGGTTTCTCAGCCTCTCAGGGCTCAGTTTCTTCGTCTGCAACGTGGGGGCAACAATCGGGCCGACCACGCAGGGCCTGGACTGAAATGGCCGATGTGTGCACAGAGTTTAGGGCGGTGGCGGGCAGGTGGGCTGTGTGCCCTCCGTGTCGGCCGTGACTGCCTGCCCTCCCTCTCTCCCTCCAGTCCCCATGCCCAGACCCTCCTCCCTCATTCCTGGGCAGCTGCGCACAACGCCTGCTCATCTCCCGGCTTCAGCTTCAGCCTGGAGGAGTGTTTCGTTTGCCTGAGAAAGCATTTGCTCATAGAAGCCTGCGTGGATGCGGCAGGCAGCAGGCTCTGGCCAAGCCGCCTCCCGCAAGCCCCCTCTGCCGTCTGTCCCACTCTCAGACAGTAGATGCTGTCAGGACCCCTGCCCGGGACTTGGGGCATGGAACTGTCTGCAGGTCTAGCTGGAGGCAGGGTCAGGATTCCGCTCACTGGGCTGGAAGGTCCATGGGTAGGATGTTGTGTGGCTCCGAGCTGCACCCAGAACCTAGCCCGTCCCCGGCAGGCAGGAGGGGCTCCACAAACACTTATTGGGTGAATAGGCTGCGACTTCAGCAACTGCCTGCAGGAAGGTCCCTGGGGACAAACACTGTTCTACGGCCAGCTCTCCACAGTGGAGGGTACCATTGGGTGCTTCTAGGGCTTCACTCGGCTCGTCTGCGAGCTGGGCAGATAGGCAGGGCTCCGGGCCTGCCATACAGAGGCGGCCTGGGCTGTGTGCCTCATTCACACTATCTTGGAGCATGAGCCGGCTCAGGCTTCCCCTCACTGACCTGCCCAGCCTTTCTCCAGAGCTGCAGGGTTGAGGCTGTGGCTTCAAAGAGCAGGGAGGCCTGACAGAGCCCCTGCAGAGAGGCCAGGAGGAGCTTGGCATGCCCCCTGGGCTGGCCCAAGGGCAGGGCAGACCCTTGACCTCCCCATGGGGGCTGCTGACCCTGGAGCAGAGGCACCAGAGGCCGGGCTTGGCCTGGGGCCCTGCCAGCTGCAGGTCATCCCTCTCCTCCGAAACACACGGCCATCTCAGAGCCAGAGTAAGGGCGGTGTGGGCTGGGGTCTGCGGTCCCCACTGGAAGGTCACCAGGGGCCCAGGGCCTGCTCTCAAGTTTGTCACAGTCTGTTTAGAAAACAAAATATGGGGCCAGGCATGGTGGCTCACACCTGTAATCCCATCAATTTGGGAGGCCGAAGCGGGTGGATCACTTCAGGCCAGGAGTTCGAGACCAGCCTGGCCAACATGCTGAAACTCTGTCTCTGCTAAAAATACAAAAATTAGCCAGGCGTGGTGGCGCATGCCTGTAATCCCAGCTACTTGGGAGGTTGAGGCAGGAGAATAGCTTGAACCTGGGAGGTGGAGGTTGCGGTGAGCTGAGATCGAGTCACTACACTCCAGCCTGGGTGACAGCAAGATTCCATCTCAAAAAATAATAATAATAAATAAGTAAATAAATAAAAAGAACATGAAATATGGGCCAAAATAAGATTTCAAAATTGTAGTGTATTTTATTTTCCTGCACTCAGAAAGTGTGAGAGTCGACATGACTTTGCCCAACCTGGAACACCAGGGTTTCTTCAAAGGAAGCAGTGGTGTGCTCTCGGGAAGGTCTGAAGCCAACGGGGCTGGAAGGAGAGCGGTTTGCTACTTACACCTCGAAGATTTAATTCGGTTTGAAGGCCACCGCTCCAGTGCCACTTCCTAGAGATAATCGTGCGGTTTATAAGGAACTATGAGACTCATTTTAGAAAGCGCTTCCAGGAGGCTGAAGCTGGGGGTCTGGGAGTTTGACGGGCCCTTCCTCCCACCTGCAGGGGCTGCAGGCGCAACCTCATTGCAGGATGAACAACCTTCTCTGGACGTGAAGCTGGGTGGGAGGGTGGGGGCCGAGAAGAAGCTGCAGAGGAGGCGGGGGCTCTGAATCCACCCAGCCAGGCCAGCCCTGTCTCTATGACTACAAAGAATGTTCTGGAAGGGTTAGGGTGCTGTTTGCCTCAGGGGAGAGGGCGTGGTGGGAGGGCTGCTGGGCTGGCAGAGTACCAGGGGGAATTCCCAGGAACTCCTCTGGCATCTCTGAGACCCAGCAGGGCAGAGGGTGGGCGGGGCTGCATGGCGCAGCAGGGGCTCCCAGACCTGAGCTGTGGAGGTGGGGCCCTGTCTGCCCCCTCACTTTGGAAACCTAGTAGGGTTTGTTTGCTTGTTTTGTGTTGTTGTTGTTGTTGTGTGTGTGTGTGTGTTTTAAGAAATTTGCTGTTTTCCAGGTAGCTTCATAGAAAGCCAGGGTCTCTTTCCTCTATAGTTAGGTTGTTTACATTGCAAAAGCCTAATCCTCTTGTTAGGTTGATATTGTGTCTCGTGGGCTCCTTAATGAAAAGCATTTGTCCAGGATTATTCCTTCACAGCAAATGAGAGCCTCCAAGACAGCTCCACTCTGAGAACCGGCCTTGTGGCTGGGGCACGAGCACCAGGGGCTCCAAAGAGGGGGTCAGGCTCGAGCCACTTGTGTACGTGTGCTACTCCTGGCCTGAGCACCCCAGGCTGGCTCCGAAATCTAGGGTGAGCAGAAAGGGAGGCAGATTCTCACTGTAAGAAGCACGAGGGAAAGACCCCATTCGAGTGGGCTGTTTCCCTTTTGGTTTTGAGCCTGTAGTTTCCCCCAAAGGATGTCCACATCCTAATCCCTGGAATCTCTGGACATGTCACCTGACATGGAAAAAGGGACTTTGCTGCTGTGATTAAGGACTCTGAGATGAGGAGATGATCCTGGATAATGTAATCACAGGAGTCCTTGAGGAGGAAGGCAGGAAGGTCAGAAGAGGAAGCAAGAGGCCAGAGTGATCCCAGGAAGGGGTCGAAAGCTGCGTTATGCAGGCAGCTCCAGAAACTGCAAAAGGCTGGAAACAGACTCTCCTGGGAGCCTTTGGAAGGAGCGCAGCCAGCCCTGATTTCAGCCCTGAAAGACTCATTGCAGACTTCCGGCCTCCAGAGCTGTAGGAAAATAAAGTTGGTTGCTTTTTTGTTTTTGCTTCTAGAGGCAGGGTCTCGCTCTGTGGCCCAGGCTGAAGTGCAACAATGGTGGCAATAGTGCAATGACGGCTCATGGCAACCTCAACCTCCTGGGCTCAAGTTATCCTCCCTCCTCAGCCTCCCGAGTAGCTGGGACCACAGGTGTGCACCTCCAAGCCTGGCTAATTTTTCTTGTTTATTTTTTGTAGAGACGGGGTCTTGCTGTGTTGTCCAGGCTGGACTTGAACTCCTGAGCTCAAATGATCCTCCTGCCTCAGCCTCCCCAAGTGCTGGGATTACAGGCTTGAGCCACTGTACCAGGTCAAGTTGTGTTGTTTTAAGCCATCCAGTTGGTGGTTATTTGTTACAGCAGCCACAGGAGACCCACGCGGCCAGAGTCCCTCTCCTGCCCTGCCCCCCGATGCCAGTCAGCCACTAGGCTGGGAGGGTCCTGCCCTGGGAGAGTCCGGCATGAACACAGGGACCAGGTGCAGCAACTGGACTCCAGACAGGAAGCACTCTGTCCTGAGAGCTGCCCACACCCAGATTAGGGTTTGGACCCCCAGGAAACCCCCATCCAATCTCTTCCCCGCCTCCTTTGGCCCCCAGCAGACCTGCTTCTCACTCACGTTCCCTTTCTGCCCCTGCTCCAGCTTTTTTCTAGACCGCCTGCCTCCAGCAGAACGAATCAAGAAGATTACAGGGCAGGCGGGTGTGAGAGCAGCTCCTGGGGCGAAACTAGAGGAAAATCCCCTGGCCCTGTTTCCCCAAACTTCCCTTTGATTTTTAATTTTTTTCAAAAGTTTCTTCATCACAAAATTTCCGGATGTGACATCCCTGGCAGCTCACACAGCAAGTTTTGGCAAAAACCAATGTCTTACTTCTCACTGGGCTGCAAGAAATTAGAGTAATCGCCCCCAACACACAAAGGCATGAACTCCCGATGCAATTAAGGAGAGGTGAGGGGATGAAAGGAATCCTGGCTGTGGATGAACTCTCCTTCTCTCGTTTTCCCTTAAAAGTCACGAGAGGCAACTTGCAGTCTAGTTAGCTTGGGGGCACCCGGGGTTGGGGTGTAGCAATGTGGGCAGGAGATGGCATCCTTGGCCTCAGCAGATGGGGCCCCTAAGGTTGTACTTTTTGGCGTGGCTCTGCCAGAGATTATATGAGCTCCAAGTTCTGGAGCTCCCTTCCAGCCCCGCTCTTCACTTTGGCGCAAGAGGGCAGTTAGGGCAAGTTCCTAGTTGTCCCCAAGGCTCCTCTGCCCCTCAACTGTGACGTGGGATGGTGATACCACCTAGCTTGCAGGGCTGGGTGCAGGTTTAAGGAGGCACGATTGAAACCTGGTGCCTGGCACAGAGAAAGCTCAAAAATGCAGGGTGCCACCCTTCATGTCATCCTCACCTCCACCCCATCGGCACCGCCTCCCACGCAGCCCTCCTCAGTGACGACGGCGGGTTTGGCTTCATCCCCTTCCATGAAGATGAGCGCGGCTCCCTCGCCTTTGTGTTGGATCTGGGGCCCTGGGGAGAGCTGGGCACACGGCTGGTGTGTAGTAGCGGCTCACTGCTGGGACACTGCTGTCTGCTGAGGGTTGCTCACTTGGCTGTGGTTGCTGCTCTCAGGCCTCTCATGGAGCCACCGTGACACACCCCCCGTGACACACCCCCCGTGACACACACCCCCCGTGACACACCCCCTGTTTCACACCCCCCGTGACATACCCTTGTGACACACACCCCCGACACACCCCCGTGACACACAAACCCGTGACACACCCGTGACACACCCCCGTGACACCCCCATGACACCTCCCGTGACACACACCCCGTGACACACCCCCCGTGACACATCCCTGTGACACACACCCCCGTGACACACACCCCGTGACACACCCTCGTGACACACACCCCCGACACACCCACGTGACACACCCCACGTGACACGCCCCCGTGACACACCCCCCATGACACCCCCATGACACCCCCCCGTGACACAACCCCCCGTGACACACCCCCCGTGACACACCCCCCGTGACACACACACCCCGTGACACACCCCCCGTGACACACCCCGTGACACACCCTCGTGACACACCCCGACACACCCCCGTGACACCCCACGTGACACACCCTCGTGACACACCCCCCGTGACACACCCCCCGTGACACACACCCCCGTGACACACACCCCGTGACACACCCCCCGTGACACACCCCCACGTGACACACCCCCGTGACATCCCCATGACACCCCCCGTGACACACCCCCCGTGACACACACCCCCGTGACACACCCCCGTGACACACCCCCCGTGACACACCCCCCGTGACACACACACCCCGTGACACACACCCCGTGACACACCCTCGTGACACCCCGACACACCCCCGTGACACCCCACGTGACACACCCCCGTGACACACACCCCCCGTGACACACCCCCGTGACACACCCTCGTGACACACCCCCCCGTGACACACCCCCCGTGACACACACCCCCCGTGACACACCCCCGTGGCACACCCTCGTGACACACACCCCCGACACACCCCCGTGACACACCCCCACGTGACACACCCCCGTGACACCCCCCATGACACCCCCCCGTGACACACCCCCCCGTGACACACCCCCCGTGACACACCCCTCCAAGCCAGGGTGCAAGTTACATCCCATCGCCAGGCCCAGCACCATCCACACAGCAGCCCCACACGTGGGGAGCGTCGTTGTGGTTGTTATGGCCGACTTGCCGTGTAGGCTAAGATTGTTCCCCTTACACACACAGACATCCTCTCTCTCACACCCTCACGCAATCCCACACTCGTATTCACTCCCACATTTACACACGTACACGCTCACAGGCATGCATACAGTGGGGCATTCATTTACACACACTCACACCCATGCACACACACACATCCTCACACACACCCACATGCATCTTCACACACTGTGAAACACACACCCACACCCACACACTCTACGGGGGTCACACAGGCCTCTCCAGCTGCGCCCTCCCTGCACCGTGCAGACCCCCAGGTCTGGCCTCGGAGGGGACACACACGCCCCACTGGCAGCAGACCTCCGGTGTCCCGTCCCCTGTCTGGGCTGGCGAAAGTGCAGGTAGCTCCTTGGCCGCCTGACCCAGTGCCTTGGATGCTGCCCGTGTGCTGGGCCGGAGGACACCGTTCCCTCGCGCACAACAAGCCCTGTGAGGCATCACGGGGGGGACAGGAGCTCACACCTCAACCTAGAGACCCCGTCTACTCACAACCACTTTTAAGGAATGCAGCTAAACAGGGGGCTCAGATCCCTGTTCAGGGCCCTTCTCACGATGCCCACCGTAACAGCCCAGCCCTGCGGGTGCCTGGCTGCAGTCTCCTTCTCCCCAGCACTTCCAGACCTGGCAGCCCGGCCCAATACCAGCGGCCGCGGGGCCTGACCTGGACTGAACCCCGGAGCCTGGACAGGCTGGTCACTGCAGGGCGGGGCCTGAATTCTGCAGCTGCTCCTGAGGCCAAAAGCTGTTCTGAGGGTGGGGTGGGCTGCCAGGCTCCACCGACGCCCTCCCGCACTGCAGGCGCCTCTCTGGAGCCTCACATATGTCCACCATCAGATTCCGTGGTCTGCGGTCTGTGGAGACGGTGGGGACCGACTCTCTCAACACCTCTGTGTGAACTGGATCCCCTGGGGGACTGGGGGGAGTAACAGAAAAGCTCACAGAGTGCCCCTGAGCCCAGAGCTGTTTCTGATCTCTCCTTAAAAGCGATCTCCGTGGAAACAGCCCAGATGACCATCAGTGGACGAATAGATACACAACTGTGGTCCATCCACACAACAGAATATCATCCAGTCACAGAAAGGGAGGAAGCGCTGATCCATGCTACAACATGGGTGAACCCCAAAAACATGATAAGAGACGCCGGATACAAAAGGCCACGGAGCATGTGATTTTACTTCCACGGAATGCCCAGAAGAGGCAAAATCTGCAGAGACAGAAAGCAGAGGAGCGGGGGGGAGGAGCTGGGTGTTCGGGAGAGGGGAGTGAGCAGTGACCGATCACAGGTTCAGGCTTTCCTTTGGGGCGATGACAATTTAGGAAGTCGAGAGAGGTGTTTACACAACCTTGTGAAGATATTAAATGCCACTGAACTGTGTGCTTTAAAGTCGTTCATTTTATGTTACATGCATTTCAACTCAATTTTTTTAAGTGACCTCTGATTTTTAAAAGACGAGTCAATATTCCCAGTGACTCATTTGACCATGGGAAAATCCACTCTTTTATGGGCCAAATGTTTGCAAGGCTAGAGTTCTGTCTGAAATGGAAACTTCATCAACAGCTGGGCATTCGGTGGCCAGGCTTTTACTTGGAAAATTGGACCAGATTTCTTGGCCATCATCTTAATTATGTGTTCGACACAGAGGGACAGAAATTTCTAAATCACAACTTCCTCTGAGTGGAGAAAATCAAGCCCCAAATTCTTAAAGAGATATAGGAAAGCAAGTCTCCCGGCCATGCTTTTTGAGAGGGATGTTGGTGAAGGGCGTTTAGTCCTCCCCATCATAGAAGAGGAGAATCTGGCCACCCAAAATGTGGGAACTGGGTTCTGTGGACTGGGAAGGTTCGAAAAGAGTATCAAAAACGGGGGAGGTTCGCCTTTCCCAACTGCAGCCAGATGGCACACAAGGCTCTCCTGCATGTGCTTCCAGAATGTCTCCAGGCAGACAGAATGTGTCCAAATGCTAGGAGAAAAACAGAGTACAACAGTGTCAATGACCACAGCAGTAATGGAAACCATGCTAATAATCATAATACCCTCTACCAAGCCCAACCCCATGTGTCATCCTACACAGTAGCTAGGACGACATTAGTACCCCATTTCATTCTCCCGTGTCTCAGTCCCTGTATCTGAACAACAGGACAAATAACAGTGTCTACTTCATTATGCTGTCATCATTATTGAATGAAGGTTCAACTCTCCATATTCCATTTTTTAACAAAAGCTTCAACTCACATTTATTGGCAAATGTTGATGTCATCCAGGTCCAGTTCCATGCTGCCAGCGGAAGATCCATTCCTTATCTTCCAGCGATGCGCTGTACTTCTGAACAGCTTCACCTGCATGTGGTAAGCAAGAGTCGTCAGTAGCCTGGAGTCAATGAGAAGTTTACAAA